>NC_048279.1:13879123-14201206 GCF_009762535.1 Notolabrus celidotus | reverse complement strand
GCCTGTCTATAAAAGAACGCAGTGATAACTGAATATCCTGCAGAACTAGAACCATTTGCCATCTCCACTCTCTCATTTACCTTAGATTCGCCTTCATGATTTCCTGCTGAAAATCAATGATTCACTCACTTCCAGAATAGCGGCTCCTCTGAGGGTGTTGGCTAGCTTCTCCCAGTGGCAATGATTTCAATCAGGAGGCGTGCGAATTCTCGGGTCTTTCACAATAGAATGGAACAGCCTGTAATAAATTGGACAAATAAGTAATTTCTGTGCAGAAGATGGATTTAAATTGATTCATGTTGCAACCTCGGCACACATGCATTCTTAGACACATGCTGCATGCAGGCTGGTGTACAAACAGCATGCAGGAGCTCTGCAGGTTCAATCACTCACAACACTTTCCTCTCTGTTAGTTCAGAATACCACAAGACTTAGGCTCGCTGCACACCAGAGTAACACTGTATGATACAAAAGGCGATTCCCACTTACATACAGGCGCTTAACAATGCTGACCTTTATCAACTTCAGTGGAAGTACTTGCAGCGAATAGCATCAGAGAGGGAGGGTTAAAAGTAGGCTGAGAACTGCAGCATCCTTTAGAGACCGTAAGGTGGGCTGTGTAAGAGCTGCTGTAAGTCTGCCAAAAATCTTTGAATAGTAATCTGCTGTTGTGCACTGTTTCACTCATCTTAGTAGAAGAAGTAATCATGACAAATGGATAAAAGGTTCTGATATTTGACTTTGTATAATCTCAAATAAATTTCTTCTAATGAATTAATAACGGTTATTATCTGAAGACGCTGCCAAAAGTTAAACTCGTTCTTTTGTTAGTTAGCTTGCAGTCTGCTGTTTTGACAATTTAACCACTCATTATCATACAATTTTTTCCCCCATCTGAACACGGTTATTAGAAAACATGATATTCAAAAAACATGCCATAGTCTCCATAAAAACACATCCTAACACCATATTAGCTTGAACCAGTCAGTAGTTTGAAATGTAAGGTTGGAGATAAAATTATCTGATTAATTCAACAACTGAAAGATGCTCTGTAATGGTGCTTTAATCCTGTGAAACCACCAATTTTAATCCCATACTACCACTCGGATAAGAAGGTGTTACCCTTGAGGACTGATCTAAAGTCACAGCCTACATTTCCCGCATGTGTGTCTGGTTGCCAAAGCCTTGATGTGACCTTGTTGGACTGTCGCTCACTCCCAGTTGAGACGACAGCAACCTTAGACTATCACTAGAAAAGAGGTGAATGTGGATGAGAATTAGCAGTGCGAGTGGTTCTGATGCAATGAGGACTAACTCTATATCATCCTGTCTTTTTTTTTAAAAAAAAAACAGGAGCTGTCCATTATTCTAATTTTACTAAAGAGGTCATACAGTTTTAACAGTGGATCTAAGCCTGTAGTTTTAGCCTGTGCAGAACTCTTGTTGCAGGCCTGCTTTTTTCTTTATTAATGGAGGACTTTCTGCTCCTAGCCAGGTGGAAGCAGAACAGTAATAAATGTGGCCCAATATATCATCGGCAGCACATTACAGGGGAGCCGGGGGTGATTATTCATGCCGGCAGGGGCATGAACAGACCTTTCAGGGGTTCATGGGCTCAAACTTTGAAAAGGGCGTCTCCCTCAGCTTTCTCACCAGGGTAGGTAGAGTCCCCACTTCTCTGATGCTGTAGGCTCAACTTCACTCATGAAGTATGCAGTGAAATCAACAATATCAGGCGTGAATAACGAAAATGTGCTCCTTTCATTGCTCGTTTTTTCAGCTGATTACTTGATGAGTCTGGATTAGTTGTCACATGTATTTATCGGGATCCTTTGTGTTTGTTTTCAGGCACTTACAGTAATCATCATTGAATTCTTTAACCTTAATCATCAGTGTCAAACACAGCAGCATGTAATTTGTAGTGTTTACGTTGCATTGTTAATCCCCGATTTGCAATGGTGCAGACCGTTCCATTAAGCCTTCCTGAATCCTGAATCCTAGAATTAGCTTCTCAGACGGGTGCAATCAAGACTGCAATTACCGCACTCGCAGTGAATCAACTTTTTCCCCATCAGCCACGTTCTTGGACTCAATTAAAGCCGACACTTCTGCAGTCATTTAGTCCGGGGCTGGGAGATGATGGTATTGTGAGCAGCGGGACGCAGGGTGAAGCTAGATGGGGCGTTATGTTTGGAGCAGTCTGTGTTTACTGGAAGCTTGTGGCTATCAAGGCATACACACACACAGACAGATGAGGAGCAACAGCTGGCCCTAATGCGTGTTGGGTAGGATCAGCCCGGTCCAGTCACAGCACATCAATAGACCCATACGTTAGCTGACAGGGGGAGCACTAAACTGTGCCCGGCTAGCAGGTGTCACAGGCCTGGCCGCAGCACAGGTGATGGAAAAATAGGCAATCCGTCTTTTCTCCAGAGAGGTGCGGGGATTGGGGGAGGGGTGGCGGTTGAGTTGCCACTGGACATCAGAGCTCTGATCCTTCACAACTAAAACAAAAAAAGGAAACAAAAGGGCTGTTTTACTGAATGACAAACATTCACACCATCATCCCACAGAACTTCTTCCAAATAACTGCAGGACCAGGCAGGTGGCTGCAGAGCTGGTCAACAGCTACAGTGACGAGCTGGATGAGTTGATTTCAAAAATTACAAGTTCCACTGGTTTATTAATTTCTATGAAACAAATGAAACGAATAATGAGTGCTATTGAAGAACTTTTCGAAGGGGATTTTATCCTGCATTGGGCTGTTTCTTTATTTTATATTTGTGACCTATAGCTCCCTCTGTTTGTCCCGTGTTTTTTGGGATATTGTCTTTATCTAAAGGACATAATCTCTCTATGGAGGTCAAGTGTGAGTCTAGGTGTGTTCATGATAAAGTTGATTGTTGATTAAAGAGTAATCAATGACAAAAGGAGCCTAACTGCCATATGAAATCACAGTCTTGACAAAAAATATGTAGAAAACATAGACTGTATAATTAATGGACGTAGTATTCTTGACATCACCCATCTGTTTCTGAAGCGCTGTTTTGAAGCTAATCGTCGGTGGCAGCCATATCGGAAATGCAGAACTCAACCAGGCATAGTGTGACGTAAAGAGGCGGAGTTTGAGCCTCCTAGCCAACAGCTATGTGTTCCCGTTCGAGAGTCAAGTCAGTCATGTCCTTATTTGGGCAAAAACTTGTAATCTTAATATCTTCTGAAGAAATATCTTTTGAACCAGGCTGTAAACGTGTTTATTAATGCTGCAAAGATCGTCTTTTTTGAATTGGTGTCTATATGGTTTCCGGTGTTTCTGGAGCCAGCCTCAAGGGAATTCTCGATGAATTGCAGTTTATAACACTTCCGCATGGGCTTCATATTTTGAGACCAGAGGTTGCCGCTTGGTAGAAAAGGGTTCATGAGCCAGATGACCTTTGATTAACTGTTGCTAATATGTAACACTAAGACAAAGCAGTCAGAGTGGCCTCTAAGTGTAAGGCACATCACTTCTTGACAGATTCAAATAACATACTCACATTTGTATAAAGACAGACACAGACACACACCCTTACAGATCTCATGATCTGGTTGTTTTAAGCACTGCGACTTCATGCAACTAGTTCACCACTGCATGTACTCACATGCTCATGTGAACAGCAGAAAGCACCTCATTTTTCTGAATCTGAACACCAACTGTTTCTAGTTGTTGCATAATTTTTCATGATGCATCTGGAAGTTTGCTATAACATATGTTGCCTAAGAGGTGGGACATATTGGCAACCAGGAGCTCGGTATCAACTTTATTTACAGTACCAGTTGGTCAGTCCACAAAACTTCACCCACGCTGAGCTTCAACTCTGAGTCTGTGTGGCTGAAATTTGCAAGGGAGGTCAAGTGTGTGTGTGTGTGTGTGTGTGTGTGTGTGTGTGTGTGTGTGTGTGTGTGTGTGTGTGTGTGTGTGTGTGTGTGTGTGTGTGTGTGTGTGTGTGTGTGTGTGTATGAAAATTTAGAGGTATACTCATATACAGTGCATTGGTGAATTTGTGCTTGTTCAACTCTAAGTCATTAATATATCATAAATTACTTTACTGTACTGTAATAATTTCTGATGGTAGTTGTAATAATTCTCTTCACAGTGTGTGTACTTGCACTGTTCTGATGGCATGCTAGATATAACACCCTTCAAATTTACACTTGAAACTAAATTTATACAGCTCAGACAGGATAATAACCACAGTACTTTCATTACAAATGTGGATTTAATTACAGAGCTGACGCAGGAAAGTTTCAAAAAGATATTACAGTACACTTTGTAAAGTAAGATTTCATCATTATTTTTAGACAATAAAAGCAGTGTCGGCTTCTACAATCTGAGAACAGTAGAAACAATCAGCTTTCATCTGCTCAGCCACGGTGACAAGTGCGTTAACAATTCATTCATTTTGTCCAGAGGATCCTAGAAGCTGTAAAAATAACATGACAGTGTTGTCTGTGAAACATAATTCTGTGTGAAATATCTTTATTTTGCACTTTGTTGTTTCCTGCTCTGCCTGTCCTTTGTATCAAACGTCTGTAGTGGATGATATTTGCTATAAAACAGCTCTTTTATTAAAGACTCATGATTAACTTCATGCAAATCAGACCAGACTCAAAACTGTAATATATGCACATTAATTAAAGGAATTATTTGTATGATAATAATCATTATGTAGATCACATTAGTACACCTGGCAAAATCTACATCACTCCACATCTCTTTGTGTGATCAATGATGAGGGCAGTAGTATAAAACCATATATAACTTTACTTTTAGCAGAATTTCACGATCTCTGTTTTGCTGAATTCGCTGTGGTGAACGTATTATTTTATCTCAAAGTTTTCTACCACAGGCACCTGAACACACCATCAATACAGAGCAACAATCTCAGATCTTGACTATGTTACCCACATATTGATAGTAAACATTTCTCCAAAACAAATGCTGTAAGCAGTATTGTACCACTTTCTGAAAAAAAAACCCAGAGAGCCAAAGATGATTGGTGAGCACCTGTCCACGCTCTGATAACTTCTAAAAAGACAAAATGCCTCCTGTCAACTTCAAAACAAAGAGTCCTAGCTGCTCCTCGCAGGGCACAGTGGTAATGCTGACTCCTCAGGAAAGGTGTAATAGATTAAAACATTTCTTTTCAGTGTGCATAATAAAATCACTTACTCATTTGCTTTCCATCAATTAATTTGCACTCACTGAATGCTGGCAGGAGCATTGTCGCCTGAGGTTCTGTCTCTTTTTATTGTTGCTTAAGTCGTTTTCTCACTTTACATAGTTTTTATCTACTACTTTATCTCACTTATATTTCTTTCAGCTTGCTCTTCTGATTGATTTTTTGATTTGGTGGCTTTCTGATTTGTCTGATATTTCTCAATTATATATTTATCTGTGAAAAAACTGCTGTTTTCTGGGGGTTGATGTAAATACAAACATTATGAGTTCAGGTGTTTGACAAGCAGAAATAGGCAAGTAATTTTCCCCTGCATTTATACTCCTGGCACGGATAAAACTTCATCACTGTGATCATCCATAGCATTATGGCCACTGTCAGGTGAAATGAATAACATTCATAATGTGGTTACAAAGGCACCCGTCATAGGATGGGATATTTTTGGCAGGAAGTGAACATTTTGTCTACAAAGTTGTAGGAAGTAAGCATAAGGAAGTGAGCGACTTTGAAAGGAGTCAGTCGACTGGGTCTGAGCATCTCCAAAACTGCAGCTCTTGTGGGGTGTTCCACCCTCAGTCTGTAGTAGTCAGCACCTACTTAAAATGGTCCAAGGAAGGTAAACCGCTGAACAAGGTCATGGACGGCCAAGGCTTGCTGTTGCCTGTGAGCAGAGAGAGCTGGCCAGTGTGGTGCGATCAAAAAGAGGAGCTATCTCATATTGATGAAAAAGTTTATATTGAAACACATGATGCTACATAGCTGCAGACCAGTCAGGGTGCCTATGCTAACCCATCTTCACCACCCAAAGCACTTACAATGGTTAATTGGAACTGCACTGCAGAGCAATGGAACAAAGTCGCCTGTAGGATCAAGATGGTGTTGACTTGGTTTCCAAATTTCCCAGATCTCAATCCAATCGAGTATCTGTGGGATGTGCTGCACAACCAAGTCTGATCCACGAACGCCCAACCTCACATCTTGTATGTATCTCCTAGTTTAACTGGATGCAGAGAGATGAAAGTAACATTGATCTGTTTATGTAACTCTGTGTGACAGAACAGGGAAAAACGATTCACAATGACTCTTCCTGCTTACGATGCATCTCAGAATATTGCCTGATCTATGATGTGACTTTGTTTAATGAAGAGAAAAGTGGCAAATGGGATTTTAAAATGGTCTCTTGATGACAATCAACAGTTCCACTGATGTGTTGGGGACAGATGTCAGAGTTTAGATTTAGTCACATTTACCAGGACAGTGGCAAACAACAAAACACTGCATAAATGTTGGTGCTGAATATTTCCTGGTGTGTGTACTTTCATAAATCCCTTCTTCACTCTCTCGCCATGAAGAGAACTGCAGTACTCCATCCACATTTTCTGTAACATTTGAGCAAATGTTTACCTTGAATCCAAATTATGTAGGCCTATATGAAGGAATGGCTCATTATTTCGACCGAGAGTACCTTAATGTGAAAAAAGGCTTGTCACGCTGAATTAAATATCACTAACATTTCCTCTTTTCCAATCCTGGACATCATTAAACCAAATTCAGACGGTGTTTCACTCAACATGGCCTGTCCGAGCCTTCACCTGCCTTGCATTTCAAAGTAGCTTCCAAATAGAAACCTTGGATACTATTCCATTATCCAAATGACATTCAAATGCTGTTCAGGTGAGCCTATAGTTCAAGACTCCTATTTTCCTGGTAGTCTTTACAGTCTAACAAGGAAAGACCTAATTGCAGTTAGTCACCAGGACTCTTTTTTTATGTAGCATGAGAGAAAGAACAAGGTGACTTGCTAACTTTCTTTTTATAAATGTTCTTTTTAATTCAGATAATGATCTAATGATCAGCCATTAAAGTTTCCCAGCTATTCTTCACTTTTTATACGCATTGGTCGACAGCTCTGATAAGATTTTTCGACCAGACTCATAGCTTGAATTCTGTTGGTGCAGTTTCCCAGAGCTAAGTGCCTCTTTTAAGGTATTTATTGCCAGTCACCTAATGCTTTGCTATTGTTCATGCACATTATTGGGTTGGATGTGGAGACCATTTCTGTCTCTGTAATGTAGAGCGTGGCCATCAAGGCTCTTTATGGATTTGCGAAGGCAGGGAGCGGGAAAAACCCGGACCATTGTTGCTATTGAGGCAAGTCAGGAAAAAGGGTCTGCTGTGCTCAACATGTACACACTCCTAACAAAGCTAACATTCTGAATTAGTCCTCACGGGGTTTTCTGGTGCTCACAACACACTGATGAGTGATTGAAAGGCTTGAGTCTCTACTGTAGTATCCCAAGGACGGTTTGAGGAACTTGAGTATTGTGCAGGAGAATGTAACCCTTCTGCAGATGTGAGTAAGAAAAAAAATATGAAACCTACTTTTGTGTATAAAAAATTGAATTCCTCTGTGTTGGATGAGCCTTCTGCAGCTTGGCCTCAGTGTTACAACTGCTTTGAACACTTTGCTGAATGGAAAACAAGTTCTGATATTTTTCAAATCCATGAGAGAGGGCTGAGTACTTTTTTTTGTCTCACTTTCTGTGAACTAAAACCCAAGAAAAAAATCCTTTCAAGCTGTATTTTACAACTTTGCCTTACATTTAATTACATTTCATTACCAAGAATAGTACAGAATTCTTTAAAAATGTGTAGTGTTGTAGGATGTGTATCAAATTGATAAAGATGAACAATAGAGGGTATGTGATGACGTGAATTTCCAATTTCCAGTCGCTCAATCTGACTCAGCAACATGGCTGCCTGAAAACTGTAATAAATCAGACAAATATCTGTTTAATTTAAAGGCAATTGGACTCAAAAAGATCAGCACAATTAAATAAAGACAAAGTAGTTTGTGGACATGGATGTGCGGCTAGAAGTCAAGTTTCCTGGAATTACATTTCATCTATTTCAAAGTCCAGGAAGTACGCAAAGCAAAGCCGGATGGCACACTAGAGCCAGGTCATATATTTAAAGACAGGATTTGGTGGCATAATCAAAGGGGTGAGGACACCATTTCCGTATAATTCTTAACATTTCAAACGTATCTTTCCAAAAGTATGCTTGCTTCTTGGAGGCCCCGTTTAAAAACAAAGTTTGCCTTGGAAAGTTAACATTATCTAAACATTCATGATGCTGGGTGTTTAAATGATTTGTAGTTAATTCAGTACAACTTAAGGCATAATTTTACCCAGATATCCAATCATTCTGACAAAAAAAGGCAACTGCAAATCCCCGTTTTGATGCCTGGACTCCAGTTGTTTCTCTTGCCTGCTGTGATTAATTCTTCCCCTTTTTTTAGCTTTCAGTAAAGTGTGAAAAAGTTAGCATTGACTTCTTGTTAGAGTTGGGCTGTATCCAAATTTTGATACTGTTAAACCTCCCCCACATTTTCCAGTTGTATACAGTATTACTATGACTAATTTAAAATCATGTTGCAGGGCTTCAGAGGAGCTGCCTAAAATATTAATTTTGACTGTACAGTATGAATACTGTCAACATGATATTGAAACATTAACAATCAAAAACAATCCCCTCATTTTAAGCACACTGAGCGTTACTTCACATATGATCCTGTCTAAAAAAAAAGGTTTTGATTATTCTTGTAACAACTTTAGAATAACTTCTGAAAGAGAGAGTGAATAAGGGGTGAGAGAGCTCAGACGAAAGAGGGAGAGCAAAGGAGCTTGCCTTGCACAGAAGTGGAAGGAAAAGAAACAAACATATAATTAGGACATCTGTTCTCATGTAACTCAGTTTACAAGGGAAGTGTCTGAACAGCATTATAGACTGGAGTCTCTGTTGAGTGATGCTGTCATATCAACAGCTTCAGTGTGCGCTGAGGTTGCACCATCGGCGCTCATCCGTGGGTACAGATTACAATCCGTACGCATAGTTTGCAAACTGTGTGCATGGATTTGCATGTGGCTCTCTTTTTCTTGACCTGGCACCTGAGGGGCTCCAGAGCATCCTTGCAGCATTCAGTGGGGGAATTGATCCTGAGATGGGCCCTTAAATTTGAAGTGTTTCCATGTCTCGCTGTCACCGTCTTGATGTAAATCTTGCGCACAGCCTTATCAAGATTTGGTGGCGCTCCCATCATTTGGTCAGAAAGTGAAATGCTGCCAAAGGAAGAGGTCTTTTTTTTTTTTAGGGGCCAACTCACTTGAAGGGCAGCGCTCCAATTTTTCTCTCCTTATCTCCTTTCTGAATGGCAGCTGTCACATGACGATGACACATCCATAAACTTAGTCCAATGTCATCTCCTGAATCAACAGTTAGGAGAAATGTTATTCTGTCAGATATAAACTGAGAATGCTACCACACAGACAGGAGAGCCTACTTCTTGCTGAGTCTATTTGTTTTCACAACAGCTCTTTCGTATTTAGTCTTTCTTGGTGTTTTTGCAGCGCTCAGGCTGAAGGCTGATGCTGCCACTCAGTATGTGCTTTCTGCCACTCAATGTTTGTAACTACTGTGACTTTGCATTCATGGCTTTTTTATGCTAGAAAAAGTGATCATTTCATTGATTCAACACTGTAGGGATACCAGTCCATTTGGAAGACTTTTTCACCTTTGTATGACTAGTACAAGGACCATTATGTTATTCTTCCTTGAACAATTTTCCAGTTCAGTCACTTTTTGTGAAAAGCAGCTTGTCCTCCACAGATTTTCCATCTACTTTAGGTCAGGGCTGTGACTTGGCTGCTCAAGGACATTCACCTTCCTATCTTTAAGCCACCAAGAGTGTTTTTTTAAGGGTCATCGTCATACTAGAATTGAAACACCTGCACACCATCAGCTGTATAGCAAAGGGCTGAGGCAGGTAGTATTTGGGTGCACTTGGCTGCTGCAATGTCCTTACAATCTTGGCAAAATGCCCAATCCCTGCTGAGGAGAAACAACCCAACAACATAATGTTGCCATCACCATGCTTCACAGTTGGTATGGTGTGTACTGGGTGGTGTGCTGTGTTTGATTTAGCGCTTAGAGTTTAGTCCAAAATGTTCAATCTTTGTTGTATCTGGCCTCCAAACCTTTGACCACATGGCATCACAGTCTTCCCAGTGTTTTTCTTGCAAAGTGGGAACAAGGCTTGGTGTGGATTTTCTTCTAAAGATGCTTCTTTCTTGACACCTTGCCATGGAGGCTAACATTTATTTAGAGCTGGTGAGATTTTTGTCACAGGCAAGGCTTAACCAATGCCAGCCATAAAGAATTTCAGGTCTTTAAAAGTTGCTATCTGCCTTTTGGGAGATTCCCTGATAAATCTCCTCCTGTTTGTAGGCAGTGCTGTACGCTTTCCCCTTCTTAACATGGCTCTACTCAAAGGGATAGTTGAAGCCTTTGAAATCTCTTTCTATCCTTTTCCTAACTTGTGCTTTTCTCAACTTTATCCTGAAGCGCTTAGAAAGCACCTTACACACCGTTGTGAATTCTTTACATCGTCTAACGCTTACTCTAATTTTATCCTTGAGGAATAGCCGCTCTCATCCTGAAGTAATCCAAACAACTACAATTGATATTGGGTCAGGAAAAAAACAACATGTTATCTGCATTATATTTTCATTTCTAGGACATAATGTGACAAAAGGTGAAGATTGTTTTGCATGGTAAGATGATATTCCACAGACAATACAACTGTGGGTAGCAGCACAGTTATTCAACTCCAGCTGGTTAAGTTCTCATTATTGATCCACATGGGGAATTTTCTCCTACATTAAACTTACCCTGAGTATTAAGAGCAGTAGGCAGCCACTGTGCAAAGCCTGCAGATCAATTCCCATTTTGGGCCAATGCTTTGGTCAAAGGTCATATCCACAACTTTTTTGCTGTGGGACGACACTGCAGAAAATTGATCCACCTTGGTGCATTATTTTATGTTGTACATTTCTGCTAAACTTTAGAAAACTTATTAAATCCTGCCATTTGTAGAGCTGCATAAGAAATGACTTTCAATTTACTGTGTTAAAAAAACAGCTGCTGCACAAGTTCAGCATGATGAATTTTTAAATGTCAACTAAGTTTACAACAGAGCTGATAAAAAAACAAGTTTAAACATCCTAGAGAGAAAAAGAACAGACAAACAGTGAAAATTCAGATTTTTCTTTTTTTGCAAACTTGACCCATGGTTTTGCATGTCCACTTTACATACCTTTGAAAAGGGGACTCTCAAAGTGTTCAAATAAAATGAGTTTAGAGCTGAGAGAAGGAAATAAGATAAGGATTAAAATTCCCAGCACCTCCTGCACATTGAGAGCAGCTCCCTTGTTATCAGACGGAGCATGTCTTCAGCCCTTATTTGCGGTGAGGCATTATTAGCGGCGTAGCGGCGCTGTCCCACCTCATCACATCATCTGTCAGAAGATCATCAGCTGCTGTAACAGCCCAGGAGGAGGATCCCTGTGTGCTGCTTATCTTATTTAGACACACACAGCTTCTTGTCCCTATGAGGGCAGTAAAGTACTTGAGCATATTACCCAGTAAAAATGGGTTTTTGACATTCTGCTACATTGCTTAGTATGTGCACATTTAACATTTTAACAAACAGATTTTGAAAAACAAGTCATTCATTAATGCTTGACTTAACAAATAACAACTAAATAACAGGGGATGAAGAAGTTACCCTATACCACCTTTTTGTAATGTATGTCTCCTTCCATACACTAGTTTTTTTTAGTGGTATTTTCAGTCTTGCTAATGGCAATAATTGAAGTATAACTTGGTGGCCTTCTCTGATTTTTCTGATGTTAACCTATCCCAGACTGAGCCTGAAATCCAAGGTTTTTTCCTGTCCTGATCATCACTGGTTGGCAACCTCCTTTGAGAATAAAAGTTCAGGGGCGCTGGTGGCCTAGCAGTCTAAGTGTCCCACATACAGAGGCTACAGTCCTCGTCGCAGGCGTCGCTGGTTCGATTCCCTGCAGCTCGACCATTTCCTGCATGACTTCCCCCGCTCTCTACTCCCCATATTTCCTGTCTCTCTTCAGCTGTCCTAACAAATAAAGGCAAAAAAGGCCAAAAAATATATCTTAGAAGAATAAAAGTTCAGTAGTTTATGTACAATAAATTGGGTAGAATCTCCTGAATCCATAAATATTTACAAACAAACAAAATAGGTTAAAATCCACAAATGAAAATAGTAAACAAATGCGTCATGGATTGATGTTTTCATTGTGTTGACATTCATTTACAGTGCCCAGCTGTTTTCAGATGATAGTCTGCATTTTTAAAGTACTGAAATTTAAATGTATCATCTGTAATTAGATATTTAAATTCTTAGTAGGAATATAAATGTCATATCACAGAGAAAGGGACAGCCAGAAAACATTTAGAAGACTAACACTTTATTGGTTTTGCTCCTTTCTGGAAGGCAGTAACAAAATTATAGCATTTATACAGCCTTTTACTCTTTATTATCTGCACTACTGGGAAATAAACAATATATCTGTGACTAAATTTAATTGGTTCTCCTGTCCTCATAATTCCTCAATGTCCTTAATTTAACTTCAAATGTTCTTTTTAAAATTGTAATGAACTCACTGACATGCTAATCATAACTGAACACCTTTTCAAGGTATCAATTTACAGGAAACTGACTAGGTACATTTAGACATTTCCTCTGCTGTTGGCAGCTGTCTGTTACAAGTGTTGGAGAACCACATTGTGTAGGCATCAGCAGTCACAGCCTGAAGTAGCTTAAAGCCTGTAACATTACATCTGATCTGCAGGGTTAAGGCAGAACAAGCGCTCTGCTCAAGTGTGGTAGCATATCTTCCTCTTCTATACCAGCTTCAGTGAAGTTCTAGTAAAATAAATTAGACTGTCTGGGAAAACAAGCAGCCACATCAGCACTGTTTTCAGAAGCTGTTGTTATTTTTCGATCTGTCTGAGAGCGGCTGGTCTTCCTCCACTAACATTACCATTTCTTTGAACCTTATGTGCTGTTTATTTCATTTTCACCTCATTCACGCCGGAGGTGGACGTTCACAAAAAAAGCAATGGGGCAGGGTGTTCTTTCCAATCTCTTAATATCCTTGATTAGGTGAGGAGTCATGTACATATTACAGAAGTGATTACCACTGCACATAAAAAGGCCATCTAACATGAGTCATTCTCAAGTCAGGAGGCTGAGCTGTTGAACCAGCTGCCTTCACTGAGATTTGACAGGACATTATTGGGATCTGTGTGTTTTTTTCTTTGCAGTAGCAAATGTGAATGTTCCCTGTGGCTACTGTCACATGCTTAATTTTAGTCACCAGTTTTAAATTTATTCATGTTAGTTCTTCAGATGCAATTTGACTTCCTTAAATTGGCTAAGAAAACTCAAATTAATTTCTCAGGGAAGATTAACCTGAAATCGAGGAATAGGTGTGTTTTGAGTAATGAACGAAGCGCATCTTCCAAAACCGATTTGTATTCATACATTGCTAAATCACAGGTCTGTGTTTGCTTGTGGTTGTGTTGTCAGGAGGACTGGAAAGAGCTGAGAAAGAATAATCAAAAAGCTGTTCAGGTTGAAATGAGTTTCCCTCTATGCTCGCTGTTTCTGTTGGACTGATACCCGAACACACATGGAGTTCAGATGTGCTGTGGTTTTCTTTGGAGGGAAAGTCTTATCAGATAACCAACTCTGTCTTTTATTTAGATAGGTTCACACAACTTCTTTATCCTGTAGCCTCTGTGTCCGAGTCTTATGAACATGTAACATGACTGGAAACTTGAATAACTTTTGCAAATGCTGCTGCCACATGTCTACATTTCCTTCAGTTGCAGCATTCATTATTTTCGTCATTTTTATGGGTAACAGAGGCTTCATTTTTAATTTGTTGTTTCATCTCTGGAACAAGGAAGACGCAGACAATGAAAGATGAAACAAATGTCTTCAGTTATTTGTGTTTTCATGGCTCATTAAGTGAGCAAAAACAATTTGTAGCCACGCTGGTAGCATGGTTGAAAAACAAACGTTCACTGGTCGGCTCGTCAACTTCTTGAGTGTAACATCCACTTCAACATAAGATTTTAAGAAGATGTTCTTGGTTCACATCAAATGAGTCCTCGATTAGTTTGGTGACCCACTTTCTTTCCAGTTAAAAATTTTGAGTTTGTACGTTTAAAAAATGAAAAAATTCCAACTGACCTGAACTGCACTTTAGAATTAATGCTAATTAGCAAACATTAACATGCTACCTAAGTTAGTGAATGTGCTAAACATTGGATTCAGAGGCCTCATTAACACCTGGTATTAACATAGCATATCTATTAGAATATATTATCTGGATTATAACATTCAAATTTTCCTCATTATGATCTAATTTTAATTCTTATATCAGTTCATTGGACCTGCTAGCCCATGCTAGCTTGATTGTTTAAGCTGGCAGAACAAGCCAAAGTTGAGGGGGCAGAAAGGGAGTATGCTGTCCCATGTTTACAGATGTAAAAATGGTGTTACAATTTTTCACTTGACTTTAAATTGTTGGGCAGATTTTGATCATGTTTAACTTGTACAATATGCTTTTAAAACTCTTAACATGGGATTATACCGACTCAGTCACTGGCTTTTTTCGAAACCGCCTACTATACTAGCAGTACGTACTGATTTGGCCAAAATTCAGTATGTAGTATGTGAACAAAAGCAAAATCTGCAGTATGCCAAAACTCCCCGAATGACTACTGATTCGGTAAAATTTCACAGTATGCATCGGACCTGTCTGCCTCGCGTACTGTTTCCCACAATGCACAGCCCTCTTTCCGCTTTTTCTTTTCGCTTCTTTTTTTGATGGGGGGAACTCAGTTTATAGGTGTGGGGGAAATTATTAAATTCCATATAAACCACTTCCTAACTTTTTCAATCATAAGTGATGCTAAAGAAGCAGTTTCTCTATCAGCTTGGCCGTTGTTAACTTCTGCATTCCGAAACCGGAAATTCAATTATGTCTGGCCCAGCGTACTACAACACAGATCAAACAGAACAGTCATACTACATACTAAATTCAAACGCAGTATAGTAGGTAGTACCCACTGCCTACTACATTCGTAGGTAGTATGTAGCAGGCCGTTTCGAAAACAGCCACTGTCCAGAGCTGAGCAAAAAACACGAACGGCAGCCATAAACAGGACCTACAGCTTGTTTACAAATGTGGTTTAATGCAGCTGTGTTGTGTAATACTTATTGATACTTATTGGGAGTTCCCTACATGTATTTTCCTTTATCAATGCACTTAAGTGTTGGTGAGCCCAGCAGTAGAGAGTGTCTACGCAGTATTAAGTGCTGGTGGCTTGTTAAATTAGAAAGTTGGTGCTGGCATTTTGTAACAGTAATTAGAGTTGAGCAGGTGATGCTTTATCTCAGCCTTGTTATGGATCATATCTTTATGTCGCGTCCTAATTCTCTGTCTGAAGCTGGGGAGCCTCCATGCTTTGTCACACTAATTAGATAGCCCGAGTCATCCCCTATTTCTTTCCACCTGGATCTTCACTGATGAGGAGGAAAGAAGAACAGGAAGAGGAGTGAATTTGGCAGGTTGAGGTGGCTGTTGAGTGCTGCAGAAGGGCCTCGTGTTTACAATGTTGTTTCAAAAACCTTTGGAACAGGCTGAATAACTTTTTGGAGTGTGTGCCAGTATCAGCAGTTAATACTCTCTCTTTGCTGCTCTGTCTTTTTTGCCAAACGGAACTAATTTTTGGACTGCACCTAAGCTGGAAGTGTATTTTCTGTTTGGCATACTGTGTGCTGCGCTGCCGGCTGACAGGGAACATGTTTTATCTAATTGTAAATCTCTCAAACTAACAATGTTTGTAATAAAAGAAATGAGATATGAGTTTCATTTCAGCTATGAATTGCAATTTATAGTGTTTTGTTCCTTTTTTCCAGCGTCATAAACAATATAGATTACCAGGGATAGTGACATTCCATTATTGCAGGGTTTATGACTCTTGATAATGATGTCAGTCTGCTTCACTTTCTGCAGTTCCAATTGTTCCACAGTTGTAAAATGCAGTGTGTGTGAAACCTCTCATTTTAGCTGCAGGCATATCCGGTAATTAAAGGATTAACTTGGTAATCTAAATTGTCTCTTGTCTTCTCCTTCCTCCTTCCTCCCATTATTTCCTAACATCCGTTTCAAAGATTTAAAAAATGCCTCCTTAGCCTCTCTTCCCTGTGTTTTCTGTTTCTTCCCATGCCTGCACTGAGGTCTGTAATCAACTTGCATGTGGATTACCTCGTTTCCGGCTAAGCGTGGGGGGACACAAATCCATGAGCGTGTGCGTGCCATGGATGGCAAAGATGTCTGCCCCTCCTGACAGCTCAGGATTTCTTCTGCTCCTTTGAGGGTTGCTTGTAGTTATTAAGTGAAAATGTGTTTAAATCTCTGTGACTATTCTCAAACACATCATGCACTGAGCAGCCTAAGAGGTGAAGCTTTGAACAATCTGAGGCATTAAAATGTAGAGTTCTGCTCCAGCAAGCATTTTGAATCTGTTTCTAACCTTAATTTACTCGATCAAATGTTCTTGTTTTATGTACATGTTTTACTGTGAATTCCTTCAAACACTCTGTATCCTCACAAGGTTAATTCATTTTAGAAGACTTTGATTTTCAGCTGAATATTTTGCATGGCTGAAATGACCTTAAGCACAGCACCAAGTATTTAATAGCTAAAGTGAGCTTTATATTGCAGAGCTCAAAGAGGAGCACATGTTTAACCAATAATGCAACGTGATCTTCGCCTTGCTCTGAGTTTGAATTATGTATTCTCACTTTAAAGTAAGCTCTTCATCTCTTAAGGAGAAGCTATTTGATATGATGCTGTGATCAAAAGTTTATTTTTTCATAGAGAAGCTAAATGCTCTCACACTTAATTTGAGTTGCCCTTAAATTCGAAAGAGGACAGCGTATATTCAACATGAGTTAAATGCCAAAGTTAGTGTAGTCTCTGAATTATGCAGGCAGGACACACAGTTTATTTCAGAGCCGCAGCCAGTGATTAAACCTCTGCTATAGAAATCTGTTTTTGAGTTTTTTTAGAGGCTGATTCAGCCGTGAAACTGGGTTGTCTGTGGAAACAGCTGGGAGTAAAATGGGACAAAGCATCAGCTGTGTCACATGAGGGATGCATTTGAATGTTCGGTCCAATCTGGAGCCTCTCGAGTCCACACAGTGTTAATGGTTCCTCTAAGATTAGCTCTGTGGCTCTCTGAATCACAGATCTTCCAGTGTATCTGTTTAAAACAGAGAGATAAATGTTTCTTGTGTTAACGCTTTTTGCTGTTATGTTTACACAAATGCAGGCTCCCAGCTGTTGATCTGGTTAAACATCACTCTTAGCAATTTATTCACACACATTTGCACAAACATGCACATCTGCACAGCCAGATATATTCACACACATGCAGCCGCCATCGCTTGCACACAGTTCTCAGAATGTCAGCTCTCTGACACTGACAGGAACTTAAAATGGTCTTATTGGTTTTAAGGCAAATGTTGCTTTCAAGACAGCGACACCTTGAAAGACAAGCAGAGGGAAGGTGTCAGCACTGCTTGGACCCCCCCCTGCTGAGGAGCTTCTTCAAATAGATGACAGAAATAATGAATAAATCAAAATCAAGAAAGCATAATAAGCAGATGTGTTGACTCCTATTCAAAGGTGTCAGGCTCATTAATGGTGTTTCTCTGCATCATATTTACAAAACTAACAGCTCCATCTTTTTTCTCTCTTTGTTGACAAACTGTTTAATGACATAACTGGAAAAAGCTGCGTTTAATCACTCAAAGTGCTGCCTGTTTGAGTTAAGATGATTTATGTCGCCAGCTTTTGAAGGCAATTCTCAAAGTTGACGGCGTGACCTGAGCTCGAGTAGCGCATCTATCATGGAAATATTCTCATCAGGGAACAGTGTAGGCAGCGTGGTATTAGTATCCCGAATTAATGTATGCACACAGATGTACAGCTCTGCATCAGTGTACATGCTTAGCAGCCAATTTTCTATTCATTTAAAAAGGAGAAGATTGTCACCACGTCGCATGTGGCATGTGTGGGACTGATTTACTTATTCATCCCGTCCTTTCAGTCCCCTCCTCTCCTGCTGTCCTTCATTTCCTCTTTTTTCCTTTTTTAAAGCCTCTCTGCACTCTCCAACCCTGATGCAATCGTGCTGCGATTAAGTTTGGGTTACAATGGGTGTCATCTCCCAAACATGTTTATTTAATGCACCTAAGCTGTTTCAGTACAAGTGTGTTTTCCAACCATGATGGATTAGCTTCCTTCTCATCAGTAATGACCTGACAGATTGCGTGGTATCTAAATGCGTTGGAGCATTTTTTGTGTACTGCTGCATATTTGTGTGCATGCTTCATTCTGCATCGCTCATTGATTGATAGGAAGATAGAGCTGTTTATGAGCAGCACCTTCTTGTTTGCATGCATGTGCTTTGTATTCTTTGCACGTTTGCATCATTTTGTTTCAGCTCCAAGAATGTGTGTTTACAGTATACAGAAGTGTTTCAGTGTGTATTTGACAGAGAATGAGTGTGTGTGGTTGTAGGAGTTTGTTGATGCTCGGTGTCTCATTGAGAAATTCTCTCTGAATTCCAGACATGTGGAGGAGTAAATATTTGTCATCTGGGGACAAACATACATCAGTCAGCTGTGCTGCAGATTATATATGATGGTGGATGGAGGTTTTTTTTTTTCATTTTCACACATTTGTGCTTCTTTCCTTGTGTTTAATCTATCTCAACGTTAATGTTGTTGGAAGCTTATTGGAAGTGTTTGTTTCTGTACATTAACCCTAATGCACATTCATTATATTCAGAGTGATCACCAAATAAAGATACTCAGTGGTATGAAAGCATCCAGAAAGCCACTTGAGCAAAGCAAAGCACTCCGATGAAAAACATCAACCAACAAACTGGTTGTGACAAATTTGATCTCAGCTTTGTTGTTATTGGCAGCTAAACATGAAATGGTTTCATATTCTGGATAGTAATTTTAATTGAATTAATTTCAGAGGACATTGTAAGGCGCTCATGGTGTCATAAAACACTTGTTATAGCTGCTGTTCATCACTCTGATGTAAATTATGCCCAGTGATTGCTCAATGATGCTTTTCCTTTGGGGACATGACGTTGTAAAAAAAAAAAGGAGACCGAAAAAAAAGAGAGGGGGGGGGGGGGGGGGGGGGGGGATAATTGGCTCCAAAGGGCACACGATGTGTTGGTGCCATGAGGGAGAAACACAAAAGAGGGTTATTTTCTCTGCAGCGATGGCTTTTCTCCCTGCTGACATCCTCATGCTGTGTAGCATTCAGCAATTCTCTTCTCCAAGTAGATAATAAGGAGAAAAATGTAAAAATAAATGCCTCTTTTACAAATGGCGATAACACAAGTCGACAGTGCGTGGCACAGTGACACGAGCAGAGGAGGAGCGGGAGTGTGTGGAAAGTGATTTGAAATTAGACACCAAATATGTGTGTCCACAAAAAAAAAACACCTTGAAAAATGATACAGTAACTGATATTATGGTAGAAAATTATTCTGAAATATCGAGGATAGGAACACAAATTGCTTACAAAGCTGCACACTTCAAAACATTCAATCCTGCCTGCTCTTTGAAATGCAGAGACTTTTACATTCAGAGTAACAGATGTTACAGGAGTGTGACAGAATGCTTCAGAGCTACCTCCCTCTCCAATGGACGGGCTCCTTCCCTTTCTTTGGAGCTGATGAGGTCAGCCGGACATGTGGGACATTTGTGTCTGTGCACAGCAAGAAATGTGCGCTGGACATCATGGCTCAGCAAACTGACACCTGGTGCACCCTTGTTGAGTTTGTGTGTGCGGCTGTGCGTGCTTGAGGTCAGCTGAATTGTCTCTGGAGAGAAAGGCAGCTGCAGACAAATGTCAGGTCACTCTCTGATGCACTTCTTGTAAAAAGCCAAAGAATGTCAATGGTTTTTTTCTTGCTTCTCTTTAGTGCAATGACAAAAACTGAATTACAGCAGTGCTACACAATGGTTGCTTGTTCCTGGCAACACTTCCAGCATGTTGTATCAATTAAATCATCCTCATTGGCCGAATGATCAACAAGGGAGGCATTTAGCATCCTGTGTTTGCTGTTTGTGTGCACACTAAATGATCTGGCAATGGTCCTCGGATGCATTTGACAATTAATGGTGGCTTCAGCCAATCACATTCAGTGGAATCTGATGCAGTGCCCACAGTGCTGCTGAATGTCTATTTGATTTGTGCATTGACCTGCAAGAAGTCTGTTAAGTGGCTGATACTCCCTGTGTGTGAGTGCTCATACGTGTGTGAGTGTGTGCACACTGACTTTGAAGTACACTGTGTCGTGACAATAATCTAAGCCAATTTACTACGCATCAGCCCTCCATTATGGCTTTGATATAAAGCAGTGCGTGACTGGAATGCCCTCCTATAAAAACGACAATTTACTTCTCTAAAGAAATTACGTGTTTAACCTCATTAACCTAAAGTGCATGCACTAAAATGGGAGACTAACCCGCACCCCACACGACAAACACAAGCATGCACACACACACACAAACATCATCAGAAGTTGAGAGTTCGTGTTGAATGTGACCTCTGCAAATGAGAAGCCGGCAGCGAATTAACATCATCAGGATCTCATCACGCTGTTCTTACAACTCGTCAGCGTCTCAGGTGGCTTCAGACTCACTCTCGGTTTCAGCATCATGCGGCCTCTGTGAGATGATTAACCTGGCAGGTGTGAGGTGAGTCTCACCCACTGTTTTAGTGAGCTGTCGTCTTCAGTCAGCAGGGAGTACAGAGGGTCAGTGCGGCCGGCTAATGGCCATGGTCACAGAGCTGGAAGCCAGCCCATTAGAAGAAGCCGCCGTCATTAGGACCAGCACACTTTCAAACACCCTGACCTGCTGGTCCCACGCTGTTTATTAGCAAAGTTTTCGTTCTCTGTTAGAGCAATTATGCTCACTATTCATGATGATCTGTGGCCTTTCCTAGACACCAGCAGGCAGGAAACACACGCTCACATACATAGTAAATACATCAGGCAGTTTGGTCGTCCTGAGAAGAAGCTGTCACATTAATGACTTTCTCTTCCCTGCAAATGTGTTGCAATAACAAAATGTGCTTTGGAAAATGAGGAAAAAGGCAAAGTGACAGCAAGTGATCAATGTCGTTCATTGGACACAGAACATTTAGTTTTCATTAAGAGTTAAACATGTACACGAAACATTAATGGGGTTCAGCGGCAGCAGCAGTGGCATGCTTCATCGTATCTCATCCTGATAAATTAGCAACTCAGCACACAGGGGTAAAAGAAGAAAGGGAGAAAAGCGAGGGGCATTAATAAAATGTGTAGTGGGGGAGGGGCTGACAGATAATGTCTTTATCCAAAGACGGGTGTTTATGACGCAATGTAATATTATCCCCAACCCCAGCATGAGCGGGCTGCGCGGATGAGGGGAGGCTCTGAGGGAGGAGAAGAGAGAGAGGTCAGCGCGAGTGTTGCCGTTTCATTACGAGAGATGTGGACTCCCTTCCTCCCCTGCTGCATGGGGAGTGATGGAGAAGGTTGTTAATGCCCGGTCTGTCAGCCATATTGGATTCAGGGCAGTAAATTAATATTACACTCCTTTTTAAAGGGGTTTTATTTTGGGATTTACTGGTCTCCCCTGAGTGTTGCTGGTGTAAAGAGGTTATTTCCCTTTTTCTACTCTGTTCTGAGTCCTCTCAATATCCCTCACACAAGGATAATATGTTTAGAGAGAGAGAAACTGTGTTCACGGAGGAAGGATGAGTATGCTGTAGGCTCCGTTGTGTCATTCAGAGTTTGAATCCCTGCACTGTGCAGATGTGTCTTCCCTCCATTTTACCCTATAGATCATTGGATTGTGAATATAATTCCCAGGTACTGTATAAAGAAAGGGAATTTCAGCTAACTGGGTGTCTAGCTGTCAGTCACCTCTAACCTGCTTGCCTCTCGCCCTGTCTCGCCCTGTCCGGCCTAATGCGGGTAGAGTTAGAGTCCTGGTTGAAGAGCTGTATAACACAATGTGAAGTGGTCTGGTCCCTGAGACAGGATTTATAGCCGCTGGTCCGTCATGTTAAAGGGCTGTGATTAAGAGCCGGAGTAAAGACATGGACTCCCACTACCCCTGCGACTCGGCCAAGAGCACACAAGGCCGAGCTCTGTCACTGCCAACTCTCGTCCATACAGCCCTGTCTCTCTTCTTCACTCTGTCCATCCATCTGTCTCCATTTCTGTCTTCTCGTGCTTTGTTAATGTGCATATGCATGAGTCCCAAATCGGCAAGGACAGCGAATCTCTGCATTAGAAATTCCATGTCTAGAACATTTTCACTCACATATCAAACCGTCAGGATAGTGAAGCAGGAAAGGTTTCAACCCCTTCATGACAACTTGAAAACTTAAAAGCTTTTTTTTTTTTTTTTGGTATACCTCTAAAATCCTTGCTCCTTTTATTCTCCGTAGGTTCAGAGCACACCGCCACAGCCACACTTCCTGCCGCCTTCACGGACCTGTTACCTAACTTCCTGATTGAGCCGCAGGACGAGTACATTGTGAAGAACAAGCCGGTGACACTGACCTGTCGCTCCACCCCGGCCACGCAGATCTACTTCAAGTGCAACGGCGAGTGGGTTCACCAGGATGACCATTTGATTGAGCGGACTGTTGACCCAGCAACAGGTACGATCGAATCCAAGCATTTTGAATCCAAAAGACTTCCTTTCATTTTTGTGCTTCTTTTTAATGTTTTCATCTGCGGCCTGTACTCGGCTCCATAGAAACATTATGTAAAGTATTTGCGTGCACAAACTAAGGTTTGCAATTTTCCTGTGATTACTGTGCTCCATCAAGCTCTTGGCGCATCCTCCAGCCTGTTTAGCCTGCCAGTCACATAATAAGCACATTGGTTTCAGTCTCAGAAATCATCTCGATCACCTTGGAGACCTGTTTGTTTTCCTCTTCGTTGTGCAGCAGCCCTCCCGCCTCCACCATCAGTGTCATAAACACGTATGACACCGATGTGGTGTGATTTAGCAGTGTTCTGCAAATTCTAACCTCTCATTCACAGCCTGACAACTGATTGGAGACGAGAAATGTGAAAATGACACATTTTTTCTTGGAAGCAGGCGCACAAACACACGTGCAGGCGCACACTCAAAATTTTAGCCATACATCTGTCACACGCATTAAAAAGGGTAATTGACGTCACAACTTAGATATACACAAAAAGATAGACACGCCCATCAGTGTCTCTGCACTACATCACAAAGGGTAGTGTTTAAAGCTGACAAACCTGAAGGGAAATTTAAGTAGGAATGCATCCATTCATATGCATCCTTTGCCTCTTTGTTTGAGATAAAGAGCTTTCTGCGCAAACAATTTATCCATCTGGTCTTTGGGGTATGCAATTAACATGCAGCAGCTCAGTGAATGTAGGCATAAATTATCTATAAATTGTCATGGGGGTGACTCCCCCTAAGTGTCAATTCAGTCTGACACTTTGTAAGGTGAGTATTTTTGATGTATTTTGCGGTTGAACTCAAATATCCTCACATACCGAGGCTTTGATTGATGCACGTTCTGACGTGTCCTCTCCTGCACCTGCTCCTGCTTTTTTATTTTTCAAATAAAACCAAACCAAACCAAACCAAACACAAAGATTCATACAATTTCTAACTGTGTGAGTGACTTTGATGCATTGCGAGTGATTTAAGCTTCAGTTCTCTGCGGTTTGGGAGCCGTTTCCTTTTACAACAGAAGATATGAGAGAGCAAAATGTGGCTGTTTTTCTAAAGAGTCGAGTTTGTGCTGGAAAACAGGTGAAGCCGAGTCTATAGTTCATCATGTCATGTCACAACCTAGCTGTCGCTCACACACAGCCTCCTGTTGTTTGATTTGTTTTACCTTGAATATTAGTCACCGTTTTCAAAGCAGCTGTGGTGTTTTTGAACGAGGCTCTTGTGAATAGTGGCAATAAAAGTGCATGAAAAGTTAATTTTTGAGACTAGAAAGGGAACACTCCAGGGAGCACTTGTGGATTTGGATCATTAAGAAAAGATTGTGTCAGTGAGTCAACAGATAAAATGTGATCAATTCCCAACGCTGCCTTCCTGCTTATGTTGTTTCATTAACGTTCTCCTCTCAGGATCCCTCTGCTGATGAGTGGGAAATACAGAACCAAAGTGTTGACAATAAACAGTCCCCTCGAGAACAAAATGTTAATGGTCAATGAAATGTTAAATCACTGGTTGAAAATTTCAGAAACAAATTCAAGGCTTTAGCATCCAAGGAAGGTCCTTTACTATCTTATACCTTGCTGTTTGAAGTGTGCCTTTGTTACATTGTAACATCTTTGAAACAGATTTCAATAATATGTTTTAGAATAAACGATGCAAGTTACCAGAGAGCATGTCTCCGGGGAACCTGATTGATGAAGTGCCCGCACATACGTGTTCTTTTACACCCTTTGTCATTTGTTGCTCTGGATTTAAAAAGTCTGCTGCTTAATTCAATTTGCTTTTTGTCAATAGCAAGTTTGTCAAGAACACGATGTGCCCAATGTTCTGCAACAAAGTTTGTGGGAACATCACATTACCAATTCACCAACTCTGTGCCAACATTTAATGATGATAGACCATGTGCCGTGTGGTTATTAGCCGTTAATGTTGGTGTTTATTTGTTTATGAAACAAATCGGTCTGCCGGGTGTTACAGACCTGCGCAGCAGCAAAGAGCTCCAGTTTTAGAAACCCTGTGAAGTCCCAAGGCCACGTATCGCACTGTGCTCCAGCTGCCTTTGATGATGAATGTGTCATACAAGGGGCGGGTCTGTGCAGAAATGAAGGACACGCGGATGTCCAGAGGTACGACTGCTCCAAGGTACTAACATCGATCTCTCAAACACTTGTGCTGTTTAATGTCAGTGCTGCCCCAAGGAGTTTACTGATGGCTCCCTCTAATCCCCCTCCCTGCTAGGAACATATGAGGCAGCTGCAGTAAAGCTCTGTGTGTGTGTCCATGTGTGTGTGCAGCATAGGCTTGTCAAACTGTCCTCTCACCCTGGTTGTCACAGTCACACTGGACTCCAAACTTGTACCTGTTGCCAAGCAACCAGGACTTCTGTCACACCAGAAGCTGCTCGATATCAACATGGTGCCTGCAGGAGGGATGAATGAGGAGTTTGGAGACATTCCCAAGTTGACAAAATCTGATTGACAATTTATACTGAGTGTAACAGTGAAAAATCACCTTCTCCAAATAGCCCATTCCTCCAAGAGGAACTTGAAAATGAAATGTCCTACCGGAATCCTGAGAGGTTGTGTTTTTCCTGTCCCATGTTTTGCACCGAGTAGAATCCAAACTCTTTCCTCTGTTCACCAAGACAGATGTAAATACTTTGGACCCATGAGACCAGCCAACAGAAAAAAGATCCTGAGATTTCCCCTCAGTTTCTTTAGCTGATCACGATTCCCATCAAGGACTGGTGTTCCTTTGTAATGTAAATGAAAATCATGCTGTGGATAGAGTTAATGCTCTTAATTCTGAGGGTGAAATAATGGAAACGGCATGTTGACACATCAGAGTCAGGAGTCACTGCTGGAGATGGATTTCACATTTGTTCTGCAATTTTCTGTGGAACTTGATTACCTTTCGCCCAGTCTTTGATGGATGAGTGGCACATCAACAATAAAGCACACTATCCACTTTGAATATGCATATATTATCCATCTGAAACAGCATAAAGTATTATAGAAGTGTATACTCTGACAGTATGCTCATTAGTGATCAGCACTTTGCTCCACAAGTGTTAGGGTTTGTATGAAAAGGTTTTCTGAAAAAGATTCTACAAATCCTGGATCTGCTATCAGGGGTTGATCCAGACTTTTTTGACTGGTGAAGCCCAATTAGGGCACCGACTTGTGTAGGTGAAGCAAGTGTACACACACACACAGTACTGGCATTTATTTACCCTTTTCATTTCCACAAGCCATATCTGCTTTGACTACTAACATTTAAATATCTAATGATGCCAAAGTCCTGGCTATATTTTTCACTTCTAAGAGTAACAAGGTTGCAACAAGTTGAGCTTAGTTGTTTGAGGAATAATAATAAGGTATATGTCCAACAGATGTGTAGAGATTCATCGAATAGGTCCTTAGCATTAAAGATGCAGGTGCATCAACCTGCATTGTCCTAGACTGGAAAAAATATTATTCAGCCTGGTTGATAGCCGAATGATTCTGAAGATGTTTACAGAGGTTTAAATTTTTTTGTCTAAATACTGTGCTTAATGTTTTCTATCTCACAAGACTCTGACCTCTTACATTATATGAGCTCACAAAGAGAGCACAATATAATGTCTAAAATCACCACAGCCATTTCAAAGGTCCCTACCTCAGAAATCATGACATGTGTGCTGAATGTGAAGGGAGGAAAGCTTTGTGCATACTTTTTTAGAAAGCTTTTAGGTACAACACTAACAAAACAAATCTCACTTGATCAGACTACATGTCAAAACCAAGCGGCAACCTCCGGTCTAAAAATATGAGTCCAATACGGAAGTGTTAAAAGCTGTAGTTCACCGAGGATACGCTTGAGGCTGGTTCCGGAAGTACTGGAAACCACATACACACGAATTCAAAAAAGACGATCTTTACAGCATTAATAAACATGTTTACAGCCTGGTACAAAAGATGAGTGTAGTCTGGATAGCTCATTTCTCGATCGGCTCTCACTGTGAGGGGGGTGAATTTTTTTCTAACGCGGCAATTTTGAAGATATTAAGATTACAAGCCTTCCAATGAGAGGCTTTTTCCCATTCATGTGTATGTGACTTCCGGTACTTCCGAAGCCAGCCTCAAGCGGATCCTCGATGAACTGCAGCTTGTAACACTTCCGCATGGGACTCATATTTTTAGACCGGAGGTTGCCGCTTGGCGGGAACACCGTAGCTGTTGGCTAGGAGGCTCAAACTCCGCCTCTTTACGTCACAATTGCTCGACAGCAGCAATATGGCTGCCACCGACGATTGGCCTCAAAACAGCACTTCAGAAACAGATGGGTGACGTCACAGATACTACGCCCATATTTTATACAGTCTATGGTCAAAACCTCTGCCAGGAATGCTAACATTAGTGAGCAACAGCCAGAACAGATCCTGATATTTAACACTCTTCTTGCAGCAACTTAACCACAACTCTGCAATGTCTTTGGTTAAGTATCACAGCACCCACTGCCTGTTGTATTTCAGGACTTAGTATATGCAGGGTTTTTCATTGCCCATGAAATGACATGTACTTAAGAGATGCAATTTCTAAGTAATACTTCTCCCATCACTAGCTGTCAAAGGGTGACACCATGGCATGAATGTGAGATAAAGACTTAAATTCATATACAGTGTCCGTTTGTAAACACAAGGAGAGGCTATTTTGTCTTTTTTATGTAGTTATATGAAATATAAAATATATAATATCAATTTGCATCAGATCGGATTATATCAAACCTAATTGTATCAAAATGAATAGTTCTTTATTTTTTATCACAAATGTCACCATTGTAGCTACAAAGCAGCATGACCACTGTTAGTCCTTGTGCATCTGCACAAAGGTTAATAGTTCTTTGGGAGGGGGAGGAAGTGGATACTATCTGACTGATTAGAATAAATATATTATTTATAATATTCCTGTGTTTGAAATATAAAAAAGCAGAAGTAACAGGATTTTCAGATTTATTAAGGCAGCATAAGATCAAAGTCAAACTGCTTCCAAATGCACGGCTGATCACAAATGCACTTGAAGCAACATTAGGTCTGCTGCTGTGATATCTGCGGTGTGAATGTCGAGGGAATCCCACAGTCCTAATGATTTCTCTTCATGTTTTCATCACTAAAAGATATCAAACGGGAAAACAAACTGATCAGAGAGAGCCTGAGATGTATCAATAATGCTCTTACTGCCATGCAGTATCAGAACTGAGCTGAGGTGAAATCAGAAATGTAGCTGCCTCAGAGATGAACGGGTCCGGTCCAGCACAGCAGAGGCAATATTCAGCCGACTCCATCCATGTTCACTCCCCGCAGGTTCAGACAGACGTCAAAGTAACTGTAAGGTTTTAAATTAATAACTTACCCAAGGTGTGAAGAGCAGACATGTTTCAGTCAGAGCGCTTTCGGTATTCAAAGCTCAGGAGTAAGGAAACACGACATGTGGATAACTGTCTACAGCAGGCATGACCTCTGCCCTCATCAGACAGCTCTGTTTATTGAATCTGATTCAGTGCGGGGAAGACAAGAGAGCCGCTCCACCTGACTGTGTATCGGCACTCTTACAGTTAGAGTTACTGACACTCCTTTGTATTCTGTGAAGGAATCCCACTCTCAGGAACACACCAGTATCCCAGCACACACACTCACACAGGACCGCTTGTCTCAAAAGCTCCTCTGAACATGGGAAGGAAAAGAGATGTCACAATTTGTCCTTCTTCTCCTGGTATCAATGTCCGATATCGATCCATACCAGAGTCTATCGGTTCTCATTACCTGTCCTCAGTAACTTATCTCGATTGTTATGGCTGTGACTGCTTCCAAGCCTCGGCCGGCTCTCTGTCTGTTCCAGGTCATCCTTCTCAGAGGTGGAGACGTCTGGCGAGTCCTAATAAAGACATATCCTCAGCGAACAAATCAATGCTGACAGTGTGTTTGCATAGATTAGGAGTTTCCACCGCACTATGATTTCTCATCAGGCGCATGATGAGGAGAAAGGAGATTGGCATTTGAGCGGAGGATTGTTGTATGGGCCCGACTGATTTGATTGTGTTTGCATTTCATCTGCCAGCATTGATGGAAACGATTTTGATCCGCGTGTCGCATTGTCACCTCGGCAGCAAACCCTCTCAGGTGGAAAATACATGCATTTCACATTCCTATTTCAATAAAGCTCGGCAACCGCCTTATAAAGATGGGGGAGAGATTATTTTCCCTTTGTTGATTGAACCGGATGTCGACAAGGCCTCAACAATAAAAACAGAAGATGATGGAGAGAATAATCAAATGCCACAGATTTGCCTCGTGCTTTATGAAAGCCTATTTTTCAGACTTATATACATCCTTATAATAAACTCTTTAATATTCCTTTGTCTTATTACTGCACATATCAGTTTTAAACTCTAATAAAATAGTGTAACCCCTCCTCTAACCAACTGCATCAGCTCGTGTCCTTTCCCAATCCTTTGGAGCCTAAATACCGGATATGACGTAGTCAGTAAATCTCTTAAAACCATCTATTACTTTCTGAATATAAGTAATAATGTTTTCAGGAACCACAGGGCTAACCTCTCGTGTCTGCAAATCAGAGAGGATCTATTTGTGTAAAATATGTATTTCCTGATTGACTAGATCCCGGATCGTAAAGTGATGACATATTTAATTTCTGATCCGAGGGGGAGATAAGCGAGGCTAAGCTGAGATGATCTGTAACCTTTATTTTAATACCTCCATACTTATCTGTGGTATTATAGCAGCCAATCACCTCTCTCACACCAACTTCCACCCCCTCTCTCCCTTGTCTCTCTGTAGCTGTATTGCACATCTTTTCTTCCCCTCTCCCTCAGTCCGGTATAGGTCAACAACAAGGATGCTGATAAATAGCTTTACCTTTACTCACAGGAGGTTCTTTTACATGCATGACATTTAGTAAAATGTGAAAGCAGCAAGGCGCTCACCGTCGTTTTGCTGTCGAGACTCAGGTGATGTCAGGACTGAGGATTTTTTATGGTCTTTGGGCTGCACAACAGTGATTAAACATGATCTTTAATGGAGGACTGAAGAACAGTCCTGCAATTTAAGCAAAACCTGATAGGCCTGTGAGCAGGGATCTAATGACCAGGAGGAAATAAGAGAATCAGAGGGGAGAAGGTATTGTCCTAAATTAAGGAAATGGCCTTGTAACACCTGCTAAGCATCGATCAGTAGCCAACGGGACTAATTGATAATGCATTATTAGCCGCTTCTCCATAATGGGACTTGTATTTCATCCTGTCCTTGATCGCGGGACGTCAGGGGAAGGATTTGGCGATGGAGCACTGAAAAACAGATGGCAAGGTGAATTGTTCCCGTGACACATCTGCCGGCGTGTTGTATGAGGCTTCTCAGGCAGGTCAGCACTCTGGCTGTGTTCACGTGTGTGTGTGTTTATGTGTGTGGAGACAGACCTTTCCCGTAGCAAAGCAACACCCCTCAGAGTGAGAGGGGAGTCAGAGTGGATTTAATTGAAGCCTGTGTTTGTCTGGCCTTGAGACAATTGCAAGCCTGTTTGGAGCAGTGGGAGGAAAGTGAGGCGGGCAGAATTAAAAACGAACCAGCTGTGCTGATTGATCTTGCCGATAGTCTCACACAAAGGCCACACTTCTCAGTGTCTCCCACTTTGTGTGAGTTGTATTATTATTTGGAAAGTCAGAGCATGAAGGGTCTGTTCCTTCAAAGTCGGTCTTGACATGCAGGAATTGTGGATTTCGAAATTATCTGCAATTAGTGGAACAAAAGTGAATGATAATTACCTTTTGTCAAACAACAACGCTGGCGTTCAAATCTCCTACGCGCAAAGCCCTTTTCTTCCCACAAAAATATCCCGCGTCAGCTCATGCTTTGCTTTCTCCAAAAGGATTTTGGGTTTATCAATCCTTCAAAGCTTTGCCTTTGCTGGAAGTCGGACTGCAATCAAGAGAGAAGGTCTGTCTTTCAGAAAAGTCTCCCTTTTTTATTCACTGGGAGATGTAAATCTGTAACATGTGTGAGCACTGCATGTTACAGTTTATGCAGTAAAGGTCTTTAAAAGTCTGTGATCACGTACAGTGTGTTCACTCTGTCATTTTCAATTATAACAGAGAGCTGGATCTCTGATGCTACAAAGTTGTACAGTATTTTAGCTCTGCAGCAGGACTGATACATTTTCAAACTGCATTTTTGACTTCATTTCCACAGGCGCACAGTGGGCTGTGTACCTTTGTGCAAAGCTGCTGGTGCTGAGAGCTACATGGAAATATTTGCAAGGATTCATCTACAAGTAGTTCTAAGCCTTCTGTGCCCTAACCGAGACTTCTGAATGAAATGTGGTCTGTATGCTGCAAAGAAATGCAGCACATGCATTACCCAGGCCACTTGTACTGCCCTTGTGTTGAGCAAATAGAGGCCAAAGTTGCAAATGTGCTTGGATTCAACGATGTGCCTCAAAATGAGCCTTTCAACACGGTGGGATTCAGGATGGAGCAGAGAAGAGAGGGTAAACTTCTCTATGCTTTGCTTTCTTGATCATACCCAGAGAACTTTGATATTTTTCTCACTTTGTGTTTCTTACTAATATAATTTTATCTTTCAACTTACCTCCCCATCCCCTGGAAATAAAAGACGTTGGCGTTTCACAGACGGAAAGAGACAGAGTGGGAGTCTGTGGTGTCAATCAGCACCTGCTCGGCTCAAATTCGTTTAAAAATAGGGGGATCTGGGAGGTGTAGTGAGGGAGCTGACAGCTAAATAGTCCATGGAGATTTTTGATAGGCAGAAAAACTCAGAGGCTGACAGTTAATGCTTTGTGTGTTTGGCCCAAAGGAGCCTTTCAGTATAGCTATTTTACACACTCCTGGAACAAACATCAGCTCACTGTTTCCTCCCTTTAAACTAGAAGCTGTAGGGAGTCTTATATGGGGCAGTAGTGCGGAAGTGAAAGAGGATTTTATGCGGTGAGCGAAGAATAACTCCAATCTGCAGAAAGTCATGTCTAAAATATGAAGAGGTGTCCTGAGATTTTCTCTGGAAGCCTTACAAATAAAGTTAGTTACTGTGGGATGCTTCTTTTCCAACCCAAAGCATGTAAACTTGAATAGTTTAAATTCTACTTTCAGAATGTTCTGCACAGTCTGAAGCTAGCAGAGGGAGCACTGTCTGAGATTTGCTTGACTTTGGGTCAGGTGGGTGAGAGAGTGAAAAACAAGCAGGCAAAAGTGTTCTGCCTCGTGCTTCAGGGAATAAAAACCCAAGTCAATTATCAGCAAGCTACTGCCCACATACAACACTTCAGGATACAGTATCGTGTGGTCAGTATATGTCGACCACAAACACACACAAAGAGAAAATGCAGAGGCTGGTCACATGTGTTTGAGGGAACCTTCTCACAGGGGCCCGTGTTCAATGAGGCGTGCTGACAACAACAAGAGCAGCAGCTCTGGTCTCCGAGCCATCAGGAAGCAATCTGGAGGATTTTATGCTATTTCAGTTTAATAATTCATTCATTTGCGTTGTTTTAGACAAAGAGTTTGTTTTTCTGAAGATGTTTGTTCTTTTCTTTCCTCGTTTTCTCCAGAGATCTCAGCCAGTATTAAAAGGGCAGTCAAAGGGCAGATATTTACTCTCAAGAATTCAATCACAGGACAACTCAAGTGCATATTTGAAAGGAAAAATAAAAAGGAAACAAGTATTGGCATGTTATTTGGCCAACTGAGTCTTTTTCGCTTCCCTTAGGGCTTGTTTGTGTTAGAAATTTTAATTTAATCACTTCAAGTGAAGCGATGACTATTCTTTCCTTCCAGCGTTTCAAATGTGATGATTTGCTGCTTTGCTTTGTTTCTGATGGTTAACTGAATATCTTAAGGTTTAGGGATATTTTTGGACATTATAAAACGATGGGAATTTCTCACCTTCAGCTCCATAAATAGTTATTGAATCATTCTCAGAGGTGTTATAAAATTATAAGAAAATAATTCTCAGATTAATTTGCAATAGAAAATAAACAAGGAAACTATAGCTGCAGCTCTTTTTGGGTTCATTGCAAATCTTTGGAACATCCTCTCTTTTGTAAATCACCACTCAGGTTAAACTCTCTCCTTGTTCATCATCTCTGATCCTGCGTATTATTCCACCAGCCAACACAAGCTCTCAACATGGTAACTCTATCAAACAAAGCCCAGGGGTCCCTTTGTACTTTCATTCCATTTTCTCAATTTTGGGGGCATCAGGTTATTTATAAAGTCCACAATTCTGTGTCTTGCATCAACTGTTTTAATAATTGATAGTCACATCTGAACAAAGAAATGAATTTTTAAAGGCTCAATCTGTGTTCAGTCTGCAGCACTTCATCCCCTCATGAGACACATTGTAGTCAAATCTGGATTTAGCAACAAGATCCACAAATTGAGAACCATGTAGGTTTAAGATCTTGTGACTGCTGGGGTCAAATGGGCGGTTATTTTTGCAGGACGTCTAGATAACCTTGTATGTCTTATGCTGGTATGAAACCTACCTGATATGTAACCATTCTGAAGATTTGTGCTTGAACAGAGGCTTTAAAAGAAGTGGTTACAGCCTCTAGTTTTGAAAGTTAAACCAATGCAGAAATGCTTAAGAGCTGCATTTTCTCTAAAGACCAGAGAAGGCGAGTCCATTGGTTATAAAAGAGTCAGACTATAAAAAAAAATTTCCTGTTTGAGGTTGATTTATTACCTAAGTCATTACTTTCATTTTGTTCCTTAATATTTGATTTGATTTAAAGCTCCTGTGAGGAGTTTTTAGCTGGGGATGAATCAGGGTGAGTATCTTTTGTACAGTATTTTTTGAAACCATTGGATAGTAGGTGTCGGTTCATGTGACTGGCTGTGTGCTACTGATACAGCCTGTGTTCAACAGCAAAGGACAATTTTTCACTGGGGGGCACCATAATCAACACAAAGGGAAAGTTACTCAGTAGCTTACACAATAAAGAAGGGTGTACTTAAGGGTCCGGGTACCTGTTGTAGGAAGTTGTTGCTAATGGGACCTGTCAACTGAACCAAGTTAGAAAGAAACGCAGCAGATGGTTTCCATCATGTCGTCTATTATGGTTACTTCTGGTTCCAGAAAAATAAAATGGTAATGACACAAAATGTCACAAACTACAAACCAATGAGCTTAACTTTATGACCACCGCCTTTGACCTTCCATGCCTGAAAACTAGTTGAGTGCTGTTTGATGTAAGATTTGTTGTCAGTTCTTATCCTACATGTTAAAACTGCTAAACTGTGAATTTGTTGGGGGAAAAAGCAAATAGCTGAGTTTTACGACTTACACTTAGCAGGATTGATTTGTACTGAGAACTGGACTTTTTCTAAGAATTAGTCATCCTGCACCAGTATTTCTGGTGCAGGAAGTACACATACTGTTACTTGATGTGCACAAGATATTACCTGGTACAAGGTGTTCAGAGTGATACTAAATACTAACCTGTTATGAACAATCTATTGGTTTAATTACACTTTCAGAGAGAGAAATAGAGAGTTGTAAACTGCAACATTGAAATGTAAAAGACTGCTAGGAGCGAGTGTTTGTTGTTTATATAACCTGTATATTGAAGGTAATGCTAATGAGTGCTAATTGGAACTCTCATATGTGTACGTATATGAACATTATGTTCATTCACTTACAATATGAGTCATTATCCTCAAGTAGAGTGTTATTAGAAGAACAAATGTGAGTCTCAGCACTTCAATAATGTTGAAAAAAAAATTCTGTGTTGTAGAAACACTTTTGTAGCCTCTGTGTTTCTCCAGGCTGTTTACTGATGATGTTTGTTGTGTTGAATATTTACCAATCGCCCACACACCTTCATCGGATTACCAAAAACCTCTGCCTTCTTAACTCAGACAACACTGCCGACCAAAGGCCCGAGAGAACCAAGCGATCATGAGGGAGGGTAAACTCTAATGCAATTTGTATGGCACAGAGTGCGCTGCAACCAGATGGGAGCCAGGCTGACTTACCTGAAGCCGTTTTCCTTATTTACCTCAACGCCCAAGGCCGTGTCAGACAAGGGGAAGAGAAACATGTTAGACCGGGCAAATTATCAGGGCTTTCATGTGGCTAACGTTCTATCAGATCCTCCCACTCTGCAGGATGTAATGGAAGCAGAGGCAAAGAGCTCAGGGCCTTCACCTCCGACGTGTTCTCATTCCAGGTAGGACAAGGTGTGTGTGCAAGATAAAGGAGCAGGTCCCAGTCACTCCCAGCCTGAAGACTGTGGCATATAGAACATTTTGCTCTTGCCAATCATCGGGGTCAGGATATTGGATGGAGAGTAATTACAACCAGGGCACTTTGGTAAGGGCACAGAGGTAAATCACAGCCTTGCCTCTGTGTGTGCGTGCACTATTAAGGAAAGGTTAGCCAAACTAATTAGGGGAGGACAGTGTAAATAGAAAAATCCATTGCTTTGAATTAATGTCCGTGTGATGTAATCAGTTCTGGCATTTCTGTAGTGTGACCAGATATAAACCTGAAATATATTAATTAGTGAACAGCTAGTTTTAGCATCTGGCTTGTGATATCTGCCTGTGCTTGTTGACTAACAAAACTCATTCAGACGTGTTGTGCATCAATTCATTATCACATTCCAAACCTGCAAACACCTGTGCAACAAAAAAAAAACAGTAACTCGAGTGTCTTTTCTCTGGCAGCATGGTGCATTGTTGTGACATCCTGTGTGCAGTAAGCATGTTGTTGTTTCAGCCATAAATATGGCAGTGACATTTCTTACAGAGTGAGGATCTCACACTTCTGATGCATGCTAAGTGTGCACATCATTATCACAACTATTTCTGAGTTCAAATAATTTTCACTTAAACTCATCAGTGCAGATCTTGAGGTCTGAGTGAGTACACAATTAGTTACAGATGCAGAGTTTCAAAGCAGGCCTGTCAGCTCATGACAGTCATTAGTGTTTCTGCTGTCCTGCACCATTTACTCTTCCCACTCCACCGTCTCGGCTCCACCTGAGTCTCCTTGGACTGGCATTGGACTGAACCTAGCCGGATTGATTGGAGCACTACCTGCTCGCCTGTTTGTCAGCCATGAATAATCTGTAACGACATTCAGTGCATCAGTGGGGGCCTTGCAGCGTGCATTCATTGTGGAAAATGGACAGCTCAATCAAAAGAAGCTCTTGAAAAGCTGGTCATAACCGGAGGCAGAGCCTTGACCCAGAACGCTGTCCCACTGACTTGAGTCCCAACCTCACCAACAGCCCTGAATAGGAGGCCCGACCGGAGTATTTTCTGTGTACTAAGGACCTCTTTCTGCTTCCCCCTTCCTCCCCTGCTCCCATCTCTCTTGCCATTTAATAGAGCCATGCTTCACCCAGAAGGCCACGTTATCCTTGTTTGAAGACAGACGCTCATGGCACCACCTTCCATTCTCAGTTCTTCACGTCAGGAAGCGTGGGCCACCCATCACACCTCTGCTTTACATGGTAATGAAAGTCTGGAGCCTTGATGATAAAGCAGTTATGTCCTTGACTTTTTGACCTGGGGTTAACTTTTGATTATTTACACATGGAAATACTGAGCAGGTTGCTCTGTGCCTGTGTTTTAGACTGATTTAAACCATTTAATAAATAAAAAGATGGACAGCACATTGTCAAATCCTCCTGCGACGGACACTAGCTTATTACTTTGGTTGTGATATTTGAAGCCCGAGTCTGAGTAGTAGAGATCCGCTGGTGTTATTGATGTCTCACACCCTGGGTTGACCAAAACACACATTTAACTTGCTGATGAAGACTTCATGTTTTGGTCTGAAGCATACACCAAGATTATCAAAACTTCTGTGTCTCTTGTGTTAGTGTTCATTATTATTTCCTCTCGTATTCCTCCCCATCCCTGATGATCCAGTGTTAACTGTGCTGCTGGAGCCACACTTGACAACATATCAGTCAATCATGGCAAAATACAACTTTTATAGCATTAAATAACTCATTAAAAGTCAACTTCCCAGAGGGATGAACACCTGGACATTAATCAGCATGATGAGAGAGACAAGAAATATGGGGAGAGAGAGTTGGAATGACATGCACCAGATCATGTCAGGACAGCGAATCGATCCTTCAACCAGTACAACGAGGACTGTAGACTCATGTACATGGGCTGCCTGCTCTACCAACTGAGCTTAACCGGTGCCCCCATCTTTTTTATACAGTCTTAGAAATTTCATCCATGACTGTGTTTTGACAGCCTGGCTTGGTGACAAGGTTTCCTTTATAAAGAAAGGTGAAGTGAATCATCAGAAGGAGAGCACACCGTTGGTCCCTTGAAAAGAAGCTCAGGACACTGATGATGGTGGTGATGACACTGATGCCATCTTCTACAAAGAAGAACCACGGGAGGAAATGAAACACTTACAGCATGCTTTTGACTGGTGGCCAGCATGTGCAGACAGCACAGTCTTAAAAGCGTTCATCTGTGATGTCTCCCCTCAACCATTGTGAACTCTCTCTCTTGAAATTGTGCAATCCCCTGATGTAGAGTCACCCAGCCCTAATCCTCCTATATCCACTGATGAATCCCGGTCTCACACACAGTGGGGATGCCGGCTAATTGAATTTCCTTGGTTTCAATGAACACACACTCAGGACCTGCAAGTTCCAGTCCTTGCCTTTGATAAGCAAATGACCCCTATGGAATTGAGGTCACAGCCTGCGAAAACAAGAGAGAGGGAGAGAAAAATAAAGTCCCGCGCTCAGACAAGCCCAATATCGACTCACCCGGGATTGAGTCCAATGATGTTTACCCTGTGTGTGTCGAGCCCCTGTTGGCTCAGGGGGAAATTCATCCCACCCTCTCTCTTTTTTCTCTCTCTCTCTCTCTCACACACACACACACACACACACACACACACACACACACACACACACACACACACACACACACACACACACACACACTCAAACACACACAAACACATGCACACACACAAAGTGCGTGTGTCTCTCACAGTATGAGATCTTCCCTTTTACGAAGTGTTGTTGTCCTTTTTTAAATTTGAATAGAGCATGTAAATAATCTAGTCTTCACTGCTGATCACAATAAAGCAGAGTCCAGTCAAGGTAGATGTGTTCTTTGTGTGTGTTTTAGTGTAAGTGTGTCCCAGTGGATCCAGCAATAGCTTGTATTATACTTCATTGCCTGAAGACCTTGCACAGACTCCATCATACAATAGTAAGGTCAGTTAATTCAGGAACTCAGCCACTCTGCATCTCTTAAAGTCTCTTCTATTTCTTCACTTTCGTTTGTTTAGACTCAGGAAGTCTTGAGGCAGAAAAGTGTGTTTGCTTTGGAGTCCCTGAGCCCGCTCCAGAATCCACAGCCTGGATGCTTTTATTAATGCTCCTTTTAGATACAAGCTCTGCATCTCCTCTGTTTGCTTTACGCACAGAGATGAATAACAGGATGATAATTCTTTTCTTGGTGATGGGGTCAACTTCACCGAACAAAGTTAAATACTCTGTTTTTCATTTAGTTTTGTGACTATCTGAATAATCTTTAAACATTATCTGATCGTCACACCTTCAACTAATCACACAGTTATGCCTTACAAGTGTGTTTTTCAGACTTTCCCTCTTTGCCCTGGAATTCGCTTCACAGGCAACGTGATTGCCCAATCCTAACAGGCCTTACTTTAAAAATCCTAAATAAGATACTCCAATTGGCAATCAAATTACCGTTTTTTTTTACCTTTGAAGGAAATGCATATTTTATGAGGTATAAAATCACTATCAAGACAGCTAGAATTATACTAGGTAGGATTATTGTATTACTACATTCTGAAAACCCAGAGGTACAAAACAGATGAGTCACAGGACTGTCATTGACAGGCTTACTAAGGTTATTCTAACTTGTGGCCTTGACTTAACATATAGAATATAGCAAGTATAACAGTTAACCTTTTTATTTTCTTCTTTGTGACCTCCTTATTTCTGAGACCAAAACCTTCACCTTCTTTCAGACTTCTGAAATAACACAAGAGAGAAATCTGTGTGTTTTTATCGGCCTGAATGAACAAACCCTGGGCAGATCTTGTTGCAAGGTTAACTATGACTTTCTTTACCTGTGAAAACATTCGCTGTAAATGTATTTTAGATCGATTTTTATTTTGAAACTATAGCTATAACCTTATTGCTGATATCCACAGGTGTAATAAACTGTTTAGTGTAAATACACACCCCTTCTTTTGGTCCCCCTTTATTCAGTGCAAAGCTGTGAGATGTGTGTTTTCTAAATATTCTGCGTAAGTATGGTTAAAAGCAGTACGTGGCCCCATTGCTCTCCAGTAAAAAATGAACTCACCAGGGTTCAAGCTGAAAGCCCAGTACTCTTACAGTGTCAATCACATAATCACCCTTTAAAATGCTAAGCAATTTCACTGAGGTTTGGGATATGAGCTCATTTATAAATGGGCTGCAGATCAAAATGAAGGCTGAGGGAATCGTGTCATGTTTTAATTATCCTTTAACAGGGATTTTGAGTGTGTGCTCTGTATCTCTGCAGGAAAGGAAGTATAAATTTCCTCTCGCTCTCCTTAGTTCCTGACACCTTGGAGGCAGCTGAGCATATTAGAAATCGATATTGATATAATTGAGTCATAAGTGTGTCAGTGCACCTTTTGCAGAGAGACGCAGCTTCTATTAATCAGTAGTGGTGCTGTTGTGCCACTCATCTTTGGGTGCTGTTTGTTAAGCATTTGTTTTACATACAGCCGTCCCAGTGGGAAAAAAAGTAAAAAGAAACAGCAATAAACAGCAGCTGGGCCAATCACTATTAACTGCTATAGAATTACAGTCCTATTTTGTTCCCAAAGTGATGAGATTATTTTGTCCTACTTATTAATTGGAGTGAAATTGGACAGAGTGACTCACAGCAGTGTTACTGGAAGGTGTCAGACACAGAAAGCAGGTAATTATGGAGGCAGGAAGAGATAAGGAAACAGAATGCAATTACTTCGGCAAGCAGAGCTTCAAATTGCTCCTCTTTGGATTTCTCACCTCAGGTTGCTATTGTTCATGCTTTGTATCTCCATACTGATCTCTACTCCTTTCACCCGCTAGCTCAGAGAATAAGGAAGGTTTGCATTAATCAAATAAAACTCTACTGTAACTAGAGCCAAACGAAGCACTGAACATGGCTAAGTGTCCCATTTTAAATGTATGTATTCAGATATATTTATTCAAATCATAATATGCACATAAACTGCTGTGAGCTCAGTATAAATCAGGACCATCAAATGTTTCTGAGGGTTACAGTTTCTCAGAACTTAGCTTCATTTAGCTTTCAAGTTTGAGGGCATATTTCAGTGATTTTCCATATCTTTGTCCTCCGCGCTGCAACTCTACTTTTGTTGCTCTCATGTGTGCATATAGAGCATATTTTGCCTTTTTGTAAGGGCTTTATTTAACAGGTTACAGCAGGCAAACATATAAAATGAGAAAAAGTTAAATGGGACAATTCCCTATTCCAGATCTCTCTGGTGTACAAGATATAAATTGCACGCTGCTGCATGTTCTGTAAATAAAAGTATATACTGCCACGAAAAACAGTTTCTCTCTGCTGCATCGACTTATTTTCATTAGTTTATTCCAATGCTGTGATTTATAGGTTTGAGTATACAAAATTTATCTGCAAGAAATAACATCTAACTGTGTGCGTGGAGAATTTAAATGTTGTATAAGGTCTGTGTTTTATTTTTTTTCAGGGGTAAGCCAAATTCTACCCCACTGCTGATTTGAAGAGAGTGAGAGTTTCTTCATGCTCCATTTGTTCATTCTCTGTAGTGCCCATTTTGTTACTTTAGCCATTTGTTTTAGCATTTAGGTGCTCTCTCAGCCTGTGCCATACACACATTTGACTCCTCACACTGACACACACACACACACAGATGCAAACACTCAAACACACATATCTAGAAAAAAAGAGAGAAAGAAAGTGGAGTGAGTTTGTCAATGCAGCCTTTTATTTTAAAATACAACTTTGCGAGAGTTTTTGAGCTGAATTATTGAAGCCCACATGAACACACACACACACATCACTTTTTTTCTTTTTGAATTAGCTGTGAGTGAAGGAGGTACGCGAGCACGCTGGTGAAATCTTGCACACAGCAAGGGGTGGTGTTGTTGACGCCCAAAGTGGCGCTGCAGGGCTGGATTCACTGCTCGTGTACTCACATTTGCTGTGATCGCATATAGCAAAATCTACCGCATTTAGCGGCTAATACATGGGGGGTCTGACGGTGACCCTCACTGCTACTTATCACTGCATTGCTGCCAGCAATGAAGTCGCTCCTCTTCGCTCCCCGACAGATCATGTCACTGCTGCCTCGACAGACTCGAGCACAGTTTGCCTCAAATTGTTTACGACAAATTTCCCATTTCTTCTTTGATGAATGCTATGTATCAGCACAAGTGCTTTATGCAATTGCTGTATAGGTTTGATGGCCTGATAGGTGCCACTTAGTCAAGCCTCAGTCTGGAGCTGGAAATGATCATTGCAGACAGATCAAGTGTGTGAAGGGAGTGTTAGAGTGTCACAAAGTGCTTTTATGTAAATGGAAGTTGAAGAGTGGCTCTCTATTGAAGCTTAAATCTACAGCACTGCATGTGACTCTCTGTCACTCTCAGCCATGTGTCCTTTGTGACTGTGGATTGCCCTGTGTTCATGTGAAAGGTTCAACACCTCTCCATCCAGAGGGAAGAGATGAGGCAGATGGATAGAGATCGAGAGAGAGAGAGAGAGAGAGAGAGAGAGAGAGAGAGAGAGAGAGAGAGAGAGAGAGAGAGAGAGAGAGGGAGTTGGTAGCTGAAGACAAACATGACAATCTCTCCATCAGAGTGAAGAGAAAGTGGGACACATGGTGAGGATCATCAGGGTCGTAGCTCAATAAAAAAAAAACACCTGGATTACAGGTTCCAAATAAAAGGTCAAAGGAAAATGAAATGAAAGAGTGATTCTCAAATATCAAAAGAGACAGGACTTGGACAACACCATATTGTCTTTAGGGCTTAGCAGAATGGATTTTATCCCCTTTTTGCTGGGTTTAGTGAAGGATTGTCTTTCTTCTTGAAAAGAAATAAAGCTATTTTTGCACTTCAGCACAGCAGCATCTCTTATGTCAACACTGCTCTGCAAATGTGCCATAGATTGTGAACTCTTCCCCCTCCTGGATTTAATAATAGAGGCGCAGGTTGTGCCGAGTGTTTTTTTGTTTGTAGTGTTTGTTTAGCGCTTCCTTCTCCCTTTCCAACTGTTGCTGTTTTAACGCCCTCCAAATTACACCAAGGATAGCTGTGAGGCTCTCTTCTCATTTTCCTCAGTTAACAAGCACTCTGTTTATATATGATTATGGTTCTCTGCCTGTTTATCCTGCCCGGCTTTTTAAAATTACTTTGCCAGTTTAGTTCAAGGTACAAAATGCACTAAAGGATTCATTCCAGCTCATTTGTTTTCCTTCTGTGGAGAAATATTTATGGTCATTTCTTTCTTTCCTGCCTGCAAAATAAGCCTATGGGGATAAGGCTGGGCTCATTCAGATTCAGCGTTAACCATTCTGACGGTTATTTCTGTGTTTGCTTCACAGCGTTGCCAATCATGCAGGTGACAATTGACATCACAAGACAGCAGGTGGAGAAGATCTTCGGTCTGGATGAGTACTGGTGTCAGTGTGTCGCCTGGAGCACCACCGGAACCCAGAAGAGCCAGAAAGCGTACATCAGGATCGCTTGTGAGTGCTCTTTTTTTTTTTTTTAACTAACAGAATGTCATTTTAAACCCAAACCATGCCCAGTACAAATTTAGAAACCCTGTCTAACAAGGTCCTGACATACTGCATGTCAGCTTGTAATAGGAGGATGTTACTAAGGAGATTTTTTTCACTTTGGGTGGTTGCAGAGAAATTAACTTTCACTTAGCAATTAGCCCAGAGGCCATTATGATCTGATGCACCACAGTGGGTTACTGTGATTATAATTTAGCTAAATCATCTTCTGCAATTCTACTTTAAGAAGAAAATATCCGACCCTGGCAGAAAGAAACAGAGGGAGATGCTTCAGTATTAAGGCAGCCTTACAAAAAGTGGAACTCTAAATTTGAGTATTCATGAGCGTATTTTTCATCGGGTACAGTATTTCAGCAATGATCCCTATGAAAGTAACTGGAATAAAAACAGATTTGAAATTTATTGCTGCGCTGCAATCATAAATCTGTCTGGGGAACACAGACACATCCCCCGCCGCAGCCTCAAAAGCTTTATTAGAAGAAGCCATTTTACATTTGAGTATTTTAAAGCATTCTGCCCATTAATTCAAACATAAATATGCATTATTCCAGAAAGAGAGGAACGCAGCGCAGTCTCTAAACCACCAGACGTTTTGAAAACACACATTCATTATCCAACCTTGTTTGAGAGCTCAACAAAGTCAGTTAGATGTGAGATAAGGACACACACGCTTCAATAATAATGGGTGTGTGCACACACCAGTTCATGTTCGTGTATTCTCACACACACACATACACACTGATGCATTTGAGCCTTCCAGGACTGTTACATCTTAAGTCTCCTCCAGTCCCAATGTTTCGCCTTTAATTAAATTAAATGTCGTAAAATTCTCTGCTTGTCTTAATGTTCCTCTCGTATGATTGGTCAGGACAGGCTTAACATCTGTTTAAAGGAATTCGCCGCCGGCTCGAAGCCCAATAACACATTACTTTGCTCTGAGTAAAAGTAGGGGTGAACACATCAAATTTGCACCTACCCTTCAGCTATCGGCCTGTCTAGCCCCCCCCCCCCCCCCCCCCCCCCCCCCCCTATATAAATCGCCTTTTACCTGTGTAACTCCCAGCCTGGGTTTATGGACAGATATATAGCAGGACTTGTTGCAACAGTAAGAGTATCCAGTGAAACGTAATCTGAAGCCTCATGCAGTCAGCCAGGCTTGCAGGAGCTCTTGTCCAGGCGCCTCAGGGCCTTGTTTTCGTGTGGCTGCTCCAAGCCCTCATACAGATGGAGGCTGGAGGCTGGAGAATGCTGGAGAGGGGAGAGTGGGTGGGTGGAAAGGAGTGAGGGGTAATGCAATTGCTTTTGCTTGATGCCGGGCCCCTCTGGCAGCAGACAAGCATCTCTGAACCATCCAGGCAGCCTGTAATAAGCAACATGCTTGGTGCCACTGATCCCCGTGTGGCTCAGGGGCCAACTGGAGTGCGACCTGGGTGGACAATTTATGAGTGGAAAATTTAGATATCATCACCAGAGCAAGTTTTGTGGAGAAAACTTCTCAATGTAACCATGTTAGCGCTCACAAATACCCTAATTGGTTGTTTTTCTTTGCACCTTTTTTTTCTCCCTCAGACCTGAGGAAGAACTTTGAGGAGGAGCCGCAGGGTAAAGAGGTGGCATTGGACCAGGAGGTGTTACTGCGCTGCCATCCCCCCGAGGGAGTGCCAGAAGCTGAGGTGATACACGGATACAGGAGATATTTATAGGCCCCCATCTAGCATCCATTTACCCTTTCCTCGCCAGGAGGACAAAAGAGTAAAAAGTAGCTCAGGATCATCTCTCCCTGCTCCACCAGGGAACAGACGGATGAATTACACCTCCTAATTATTCGCTGTTATTGATTTATTATCTCTCTTACATCTCTGGGAAGCCGTATATCACATTGTCTCGTCACATCACTCAGGATAGGCTTGGAGGCTTCACTCCGCGTTTGGCATCTCTAAAGGCCTATTCATAATTAATGGATCTATTTGCCTTTCTCTTCCCTATCTTTTTCTCTATCTCCCTGCTATCTCTCCATGTACTGCATGTCTTATACACTCTTGGTCTTCTCATCTGTCTCTCTGTCTCTCAGTGGTGCGTGTCTGTGTTCAGAGGACCAGACTCTAGCCAGCTGTTTCACCTCGTCTGCTGCATCCTCGCAGTCTCAGATAGGCACTAACTGCTCTAATAACGGCACAAGAGGAGCTTAGGCCAGCCACTCAGACAGCTCCGACACCAGGAGCAGTAGACTAGCCAATCACAGCCCAGCTCTGTAGGGACAGTTTGCAGAGAAACGGGAAAGAAGGTGCCAACTGTGGTTCAACAGAAAAAGAACATCAGAGCAGAAGTCACAACGGGAGAAAACAGGGAAAGCGTACAAGAGGAAGAAAGCCCAATTATATACGGCACCGGAACTTGCTGCAATACCGACAACAATGAGCCGCTCTCTAGACGGCACGAGGTCAAGTGAGAGCAAGAAAACAAGCAAGCCAATCTAAGAGTACACAAAAAAGAATAACACCAGTTTTGGCTTCTGGGAGAGGGCACAAAAAATACACAGAGCATTTTCGGTTTCACTTACAGACCACCAACAGCTATAGAGATATCCAGCAGCTACAAAATGAAAGCCACATTTCCCACCAAAAAAGGAATTAATTTAAGATCGGTAGGGTGTTTCAATAAATTAATTCCATCCCAGCATCAGTATCATACCAAGCTACATCTGTTCTGCTTTTTGCTTCTTTGATTGTATCAAACAAAAGTACCTCACTGCTTTTCCTGTCCATGTAAAAAAAAAGTCTGCTCCACAGCATGTCTGTCCACTGCAGAGCTGCATGGGAGGGGGAGATGATTTCTGTTCTCAGCACTGATATTTGACCACTGAAACATATTTTCAGGTGGAGTGGCAGAGAAACGAAGATGTTCTCAACCCAGCCAGCGACCCCAATTTTTTCATCACGACTGACCATAATCTCGTCATCAAAAAAGCCCGGCTGGCGGACACGGGCAACTACACATGTGTGGCCAAAAATATCGTCGCTCGCAGAAAAAGCAACTCAGCCACAGTCCTAGTCTACGGTAAGTGATAACTGCTTTAAAAGAGGGTCAAAGCTATGTACATGCAGGCTAATGAGAGGTCTGGGCTCAGATGATCCACAGCTTGAAAATATACCAGCATAAAAGCAGCTCGGATGCATCATGTTTGCCTGCATGTTGTTCATTTTATCCAACATTTCTGCATGTTCCTTTGCATGAAAGAAACCTGGGTGCACTTCTTTTAACGAGCAGTCGTAATATAACCTTCAGATGCAAAAGCATAGTTTGAACAATAACAAAATCCAGCATATGTTACATAGTGACAACTTGCCTCTGCCAGCTCTGTTTTTCTCCAAGCAATGAAGCACAGTCATAAATAACCACATAAAGTGATAGTAGAGTGTCCGCACATTAATTAGCACAACTTAAAATGTTACTGGCAGCATTCTGCCAAAGCTGGCAGTCTCCGATCCGGGGGCTGCCATCTTCCTCCTCCTCTGTAGTGGATCCAATCTTAGAGGAGAAATTGAATTAACAGGAAACTGTAAATAATGACTTGGCTTGATAAGCAGACTGATCTTTATTAAAATGCAGAGAGACAGCTTATTTTCTATCACAGAGGATTCCCTGAGTACTGGTTCTGTTAAAGTTTTGCATATGCTACAGTCTGACTTCATCAACACGGTACATGTACAAGCCTCAATAGACAGAAGTCACATGGGAGTCATGTTGGAAACTTTATGCATACAAGAAATGTATAATTTGGCACAATGCCTGACTGAGTCTGTATTTCTTAAAGCTGCTAAATAAAGATGATACAGGCCGTACAGTCAGAACAAGAGCTGTTGTTTATTATATAACATGACTGTTAAGAAAACACCATATGCCACTGTTAGACTTTTAGTGTTTGTAACATTTGTTTAAGACTTAAAGTTTTCAAAGGTTTTTGTGAGATCTATACAATGCCTTCACGGTGCTGTATTTAAAAGTACAATCTGGCTATTGCTATGAAGTTAATACATTTGAAATATGAGAGAAACAAAGGATGAACTACAAGTACGCACCTCCCTTGTGAAATCAGGGCGTCACTTGGAATTGTAATTATTATTTAATATCTTATGCAGGTCTCATATTCAGGTTTTAGCTACTTGAATTAATTTCCACTTAAAGTTGCACAACAGCCTTCTCCAGCAACAAACAGCCTCAATGGAATCTCAATGGACTCAAAGTGTAGGAAGAATTCAAATCCAGACAAACATGAGCATAGGGAGGTCACTGTTGATCAGTGGTTTTCATTTATTTGGTTAATAAATGTCACATTAATATCCAGTTATCAAAGAGGAATGGATACAACACTTCTTATTGTATAACCTAAAGGAGGTTTAAGCTGGTAAACAGTGCTTTATGACTGTACATGTATTTGACAATCTAAGCATGTGCACTTTAACGGTTTAACGGTAATGTGTTCTGTGGAGCATGCAGTCAAGACCCACATTATCATACACTCCTGCAAGCCTCCAGCATAAAAATAAAACGCACAATTATTCTAACTGTTGATTAAAATTGATTAGCTTGTTGTTGAAAGACTAGCTCTGCAGATGAAAAAATCCAGAGTCGAAATGACTGTGGTGGCAAGAACATTCACTCTCTTATTGTGTGCCTTTCTTGTTTTGTCAAACAATAGTTTTCACTCTTAGACCTGACAAATTGTGAACAAATTGCTGGGGAGCTTGCATGTGCAACTCTTTTTCTTCTCATCACTCAAAATGCCTGACAAGAAGACAAATGCATTACCATGGCTGCATTAAGTGAGATTAAATCAAAATACAAGTACAAAAAAAAATCTTTACCGTTCTTCTTTAATGTTAAATGTCTGTAAGGAAAGTTGACAATCAAGTTCTCCCCTGCTTGCAGATCCAGCTAGTTGTAACCAGTCATAATAATCGCTACTTTTCAAAGGGGTTCAACAGGGGGGCAAGAGATGCATTTCAACAAGGCCTGGCTGGTGTGACTGCACTCTGTGCTGAGAGGTAATCAGGGGCCGAGTTGCCTGGCAATTTACCTCGCCGCGGCGGGGAATCAATCGCATGGAGAGGGCAAGGAAATGATTCAGCCACGACAAGCACGGGAGAGAGTTAGGGGGAAATTAGGGTGGGAGTATGTACAGAGAAGGAACGACAACGCTGTTCGGGTCAATAAATCGGGAATCTCGGTATCTTGTAGGCTAAGACAAACACAGGAGGTACAGGAAGGAGCTGATTAGAATTAAACCAGCATGATTTGATCTTACCGCCTGCCATGATCGTCAGATTTAGAAACAATTATGTGGCAATGAAGGCTTGGGCTCAGAACACTTGCATTGGTTCACCCTTGGACTGCAATAATAGGAATTGAGTTTGTAGAGTTTTAACAATGACTGAACTTTCAGTTATATAAAAGAAGAAATAATTTCACAGAGCTGTTTACTACAATTCAAGGAACACTTCAGTTTAAAACACAACACAAAGGTATGAGAAGAGTGGTGGATGTGTGACGGATATGCTCTGGATTACTGGAACAGCATTGGTATATTTTTTCTTCTCAGCAGTAGCTGTTGTTTTTTAAGCATATATGACAATGACATTTTTCCTTTAAAGGGCACTTCTCTAGTTCATCACATTCTGACTATATAATGAGAGTTTGTATATTATCTTGCATTATCTAAGGGAAGTATGAAGGCATGTTTTAAATGTCCACTACTTATTTTGCAGCAGCTGTGTCTTCCTCAGTGATAAGGTCAAAGATGGCAAGCTGTCATGTTTTTTTTCTGCTCCCTGTTGAAGCCATTTTGTTTTCACTGCAGTTGGCTGTAATTCCAACTCGGACACAGGAAGCAGCCCTCTTCTGCTCTTGCTCCTCCATTAGTTCACCTTGCAGTGCTGAACCAGAGAGTGTAACAGCAGTCACGATTACTCTAGCGCAACACGCCTCTTGTCCTTAGTGCATGTCGGGTAATCCTGGCTGCTCTGTCCCTTCATCCACTCATCCTTCCCCTACTCCTATACCTCCCCCCTCCTTCCCGCCTCCATTCCCTCCTCCCCGGTGCTGGTCTAACAGTCAACGGCGGCTGGTCCACGTGGACCACCTGGTCATCCTGCAGTGCTGTGTGTGGGCGTGGCTGGCAGAAGAGGAGTCGGAGCTGCACCAACCCCACGCCACTGAATGGAGGCACGTCGTGTGAGGGGCAGAACGTCCAGAAAAGTGCCTGCGTGGCCACCTGTCCAGGTAACTCCCAGGCAACCCTGTTTGTCCTGTGGCGCTTGGCTTCCCGTGGCTTCCTTTTTGCATTTTTTTGCATCTAGAAGTCATCAATTCACCTTTATTTTGGCTGCCTTTTGTACCAGCACCCAGGTCCTTTCTTAGATGTCAGTGCTTCTGTTGTTCCCTGCAATTAGAGCGCTTACACAGCAATGTCAGAGCCTATTAGCATACACAGTGACACCTAGTCCTAAAAGTGATGTATTATTATCCCTCTTTGTTCACATTTCTCTTGATATTACCCTGCTTCTGTTTCAGAGACCTGTCTGTACGAACAGACATGTTTTCAGCCATGGCTTTGTATCAGACCAGCTAGTGCATTTGTTATTGTTGTTTGCTGCTCAAGCTTTGTAGTAAATATATGTGCCATAAAAAGCTGAAGGAAAGCAGCCTGTGTGCTATGTTTACCTGAGATGAGCTGAGGATGTTTCATTTCCCTGCCTGTCCTCTCCTGTGAGAGTGTCACAGAGTCAGAGAGTGTCCTGCCTGATACTGAGCAACACATATCGATCTCCGGTAGCCTGAGATAGAAGTCAAGCTGCTTCATTTGCAGTCCCACATTAGCCCCCCCGACACAGGAGAGATAGCGAGGGACAGAGCAGGAATCAGATACAGTGTAAGGAAGGTAGGAACAAAGCGGGAGAGAAACTGAGAAAGAGGTAGAGAAAGCCTGAGTGTGTCTGCCTGTTTGGCTGCCAGCAGAACAGTCCGTGGACGTATAGCTGGGTTTCTGCAGCTGTGCTGACCGCAGGAGAAATCTCCCACGCTCGGTAAATAGTAGAGAGGGAAATCCAACACCTCTGGCAGTGGCAGCTTCTCCATGTAAAGACATCACTGGATGTCAAGCTTGAGTGTAAGTAACATGGCCCACTGGAATACAGCGGGAGGAGGAAGACAAAGGAAACACAGAAATACATGAAGCCCCATCAGGACACATCTAGACGGATTTTGAATTATTAGCGCTGGTGTTATGAGTAATGGAATTAGAGAGGTGTCCAGGGATGCTTGACATTCCCCCATAGCAAAGCAGGATACTGACCTCCGTGAGCTTGAAAAGATTAACGCTGGTCTGAGCTGCTATTGTAAGACCAAACCAGGAGAATAAATTGTGTAGTTTCAACTGTTTGGTTGCTGTGGCAGAAAATGTATTGTGCCCTGTGAACACAGTTTGCGAGACTTTGCAGAGAAAGAAGTCTTTATTTTTTATCTCTTGATGAGAGAAGCTACAGCGACGTGACCCCACTCTCACCTCCATCAGTCAGGTTGTTTGGCGACACAGAGGAGTATCTGCCCCCTCCTTTCACTCGTTACCTGTCTCAGACAGAGCATCAGTGGCACAGACAGCCCCAGCTGTCGGACCCCGGAGAGGGCTCCCCTCAAGGCCGAAGTTCACCACGCCAGAGCCAGGGGATGATGGGCTGTTGTTTCCAATCACAAGTGGCACCGTGGCTCTGTTGTGTACTCACAGACGTGCCTCTGAAATCCCCTACGATGAAGTGACTGCTCCTGTCATTTGTCACCCAGAACACACACAGCCCGGCAAAGACAACGCCCAAACACATCCGAGTCCTCACTGTGGTTCATCGAATGCATGATTAACACGTATGAATCATCAACCTGAATAAAAGAAGAGATGCTCTCATATTACAGTCATGTTCAGCAAGAAGGGACAAATGAGACCTCCCTATCAGAAAGCATCCTTATATACCTGATAACAACTTTAATTATCCCTGTGCTCATGGCCTTCACATGTCTAATCCACTTGCTGCAATGATTTCAGAACAGAGAGACTTGAGAAGAAAGAATAACAAGTCTTGCTGTAATGCTGTGGATAGAAATCATGTTATTTATTTAGATGCATCTGACATTTGGATTCAGAAGTAGCGTTCTTTATTTTTTAAAGTCAGCCTTGAGAGGCATTTCTTTTCCCTCCACAGCGCCTTTGTTTTTTCAAGCTGGTTTTAAAACTTGCATGATTTAATGCTGGTCTTGTATCAAGAGTTCATTAATTATCCAGACTGAGATTCTTGTTGATTATCGACTCTCTTGTGCATTTAACTTCCAGCATTAGATCTTTGAAATGGGTGAGCAAAAAGTGTATTTTGTTTTCAGCTGATTATTCTTTGTAATTTGCAGTTGCAATCCGTTTCTGTTTCCCGAAAACACATCGATGGCCTCAAAGATTTGCTGAACTCCTTTTGGGAGAAAGATATTCTGTCAACTGAATGGATATTTTTCTGGGACCAAATCAATGTAAATTTGGAACCAACAACATGCAAAGGCTGTAATTTCTTCCCGCCCTGCTATATAAATTTTTGTTGAAATTGCCGTTGGCCATGTGGTGCTCTACATTCAAAAAGTAGCGTGATTCTCTCAGAGCAGAGCTGAGCTGCATCCACAGAGGCATATTTTCACACACTGACTTCATATGGGCTTCCACAGACTGACATCATCTACTACAGGCTGTTCACTAACCAACTCTCCACATGTCTACTCACAATGACTCTTGTTTCCAAATGTGAGCTCCCACCTCTCTCCTGGAAAGTGTGAAGCTTGAGAGGCTCATCTGTATTTTTGTCTAAGTCTCCAAAGTGTTTAATGAGAGTTGGCGGAGGCCTGTGTGGCAGATCAGATGGGCTCCATGCTGCGAGAGACACTGTGGAGCTGAGGAGGAGGTGGAGGAGGAGGAGGAGGCTGAGGCTAAAGCCTGAGGCTCAGAGCACAGCAGATCAACACTTGAGACAGCCTGTAGCCAAACTATGCAAGAGCTTATCTCCATTTCTCATTCCTCTCTCTGCCCGGTCTTTCCCTTTGTCTCCATCTCATCATATCCAGCTGAAGGATCCCACATAAATCTGCAGTCCACCCTTCACCCTTTCATTGACTTTCATTGCCTCTCTGCTGACTTGCGGTCAGAGCCAACAGTCACTGCAAAATGTCAGATCACGGCAACATTTCCAACAAAGACACAACTTGAGCCAACAGCAAATAGCTTCTCCTCAGTTTTTCGAGCAAACACGGTGTCACCTGCCCCGCACAAATAAATGGCACTGTTGCCGATGTGTTAGTGAAGAGTAAACATCCTGAAGAGATCTCTAACTGGTGTGAATAATTTAAATATTGTACTGATCCCTCAGGCTTGCCAGAGGAGTCGTGAGAATTCTACTAGATGGAAAATAAACAGACTTGGGGCTGGTGTATTTGTGCATGCGTACACGAGAGCGTGTGTTTATGCGTGTACATCTTGTACACATGCAAGTCAGCACCCATATGTCTACTGTCTGCACTGCAGGCAAATGTCTAATTCTGCTTTGGAAGTGAGCATTCATATGTCTCTGGATATTATTAGAGATTGTTCCAGAGCCTTCATATTTTATCCAAAGGAGAAATAAAGGTCTGGCTAATAAATATGACAGATAGACACATTAGTTCACTGCTAAAAGATGGTGGCCATCTGGTGACAGCTTTGCATCATTGTGTTTTTAATCATTCTGTGCCATTTGTGTTGGCTCATCTTCTTCCGCTTCATATGTCAAGCTGTCTCTCTTTGGATTGTTCTAGTGGTTCAGTTAGCATAAGGCAGGGAACTCAGTTATCAATTACATACTACATCGCAACTTGAAGGAAAAATCTGATGTTAGGTGACTGAAATGTGCCAGAAAAACAGAATAACAGGTTTGGTTGGTAATCTGTGTCCCATCACCTCCCTCTGTGTCTAAGCTATCAGCCCCCTACATGGGTCTGTAGTTTTCTTTGCCTTTTTGTCGACCGTCTTTGAACACCGGTTACTGTGCACGCATGTGTGCTGACAGGACAGTGGGAGCAGAGGGGCAGCCTGCTGCTCTCAGTGGTACTTGTCTACCTCCTCGTGTTACCCTCAAGGACACAGAAACCACGGGTGTCCGATGATCTGGGCCTGTGTCCGTCAGCAGCCATTGTCATTTTGAACAGCAAAGCCTCAAACAGGCCCTCCCACCGACCTGTAAAGAATGGTTGGGTCCTTTTTGCTTCTCCCCTTGACCACATGTCCAAATGGGGGCTTGCCACTGGGCTATTGTATTACTGTCCCTCCTCAGAGACCTGCCTGACCTAAAACCTGTGGTGCTGCATGATTGAAAATCAGCTTTGGTGCCTTTTGCAGTAGCGCTAAAAATCTCTTTCTGGGGATTTGATGGGGAAAAATACTACTGTAGATAACAATTTTCTTATGTGGATTCTGAAAAGGTAAAGGGATGAGGTTTGCTTCTGATTTCAGCCTTGAATTTATAAAACAGAAAATCAAGGAGAGCATCAATTTTCGTGTTTCCCTGCATTTGTTGTAACTGCTTCTTATTCTCCTTCTAATGCTGTCCAAACATTTCTTTTCTGTCTGCTCCTGTGAAAAGCCTCAACTATCTCTGGTATATTTGCAATGTGTGTTCAGAGCCAGACAGCCTATCAAGTATTGTTTATGCATCTTCATCTTTTTTTTTTTTTATTAGCCTCAGCCTCGGGTCACAGTGCTTGTGTCTTATCCACATTCTCTTAAGCAGCACCCTATTTCCCCTCCAATCTCCCCGTTTGGAAATGTTATTTGCATGGCCATTAGTCTTGCTTTGTGGTAGAAGAGAGAAGTAGAATTTCATCACCTCATCAGGGCAGATGTTGATCTCATCTCTTTATTTCACAGTGGTGTGGATAAACTGAGGGGCGACATAATATATTCATTAGGATGTAATTTGCTATTCAATCATTCTCGTTCCCAGCCCGGGTAATCAGCCCACTGGCCCACGGATGGGTCCACTCAATGCCAAACAAGGACAATTATCTGATTGGTTCTGCTCTCTCTGCCAAATGGATCTGACTGCAAAGAGGCCGGAGCTGTGTCAGCATCCCAACCCTCACACTCACACACACCAACACCCACGCTTACACCCATGCAAAAACACTCCCACATTCTCTTTCATTCATTTGAGGACACATACAGATAAACACGCTGACTTCTCATGGCCTTATTTGCTCCCTTTTTAGTTCTCTTTGTTTAAAGTAAGTAGTTGCACTAACACCAGATGACACCTTTACTTAGTGCTGTTATGCAATAAGAGGTATCCCATCCTGAGTAACATCTCACTCATGTTTTATTGACCAAAGCCTCTGACCAGCAGAGGGTCAAACCTGCTCTCTTTGGGTCATACCCCCTGCTCTATTTATTGCTGGGATTAATGAGCACTAAGGTTTCCTTGCCCTCAGGTCAGTCAGGAGGAGGTTACTGCTGTTATAAAGGTGTGCTTGCCCTTTGTGTGTGTATACGTGTGTGAGTATGTGTGCGTGTGCAGCTCTGGTGCTTCTTGTCTGGTCCCCTTCACCCTTACATTTGGGAAAGAGAAAGTGCGAGTCTGTGGCGTTTTCCCCCATGAGAGCTCATTACTGCTCCTTTTTTCCCATTAGCCCCATAGTAACCTTCCCCAGGCCAGGCGCTGTGTCACTGTCAATATCACTCTCAGCCACCACCCCTCAACTCGTGCACCCCCCACCCCACACACACACAACCTCAACCCTCCCACTCACGACCATCCCACCTTTGCAAAAGTGTCCTCCCTCTCTGCGTGAGGCAAAGCTGCTGATATTTCTTACAGCGGGGCTCAGAACCATTACCGGCCCATTTTCCATTGGTTTCATTTTGCTTGTGCTGCTGATGGTGTGTTTGAAGTTGCGGGAGACAGAAATAAGCTTCAGGTGTAATATACACCCAGCTTTGTTCAAAGTAATACCACCTGGATGCTGTCTTGCATTCAAACACACTACAGGTAATGCTCACGTTGCTATAGTTACAGCATGTTTGACAAAGAAATGGAAACCAAGATAGACAAGATGTCTTTCCTCTCATGTTTTTTTGAGACATTTTCAAAAGAGATGTTCATATTTGCATGTATGTCTGACAGATGACCAGAGGAACAATCTCTCGTGTGGTCAAATTCCTCTCCCTGCACAGATTTAGTGTGTTGACAGCTGGGACTACCAGGCCACAGCACCCTCGTACCTCTGAGGTTTAGCTATGTTGCATCTGATTTCCATGTTAGAAAATAAACAAAGAAAGCAGAATAGAGACAATATGGCTCTCCTCAGCAGTTTTACACGCTTTGGTTTCCCTCTGCATCTGCTGGATTTGAGTGTGTGCAAGTGGATTTGCATGTCTTTATTATGCTATCCCTACCAGGTTTCCATTTTAGAGCGACTGGATTTGCACAGGATGGAAACAGAGTATTCCATCAGTTGTTTTCACCTGACACGCAAATACACCACTGCTTTTACACCGCTGTTACATCTGAGCTTCACCATGTAGAGTTTGTTAAAGCGGAGTTATAGCGTGTTATATTGAATCTCTTCACCATGTTTTTGGATCAATAATTTCCCCTCTGAACTAAAATATGAATGTAAAGAGTGAATCAATTTGAGGTGTTTTTTCTTTCTGCTGCTCTGTGTGTGTTGTTCTCATCCATGTTTTTCTATTTTCTATGTGTACGTTTGCAGTGGATGGAGGCTGGAGCGAGTGGAGCAAGTGGTCGGCGTGTGGCGCAGACTGCTCGATGTGGAGGAGCAGGGAGTGCACTCAGCCCTCGCCTGGCACCGGGGGCAAAGAGTGCCAGGGGCTCGACCTGCAGAGTCTCAACTGTACGAGCGAGCAGTGCCCACAGAGTGAGTGTAATACCACCCACATCTGCAAAAACACTCCTTACTGGTAAACTCAGCAAAATGGAAAAATACACTCTAGCAGAAAGTATTTTTAACCACTGTTCTTCAATACTTGAGGTCATTTAATTTGATATTTGCTGATATAATTCTTAAGATGTGAGTGATAAATGAACATTTAAAAAAATACAGTAATAAATAACATTTAAGAGCTGTTGCCAGAAAATCAACCACTAATGCTCAAAAAGAGAGCATGGCATGCTCAAGGCCAAAGTGGGAAATGTATTCATGAACGAAGAGCATGGAAGGTTCATGATAGTGACCTTCATCAAATACCATGAATAGATCACAAATTCCAGCCCCTGAACTCAGGCAGGTGCAGAGGATGGAAGGGGAAAGCTTTTCTTTGTATCCTCTTTATTTTTCTACTTTGGCAAAAGGAGAAAGTGTCCTCCCCTCTTTTAATCTGATCAAATGAACATCCTATGGACTCAGAGTTTTGCAGTTCTGTGTTGTAGATTGAGTAAATCTTAGAAATGCTTTACAGAATAAAATGTTGACCCCATTATCTGACACTTGTACTGACAGATGAACTGTCAGCTGCGTCACGTCCCCTCCTGTGTAACCTTTTTGAAAGATGGTTTCTAGGTAAGACTGGTGTGACCATAGCTGGTTAGATTATTTTAAAGACTCACCACATGCGTCAATGGTGTGATGCCCTCTGAACTGTTAGAGCTGAGAATAAAACCATCTCTCTTCTGATTAAAACACAACATTCCTGTGAAAGTGCCTCTGGTCAGAACACGGCAGGTGTGCATACGTGCAGTAAATGTTCTCGATGCAATCAAGTGTTAATGCAGCTATTTTCTTATTAAATCCACCTGTAAAGTGTCCGTTCCCTGTGTGTCATTAATAGCTCTTGTGCGTTCTGCTAGGATTAGAGGCCACAAAGCTGGTGCAGGCCGAGCCAGCAGCGTGGAAGAGTGGCACCGCAGGGTCCACTGCTGACCAGATGGACATGATGGGCGAGCTCTGTCGCTCCCTACAGATATCAAAGGCAGAAAGAGATTGCAGCTTCTCATCCAGAAATGATGAGTCTCAGGGTGGCGTCTCAGAAAGAAAACTGTTATAAATAGTGCGCTGTGTGGCTGATCTGCATGGTAAACACTCAGTTTCAGTGGGGATTCAGTTGACATGGGCCAGTGAATTAATAAACTGAATTATGTATCATACACTGATTGACATGATCAGGAAGACAGATGCATAGAGATCAGGGCTTAGGGAAATACTGTATTTTAATGCTGCATTCTGTATATGTGTTAGCACGATGTGGGAATCTGTTTATGTGTGTGTGCATGCCTGCGCGTTAGCTAGCTTGGCTGGTGCAGTGAACCAGGGAGCTCTGTCGGCCCATCATCAAAGGTCAGCAGCTCATCCCCAGAGAGGCAAGATATATACACAAAGATGGCAGTCATTGTTCCTCACACACGCACATGGACATGGACACACACACACACGCACACACAGAAACAGAGAGAGTATTTACACTGACAGTGCAGAGGGAAGCGCTGGCCTCAGAAGAAATGCCTGTCCCAATCTGTTCCCAGCAGATGTGTTTCCATAGACAACGGCTGTGTGAAGTATTATATTAAGCAAAATAGCAAGATGGTTTTGGCTTGTCAGCAACTCGCATACTTCAACCATGTCTGCAGGCTATTAGCTGAGATGGAAAACTTCCCCCTGAAACAAAAGGCACCCTTCGCTACTCCAGTGTAATCGAACAATACAACTGCAGAGAGAGCTGTAGTTACTCCACCACAAAAGACGTCCTCTGTGTGAGGACCTCACAAGCATCTCTAATCTCCCTCATTAAGCCAGAATCAGCCTGCATTGGAGGAGGTTATTGTTATTAGGTACTGCATGTGTGAGAACCAATGTGCGTCAGCGTGCTTTGTGTTTCAGCCCTAAAATAAACAGTTCTGACCCCGGCAAGATCATTTTCATAAAGAACACAAGTGAAGCCCAAAGATTAGGCTACGCAAAATCTGTGCAGGGAAATAAAAAAAATAGTCTGGCAGCATGCCAGAGTGAAAATGGCAGACAGGTGTTAGAGGGCACAAAAATGATAGTGTGAAAAATAGTGCTGCTCGTATACTCCAGCAGAAGAAATTAGGACAACATAAAAACAATTATTTGGCTTAATGTGTGTGATGAAGGTAATGAACCTAATTTGCATCAGCATCCCATTTTGGGGCTGTTACAAACGATTGTGCAAAGACCATCAAACTAATAATTGCTGTTGAGTCAGTTTTGTAATTCAGAGGCTATTTGGTGGCAGAGCAGCTGATGTTTCCTTCATCGGTTAGTTTGTCAGAGCGGGGTCACAAGCTATGTGAGGAATGCCTAGACATTTATTTTGGGCCATATTTCACCAGGACCTGCTAAGGGATGGGACGACTGTATTGTGGAGATAGTAATGGTCACGTTCACTTTGAGAGTTTTAGTAGCCATATTTCCCTGACCTTAAGAACTCCAATGTTATTCATCTTCAGGCGAGTGACTAGGATTGGCCATGGGATGAAATATATTCTCCGGTCTCTTGATAAATGCCCAGGCGGGAGGCGTAGGATGCTGCAGAGCTTTTATTTATCAATGCAGGAGAGAGAAGGGAGCAGGTAGAGAGAGTTGAGAGGACTATCAGGTGCAGACAATGTGCCGACTGCCAATGCAGCAGGAGTCCCAACTTCAACAGGAGTCAGGTACACTGCCTCAGAGGAGGTGAATTATAAGTCTATACTGGCCAATCTCAAGTCAGAAACTGATCCCTAAACAGTCAGCCCTGCAGTCAGTCTGAGGAGCTGAGCTGAAGCTTCAAAGAAGGGAACAAACAGAGTTTGGCCCAGGGTCAACTCTGAAAACAGCTCATCACATCCACAGATGATCCACAGGCGGCTGTCAATCATCAAGAGAGGTCACATACAAAGAGAATCAAAAGTTCCTCGCCAGCAATTACGTCAAGTGGAAATGAACGATGGAGTGACGGCTGCAGAGAGGAAGAGAGCTAAATTGGTACTGTGTGTGTTTTGAAAAGGAAGGAGAGAGAGGGCACACTAGAGGGGGACTAAAGTAAAGCCCATCCAATTATAAAACCTGATTAGCTACGTCAATTAAAGTGTGATGGATGTCCTTTCAATTATTGGATGGCATCATGAAAATCAATGAGCAGGGGGCCAAGAGTAGCTGAGAGCAGTATCCGGTCAGGGTTGTAGTGAGCATCGAGATCGTTTCGCTGTGACACCTGGTGGGTCAGATAAAACTTCCCACAGAGATGCTCAGATAAGCCACCAGAGATTACAGACAGAATGGAGGGAAAGGTAGAGGAAGAAAGAGAGAAAGATGTCTGATCGACTGGCTTTATTGTCTGGAAGGAAGAATGGTGCGTGCAGGGGAAAAGGAAGCGTAGAGATACTAGATCTTTGCATCTGAGGTTAGCTGGGTGCCTTTGGTTTGCCCTTAGAAAGTAAACAGCAACTTGCCAATCCAAGGCTGTGTTTATCCAATCAGCAGAACCCTGTCGGCCTGTCTCCTTGCTGACGGGTGTTGTTTTGTCTTTAGTCAGAGCACACATCTCTCTGTAGACTGCAGCTCTAGAAGGCCAAATATCACAGCCTCGTCTGGCCTTTGACTCAGCAAGACAATTGGATTTGGGAACTTTAATGAGAGGTTCAGCCATCATCTCTTCTCCCTTTTTGGAACTCATTGTAGAAGGTGGAAGGTTTAGCCGGGCTGCTTACGCTTAAGCACCTCTGTGCTTCCCCAAGGAGACCGACAGGGAGAGAGAAAATGGAGAGGAGGAAAATGAGTGCATGTTTCCTCTCAGACTTTTCATGCCCCAAGTATGTTTTGTGAAGATGTCCGATGTGATGTCATGAACAAAATGCAGCATCTTGTGTTGATCCTTAGCCAGTCATTCACGATTGATTACATGTCAAGAGATCTCTGGCATTAAAACAGGCCACTATAGAGCTCTGCTGCCCATAATCCCGCTACTTAAGGTATCAGATTGTACTGAGATAATCGCCCATGAAATAGATTCTGGCATTTCTCTTAAAGACTTGGGTATGTCAGGCGTCTTTGTCCACAGAAATGGATTTTTCAAGGCAAAAGGAGAAGGCAAGGACAAACGGATGAGAAGAGATGAAAAAAGATGAGAGTAAGACACAAAAGAATACATCTCTGACCATTTTCTCTCCATTTCAGAAGTGACTGTTAGCTCTCTAATAATTTAATTTTGCCATTCTCATATCACAGATTTACTGACACCAATTAAAACTTGACAAATTTGTGCTTCAAAGACTTTAGTACAGTCCCTGTTAAGCAGAAGGAATACACAGTGGTGAAAACACTTTGGCAGTGTGGAATTATTCATGGAAATAAGTCGAATCTATATTAATCAGGTCGAATTAGACCCAAACGTTTTGGGTGTGTTATTGCTGAAATGCAAATCTCAGATGCTGTCAGTCACAGTCACATACTGCCTATTTACGTCCGTCTTTAATCCTCATTTTCATTCTTGCACATTCTCCCCTCTCTTCCTGCCTCTGTCCTCCTCCTTTTGTTGTCAACTCGACACACGCCGGCCTGCAGCACTTTAACCTTTGCCGTTGTTCTCCATCCCTCAAGCCGCGCTGCTCAATGCGTCCCCTCCTCGGCTGTGTTCAGCTGACAGCGCTACGCCCCCGTGGCTCCAGGGGACAATGGCCCTCCACAAAGGCCCCAGGAGCATCCTACACCTCCGCCACCAAATTCCCCTAGCCCAGGGAGACAGCCGTGGCAAATCCCATTCTCCTGCAAAACACACACAAACACACACACAATGCCTGCACACAAATGTGTGCACACATTGATGTTTGTCTGGGCTTAGCTGTCATCTTCATACTGTACTTTTGGGAGAAAGGCTCTTGTGCTTTTGAGAGACATTCAATAAGAGGTGCTAGAATTTCATAAGCAAATCCTTCATTTTTCACCATCTCTCTCAGGGTGTTGTGTGCTCAGGGAAAGAATGAAGAAGACATGGGAGAGAGTAAACATGCTAGCATAAGATATATTTATCCAGAGCAGCAATGAAGTAAGGTAAAGCTGAAAAACCTTCTGCAGAAACCGGTCTATTCTGCTTTGTGGATGTGTAAGAGTTGATATTGAGAATTTGGGCCATTATAAATATATATAAATATACTTCAAATCTAGATGTGTATCTATCTAGATATCTATATAAATAATGTTAACACCCTTTTTCTGCATCAGACAGTCAGGAACAAATCAAGCAGCATTAAGGAGCGTGAAACTGATTTCATGCAATTAAACAGATGCTGGACTGAGACCTTCACACAGGAGATAATGGATGGTGCAGCAGCACATGTTGATACTGACATTCAACACCTGAGGGAGTTCATTCAATCGTGATTAATCATTTCTTTTCTCTTGTTTTCTGTCCACCTCCCTTGCAGCTGTGAGCGGAGCTGAGGACGTGGCACTCTACGTGGGCATGGTGGCAGTGGCTCTGTGCCTGACTCTGCTGCTCATCGTGGTGGTCATGGTCTACCGGCGCAAGAAGGAGGGCCTGGATGCAGACGTGGCCGACTCCTCCATCCTCACCACTGGCTTCCAGCCCATGGGCATCAAGCCCAGCAAGCCAGGTGTGTGGGCACCGCGGCCACGCAGGCCTCCCCCCCACAGCAGTAGGACACTGTTCTTTGTTTCAACCTCCTCTAAGCGTCCGTCGGTCCGTCCGTCTGCCCACCGTGACCATGCAGCACTCATCTACATGTCCCACTGATCCTGATGTTTGTTTGTGGTTATGGAGGTGGTGTGAGTGTTTACAGTGGTTTCTGTGCGTGTGTGTTTGTATGTATGTGTGTGTGCGTGTGTACAAACTGTTTATTTGCCTGCCTGACACATTATGTTTCGCCACCACCTCATTGTCAGGAAATGTACCAACTCTGTTTACTGCCTGTGCGAAGCCTCAGAGGTTTACCAGCAAGTAATAGAAATACAACTGTCTGAGCTGGATGGAGATGGGGAACCATGTTGCAGTGCCTGTGATTCACTGTGAAAAAAGCCTTTGTAAATTCTGGGTGCTAAGCTGTATCTGAGTTCTGTTTGGAATTGATTGTGTGGTTGCTAAAGAGACAGACAGAGATAGAGGCAGAGGGGAGGGGAACAGACTAGCTCTGGGTGGAATTTGTGTTTGTGTATTGTCAAGAGTGCGTGCGTGTGAGTCTTCTGTTTTCTGCACCATGTGTCTTTTCCTGTTTGTTTCAGTTTTCTGTGTGGGGTGCGACAGCTTTGTGAGTGTGAGGTCTGTCTCAGTGATGTACAAACCATCCGCCTGCCACTCACAGCGACTCACACATTTCCCTTTGTCTGTTTTTTTTTCTTTTTTATAACACAAACAGAGAATTCCCATTTGCTTACCATCCAGCCAGATCTAACTACAACCACCACCAGTTACCAAGGCACCCTACGGTCCCGCCACGACGCCACTGGGAAGTTTTCGATGACCAACGGGCCTCTGCTGGACCCACTCCCTAACGGCTCACACACCCTGCACAATGGAAAACTTAACTCAGACCCTTCTGAGTTTGTGAGCAGACTAACCACTCAGAGCTATTTTAAAACACTGCCCCGGGACGTAGCAAACACCTCCTATGGGACCTTCAACTTCCTGGGTGGGAGGCTGACGATCCCTAACACAGGTGGGTTCTTTATTTAGGTTCATGTAAGGGAATGTAAGGGTTCTCTCAAGCCTGGAGTTTTTCAGTTATTATACAATCATGTCCACTGGTGTATCAGCATAAGAGCTGTCAACTGTGTCTTTACTCTTTTTACTGAGTGCATAAACAGTGAAAAAAGACAGAGGCTTCAGCTGTATTAACATATACACAAAACTCCTGAAAACTTGTTGAAATTCTTAAGAGAGGAAAGATGCATGTGTGAATGGGAAATTTCTACAAAGGTGGGAGTGAACTGATTTTATTACACAGCAGGACATATTTAGGAAAATTCCCTGCAAGCAAGCATGCTGGAGTCATGACAAGTATGTCATGTGACCAGGTATGGCAACAGTCCACCACCCCTCCTCTGACTTCACACTGTGAGGGACATGTGTGGACAAGCCACTTTGGAATATTCCGGGGCAGAGCCAGATATTTTTTTCACAAATTTTCAGTAAGTCAAAGAGGCCATTTATGGGCATCACATGATGTGTCACAGCATTCAAGACACCATCCTTGAGACTGACCTGAGACTGGGCATCAACCGTCAATACAATTCCTATCTGCCATGCTGTGTACAATGGAGTACTAGGGCCACCTGATAGAAAACAAAAGCAACATGATTGAAGCTGTGAATGTACAAGATTAGAGTCTTAAATCTACATGAATATAGTTTGAAACTTAGAATTATAGGCTCGAGCCTATATGTTAGATTGAAGGGGAGGATCAGAAGAGCAGCCAGCTGCCTATACACTAAAAAAAGCAAACGTCAGCATCACATTGTCATGTATCAGAATATTGAATCAATTGTGCAAGTCTATGCTGTGGAAGGACAGGCTGATAGGCAGCCTGTGCATGCTTCTGTAACCGCTGTTTGCCCTCAGCTAAGATGATCCACGTTCCTCATTCTAGTGCAGGCAACTGGCTGCTCTTCTATCATCACCCTACAGACCTACAGTATGTTGTTTTAGACGATGTGGCACAACACGAGGCAGAGCAACACCTTCAGCTTGTTTGTATTGAAAAACGCTTTAAACTTAAAACACTACCCTGATAGCTGAGTGTAATAAGAGACTACAAATAATTTATCTCTACCTGATAGAAAATGTAAAATAAAATACGTGTTCGAGCACATTCTCAATTACTCGATACTCGATTAATTGTTAACATCCCCACTTTAGAATGATCAACCAAGTGAAGTGAAGAAGCAGTAAGCTTCAGTGCTCTTAGATGAAATGAGGTATTCCCCTGTATAAGGAGAGGGACTGTGAAATACAGTCATACTCGCCAACAGATAACTCATTCATTGTACAGTTCTGGTGATTTTGTGTTGCATCAAGATGTACTTGTGATTTTTTTTTTCATTTGCATGATCTTTTTAGACCAAAAAGGTCAAACGTAGCACAAAGATACATCATAGAATCACAGCAGTTAATTTCCTATTATGAGTGACAGCCAGTCTTTAGATTAACAGCTGTTGTATTATAAAATCAAATAAGTTGGACCCGGAAACAGACCATACTAAAAGGCAGAAATGCATAATTTTAAAGTACAGAACAGTTTGCTGCTCAAAGCTTTAATTTGTAAATGTGATTTATGAAAACATCCTAACATGAATTGAGTTAAACTCTTATGACACCAAAGTTAGTGAAAGCAGAATAGTTTCTATTTAAGTATTGTTTCAGTAGACACAGCATTTTAAGTCTGTGTTATACAAGGACTGTGAGATTTCAATAATCCCCTGTAGGATGTTCTGTTTGCTGCTAAACTTCAAACAAACAGGAAAAGTTCCTTCTAAACAATATAACATCTGCTGCTAAATGTAGAAGTAGGGTGGAGACAATCCAGTTTTTCTCTGTGTTGCATATTTCATACAAAGTTGATGCTTTGACATAAAAAGGAACACTTACTGAAACTTTATTGCACCTGTTTTAATGACACAATGCCTTATGAACGGTCATTAACCAGGATGATTTGTCAGTAACAGCTTGTTCCTATAAATGCCTCTTTTTTTTACTGACCAAGGCCATCAGCTTTAAAACCTCATCCATGCACATTTGTAATGGGTTTGCAGTGATAACACATACAATTATTCATTAAAAAGTAGCTTAATGCTAAGGCTGTTTTTCTCTCTGCTATCAAACCTATTTAATGCATTTACAAGGAATAAAAGTAACTAATGAGGGTCTTGTTTTTAGCTAGTTGATTGTATTTGAAAGGTTTACTTGTTAACCTTAAAGAATGACAAATCCTAAATTTAATCATATGAGTAAAATGTTTTCTAAGTAACCTCCATCTCGTCTGCACTGCATTAATAGTTAAGATGCTGAGTGCATTGTTAAGATGCATTGTTTTAATAAGAAGGTGTGCACTGCTCTGCTAGATTCCTGGAATCAAACCAAGAACAAATTGTTCCTATTAGTCCATTTGCTTATGACAGAGCTGGTTAAATTTGTACCCAATGTCCACAAGTGTCAGCTGTGTGCTTTGTACTCTCAGGGGAACAGAGGTAGTCCGTTAAAGATTAGTCTGATGAAACATATGAAAGTCCTACTATCATTAGTCCTCTTCTATAGTCCCCCCCTCTTCACATTAGCTGAGCACAGAGTTTATATAATCATACTGGAAGACAGTGTTTTCTTTTGGCTCATTGTAGGCTGACCAGATTAGCTGATGGTGGTGCCAGTACACCGACAGAAAGGGTATTTTCTCCCTGTGTTTTTATGCCATCCCTCTCTCTTTCTGTCTCCTCTCTCCATCTCTCCTTCGCTCTCTTACATATATTTTATGCATGGATTATCTCAAAGCCATGTAGACTATACCACACATTGGCACCCAGCCTCTCTTCGGGACAGAGGGGGAATAAAAGAATCAGCACTAACATGCATCCACTCCGAGGAGATATACTGTCATTTAGCAGCATTTCAGAGCAGCACATAGAAGACATGGTTTATAGATTCAGACAAGGCAGTGGGCCTTCAGACACCTTCCTCTTATTCAAAGCGATGTTTTTATGGTGAACACATCTAGTTTACAATCCAGAGACAGTTACGATTGTGTCACAGAGTCTCTGTTTGTGTTACATTTTAAACAGATGAATTTGGCATGACAATCACAACACAAATGGCACAACACTCAAACTCTCTCAATAGCTCTCTCTATCCTCCAAGGTGCTTCCCTCTCTCCTGAGAAAGTGTAATTTTCCTGAAGTAGTCTGTTCCTTGGTCTCAATTATCTGCTCTGTGGCAGACAAAGGACATTTAAACCGCGATGCAACGTGCGCTTTTGTCTTAGCTAATTGTTGACCGCTGGGACGTGTGGCGCCTCGACTGTCACTGCAGAGATTTGCATCTACTGTACCTGACGGAGTCTGCCACTGACCTTCAGAACAGATTTTTTTTTGTTTTTGTTTTCCAGCAGTACTGTTTGAGAGTGGGCCGACTTCCCTTTGTGAGACGACAAAAGCGTTGTTCAGTGAAAACAAATGAGCCTGTCCCCCTCCTTCTTACCCCCCTCTTTTCTCTTCCTTTGTTGTTATTTGCATTAGGAATCAGTCTGCTCATTCCTCCCGAGGCCATCCCCAGAGGAAAGATCTATGAGATTTATCTCACTGTTCAGAGGAAGGAAGATTTAAGGTGGGTCTCTTTAACACAGCCTAACTGGCAGTCTTCCCTGGATGCCACTAGGCTGTTTGTTTTGATGCTCTGCTGTTCCATTAGGAGAGGCTTAAGAGTCAGCGCCAGCGCTGTGGAGGAGGGATGTAAATAAATAAGGTAGCCTTTTACCATGATGTGCACTATTTAACTTAAATGAATTGTTTGGATAACATTATTTCTCCGGCGTGCTGCATTCAGTCTCAGAGGGCACGACCACTGCAGAAAGCTGTGAGAGCATCATGTTATTAGTCAGCCATCACGGCTTGGTCTAGCTAGTCAGAGTCCAGAAGGCTTATATTACATTTTGTTACAGCAGCTGGATAATACGCTGGGATGTCAGTATCACATCCTGCTTACAAGAGACCGCTAAATGTGTAATACTAACTGTGTGCAAAGAAGCACTTCATCAGGATTAATTCCTCTTCTAACTCTTCTCTCCCCCTGTGTAGGTTACCTCTGGCCGGCTGCCAGACCCTGCTCAGCCCCGTCGTGAGTTGTGGTCCTCCTGGGGTGGTCCTGAGCCGGCCAGTTATCCTCAGCATGGACCACTGCTCTGACGCATGCCTCGACAACTGGGCCATTCGCCTCAAGAAGCAGAACTATGAGGGCGCTTGGGAGGTGAGACAGCACTATAACTCCAGCATATAGCTTCATACAAAGACTTGGAGTTAGGGCCCAGTGAATTTTTTAAGTCTTACTGAAGTCACTGAGAGCTTTCTTTGAAAAAGTACAAACAGCACCAACTTGGAAAGCACTCAATGCAGTGAAGGCGAGGTAGTTCTGGCCCAGTACTCCTCCACTCCAGGGTTTAAATTATTTTGACCATCAGGTGTTTTCTCATTGGGTTGGAACAAAAGCCTGGAAGCAGCGCCAACTTCAAGCCCAAGAGTTGCTAGGCAACATGCGTCTCAAAACAGAAATTCTCTAAGCAAATTACCGATCCTCAAAGTACTCCTCTGAGTGCTCCTTGACCATTTTTGACCGCTGCCTCCAATTACACAGCTCATTCCCATGTTTCTGTCCATGAAATCAGAACGTAACCAGAACTGCCAGACTCAAATAGGTTGGAGTTTGGAAGATCTTTTGGTGGCCAAACACACTCGTTCTCACACACTCCCACGCAGTGTACGTGTCTCAACAATCCAGAGAGATTGGAAAGGGTGCTGTGGGCTTTGGAGTGTTAGTAGGTCTTCTTTCATGTTCGATATTGTGCATAAATTATTCAGCCTCCCCGTGTGTGGCGGCGGTGGGGTGTCTGTGGGATGGATTGGCCTGTCTGAAGCAGAGGTTAGAAAAGCGCTTTTAATCATCGGCCGGACCAAATATAGCCCAACGGCCTCACTGCGTGGCCACCAAAAGGAGAGAGTGCCAGGTGGACAAGGGAATGAGAGTCGAAGCAACCACAGTGAGAAAAATGAAGGAAGGGAGAGAAAGAGGGAGAGAGGTAAAGTGGCCAGGCAGATAATGTAGATGCAGAGGGACCATAAGAAAGAGACAGAGATTGGAAAAATGGCTGCAGAGAGGAGAAGAAGAAGACATAAAGATGTGGTGAAAATGGCCATGCCGAAGCAGAAGAAGTAAGAGAAATGAGATGCAAGTAAAGTGAGCTTTCAGCGGCGTAATTGAGCCACCTCAGTATCTGCTTCTCTTCGAAGAATTATTAAGATGATGAAAAAGTGAGACTCCATTGTGGTTGCATAGCAAATGAATTGTGTCAATACTAATTCTATTGATGTAAATGGTGTCTGGTTGAATCGATCCTAAAGGGGCTCGCTGGGCATTTGGCAGGGAGAAAGCTCTCTTCAGCTTGATTGGCTAATGAGGAGAGTCAGTCAACTGGCATGATGGGATTTTAGAGAAAATGTTGTCACCTTGGGTCCAATTTGTCCTCATCAAATTAGCCAAGAGAGCAGCGAAATTATCCCATAAAACTATCCCGCACTGTGACGGGTATGGGATCTTTTCACATGTTTGTCATCTTTAGTAGAGATGCAGTCATTGTGACACAGCACTTCAGCTCTGTCGCAGAGGAGAACAACCCAAAGCTTAAATCTTTGCCTTTTTCTCCTCTGCTAATTAAGGTACCAATTAATTCTTGTAAAACCTGCCCTTTTTAACGCCACTCGCCACAAGGCCCCAGTGTCTCTTTGCAGAGAGATATGTAAGTTGTTTTCACCTTTCTTAACAATTCACAGAAGCTGAAGGAAATCCTAGAAATCCCAATAATCCAATATTTACTGCACCTCCTCAGTCTTTACTTTCGCCTGAACCATCTATTCTTACCAGGAATCTATTTGAGTCTCCTTTCATGTCAATTGAGTCCCTCATTCATGCATTATTAAGTAAACTGATGGCATTCTATAGGATGTGTGTCTTTGTATGAGGAAATGTCAGCATGGGGTGGGTTTACTGCGGTGTAAAGGAAATCTGAAACAAGAACAAAGTCTCTCTTTTTTCTGATCTGAAGTGTTTACCAGATATTCTTGTTACATTACCTGAAAGACCTTTAGCTGAAATGTTACTTTGTTGCCCTGTGGGAGGGACAGAGTTTGGGGCCCTGCTACTCTGCCAAACTCCTCTCCCTACATCCTTTTTGCAAATACCCACCCACACACTCAGACACAGACATCAGGTGCCCCGGCCAACACATTACCCTCCCACCTACATAAATAGGATGCTTGACCTTCTATTCACACCTTGTGTTTTTCTTTTTTTTTTTACCCCCCTTCATCTCCTACAGGACGTCCTGCTGATGGGGGAGGAGCTGGTGTCGGAGCCCTATTACTGCCAGCTCGAGGCCGAGACGTGTCGGCTGTTCTCAGAGCAGCTGGGCACCTTCGCCCTGGTGGGAGAGTCCCTGCACATGGGCGCTGCCAAGCGCCTGAGGCTGGTGCTCTTCTCGGATGCTTACTGCTCCACGCTGGAGTACAACATCAGGGTGTACTGCATGGACGACACGCAGGACGTCTTCAAGGTAAACTGTGACAAATGTGGCACTGCCTTTTTTATTCTGTTTGGATTCACATGAGCTGAGTGATAGGTGGGCTATTATGTGTAATAGCATTGTCTGTCACATTTGACGGCCGCAGACATGTCGGAGTTAGGTGTGGAGATGGTAAATTGAACAATATCACAGGCCTGATTACACCATATGCAGCTCAACAGTGTGTGATTTGTGGAGCTGAGGCTATTGAAACAGTGCATACGTCCAGGTTGATCACAGTATACAGTACAGTCTGAGTGTGTTTTTGTTTGCATGCCAACAGAGATGTTTGATTCCTTTCATGCCTTCAGTGGTTCTGCTCTGCTGCCGAGGGCCAACAAGTTTCCCATCGCTTTGTTCTACAGCATATTTCGCTTCTCTTTTCGCCTCTCCACATGGACAGAGTATAATCAAGCACTAATGCCTCCCTCCCTCCCCTGAGGACTGCCTCTGAGTACCCTGTTAAGATTTCATTTGCATGGTTAATTAGTAAATTAAAAGGAGAGCCTGCCCCAATCTTTTCCCAGCAACCCCTGCTCTCTCTCTCTCTCTCTCTCTCTCTCTCTCTCTCTCTCTCTCTCTCTCTCTCTCTCTCTCTCTCTCTCTCTCTCTCTCTCTCTCTCTCTCTCTCTCTCTCTCTCTCTCTTTTTCTCTCTCCAAGCTGTTCCTCCTTCTCTCGTCTGACACCACCCACAGCCACAAGTGCCACTTCCCACTCGAGTCCACTTTTGCTGGCTGTAATGGCTGACCTCCTCGAGCAGAGGCTCGCCATCAGCACAATCTATGGATGTCGGTGGGACGTAAACAATGGCAGGAGGTGGGGGCTCGGGCTGAAATTAGCACTCTCACATTCAGAGAGGTGAAGCTGAGATTAGAACTGTGCACAGTCTGTAGCCGTGGGGTGGGAATTACTGAAAACTCTACTTTCTCACATCTGTCTTTTTGTGGGTCAATTCTGCCCCTGCTGCTATCTTTTCTCATGTCCTGACAGCTATTGCACGATAGCAGGGGCGCTCAGGGAAAGTGTTGGCTGACATTCGGCTGTGTTTTTATGTAGAAATAAATGTAAACTATAGCATATGGGAGGTAAAGTCTGCAGAGAAAGTGCTTTTTTCCCCCAGATGGATATCAGCCCTTTTGTTTACTTGCTACGAGAGCACTTGTAATGATAGGGTGCTCTATATTTATTCAGATAATCGGGTGACCCAGTGGTGTTTTGCTGCAGTGTGACTGTTCGAATGACCTTGTGTGTGTCCTGTGTTGGATGCAGGAAGGCTGCTGGTGCACAAAAACACTCTCTCTCTCTCTCTCTCTCTCTCTCTCTCTCTCTCGCTCTCTCTCTCTCTCTCTCTCTCTCTCTATCTCTCTCTCTCTCTCTCTCTCTCTCTCTCTCTCTCTCTCTCTCTTGCCGTCTCTCCCTCTGGCTAGCTCTTGTTCTGCTATTCTCTCGCTCTCTTAGCCAGGAAAAGGACATCTGAGCTTGTTGACTCCAGCACTTGTGCTGCCATACTCTGCAGCTCCCTCGACGCCCTTGAGTGCATTAGCTCCCTGTCTCTCACACAACCTGGTCCTGTGGTAAGCCACGGCATCTCCAGGGTTTTGTAGTTTTTAGTGAGTGATTTAAAACATGGCCCACACTGTTTAGTAATCTCGACTTCACACTGCTCCTGGTGCTATTATGGAGGCAGCAGTTCATTTAGCAAGTACATTAACCACTTTGAGTGGAGATTAAACTTCCCTGGAGAGCTTCAGCCTAATCACTAATCACTATCTTTAAAATGCACCATTTATGATTAGACTTTCACTATAGCTACCATTAGGAGTAATTGTAGTGTGTTACCGTGGTGGAGTAGCAGTAGGTGGCACAGTGCGACAGTACAGCAGCATTTTTATGTTTGTGTTGATGTACAGTACCCTTCAGCACATGTGAATTTTATGGCAGCATTTGCCACCTGGTAAGGCACTGCACCTCGTTTTTCAGACAAGAAGTCAACTTTTCATGCATTAAACAGGCAGCACTTCTGATGGGAGATGAAAAAACAAAAAGGCATTTCTCTGCCTTTTCTGCTGGCTGCTCACTGGCAAGGAGAACTGTGGAAACCAAACGAGATGCTGAGGCTTACTCTCCACTCCCCTGGCTGGCTGTCAATCTGCTCTGACAAGCTTCCATCAGCGAGGATGACACGCACCCACACCCAGAAACACATGCACACGCACGCAAGCACGCCACACTTATGCACGCTGTACCATGCAATCTCTTATCTCCCAATTACAGCAGATTAGAACCAATGTTATTGTCTTTGATCCTAAGTGTGCGGGGGCTCTGGGGAAACAGTGACATTTCTGTCTGATGCCTGCCGTATGTTAGCAGGGCTCTGCCGGGACCAATTAAGTTAATATTTAATGTGTGTCCCACTCTTGATGGGCCCCGCCAAGGCTGGCACAGCAGCAGAGGAGGCATGATCAGCGTTTGGTAGCGCCCTCGCTGCACACTCGCTTGTTCCCAGCTAGACCTGTGGGAGAGCATTGCTGATGTTCTGCCATCCCACAACTGATTGAAACACCTGCAGTGTAGCAAGCCTCAGACTCAGCACAGATACACCTAACACCAACATCTAATTGAATTGGAAGGGTGCCAACATAGTTGGGGGGTTTCTTTGTACCAAATATGCTGCAGCTATTTTTTTCTATGTAGCTGCGATATTCGGAATCTGTCAGCTTTTCTACTGAGCATAACCCCCGTTTAAATAGTGGAACAATAAGAAAATATCCTGTTTTTTATTGATAACTGAATGTTCCTCCTCTACACCCACATGTCTGTGTTTTGTAAGGCCAGTGTTGTTGCTCAGAAGTGAAAAAAAAACATGTGGAATGATTTATAAAACCACCCACTTCCTGTCAGATTTATTTTTAGAGGTTTAGACTCATGTTAGTGTTTTTTTGTACTGACTGGAGACTTTAAGGAACAACATGAATATTAATACGGCAGATTTTTAAATGAATATTAGAATGAGATTCAGTTTGACATTTTTTATGCCTACTCTGATCCAGGTAGAAATATGTCAACATCTATGTGATGCAGTGCTCTTAAAGCTGGGGTTGGTAGTCAGATTTAGATACTCTTTTTGTTATACTGGTTATATTATGAAACTAATCAAATCCTGTCCTGCCATTCTTCCCGCCTCCTGCGCGTACATTTCATGTTTGTTTGTGTTTTTAACTTTCACTATGATAATGTTTTGGTGTTTTCTTACCGCTGAGTGAGACATGAGTTGACGTAGTGCAAAACATAAACAATGTGCTGAGGACCGGTTTTGAATCAGTCACGATCATATGTCGCGAAACAGCGTCACTCATGCATGTGCGCGGGGGTGTTGTTTTGGAGGAGCTCCAAGGGGAGGGGTTAGACAGAGTCCTGAGGAAATGCTAGATTCAAATTCATGCTAGTTTTCCGTGACTACCAACCCTAGCTTTAAGATTTTGTTCACACATTCATGCTCCTCAGAGGATAACTCTCTCTGACCCTGGTGAACTTTGACTCAACTAAAGGAAAAGGCCTTACTGGATAATATTAGCATGCTCTCATGCCATCCTAAAATAGTTTACATGGCAAGATAACAAGCTACCTGCCTGACATGTTACTGATGATTTTCCTACTAGTATTAGCATGTTGATGTTAGCATCTAGCTCAAGCAGAGCTGCAAGCATTTTGTAGCTGTAGCTCCTTTAATGATAATTGTTGTGAGTTACAGGGACTTTTTACGGCCACAAAGTTTGTCATTATTTAATTCTGGCCTCAGTTAATGAGGAAATGTTTGAGTTTACTGCCTTTGTCCTCCCTGTATTGTATTTCAAACATTTAAAATTTACTCTTTCATCAATATTCATGTAATGAGGCCAATACATTCTGCTTTTTGTGTCTTGATTGTAAAACTGTACACACTGGTGTTAAACGGCTGTTTAATTGATGTCTAACCAGTTAAATAGCATCTCCTGGACTCTTTTGCACAACGTTTGACCTCAAGCTATTATTCTTATTTGCTTTTAAAAGGGCCCATAAACTGTTTATGTGCTCTCTCTCCACTATGACGTCCTGTTTTTTCTTGCTCCTGAGCAGCAGGCTACGTTTACACAGAAACTTTTTGCTTTTATCTATCAGAGAAGAAAAAACAGCATGTACGGGGTGTAATACAAACAGTTTTCTCATCCTTCCATCAGAACAGTTACTGGCATGGAAAAAAAAAAAACGGAGAGCACAGCCCAGTAATTGCTGGCATTAAGTTAAAGAAGACAGTCAGCTTTATCACTGAGCCCAGCTGAGAAATTGTTTCCATATTATATTTCTGTGTTCCTGTGTGCTGTTTTTTCCCTGGCCTGTTTTGTGATTTATCAGGCCGAATGTGCATCTTTTCCCTAGCAAACACAGTCCCCATTTATTACTGAGCAGACAAGTCCCTTCTATTTGTAGTTATTAATCAGAGTTGACTGTAGCGGGCACGGCCACTGGAGCTCAGACTGATAGACTCTCAGTCAGAGAGGAAAAGCCTGTCACATCCTGCTGACAAATACACAGATTTATGGAGCCCACATAGCCAGGCTACTCTCTATAAACAAATGCATTTGCCTGAAAAAGAGCAGCCCTGATAATGGATCGTTGCCCTGAATGCATATTTTGAAGCACACGAGGACATAGTCTACCGAGAGTTGGTGGGGTGAGGACGAGTTTATGAGGATGTTACAGTTTGTGTATCTCTCTATGTTTCATAGGACATGTAGCTTGACTAATAAGCTGATCAAACGCTAGTTATAATCCCCATCAGAGCTAGTTACGTTAATCAGTTTATTCCACACCGAGCATCAACAATAGAGGACCACATGTACTAGCTTGACCTTCCTGTGTGGAAAGTGGAATATTTTAATCTGCAGCTTTGAGCAAGTCCAGTTTCATTACATTTGTATATATTTATATATATTTAAGCTTCTGGTAGCACTTTGATTTGTTTGGACTGTTTCTTTCCTGCTTCCGACGCCTGGCTGTTTTTGTTGCAAGAGTTTGGTACAGCCACTAACCTCCTTCTGTCAGCACCAGCCCGAAGAGATTAGCTGTATGAGTGTCTCTTGTTTCCCCATGGAGCCCGGCCCCAGTCCATCACAGTCCCAGCTCCGATCCAAGCCGAGAGGGGATGGGGGGGGAGAGACACACGATGCAAGGGTGGGAAAAGGGGGTTGAAGTCATAGAAAAACTGTGGCCATGATTGCAGTAATCCTGTTATCTCTCCTGCTAAAGCTGGCCACTCCAGTGACCTGGAGACACAAATGTTAAGCTGCCTCTGTCTCTCTCCTCTCTGGCTCCTGCTCTTTTCACTCCTCCCTGCTCTATCTCACTCTCTTTAGCCAGCCTCATTGAATGTCAGGGGGTGGTCTTGGCTCCGTCTGAGTCTAAATTCACAGTCTTCACACACACCACAGGCTATCTTGAATTCCGACAGAACAAAAGGGGTTTTTCTCCTGCAGTACTTGAACTTCTCGCCCGTCTCATGCATCTTAATGTTTCCACACTTGTTCAGGGTCAGGGTGTCTTAAGAGAAGCCGCTTTTCTTATCATCACGCAATGCAAACACAATTTAGCTCCGAGCTGGTGATTAATTTGTGATTTGATAAACTAATTCAAACCTTGCATTGTTTTCCTGCAGAAAGGGTAAATAATACGGTCAAATTTAGCTTCTCATCCATTAGCTCGCTCACACTGTCATTTGTTAACAGGATAATGGGGCGTTAAGAGGGCCATTATTCTCTCAGTCCACAACATATGCTGAAACCCTGCACAAAACACTCTCTAATACACACACTCACACACACATAAACAACAAACAAGCAAGACGGTGTCATTGGAAAGCGAAGACGTGTGCACACTCTAAAGGAGCGAGTTTGTTCGCCCATGTTGTGAATTTTTCCTCAGTAAGCTCAGCGTCCCTGTCAGGTAGCAGGAGTGCCATGTCCTAGACCCTGTTTGATCGTAATCCTGCCGTGTCAGCCTTGAACCTGACAAACTGCTAGACAGGCCGGTTTAGTATTCACTCTAGTAGCTTTATGTTGGTAATAAGATAATTGGCATTCTGTGCTCCTCTCTAGCTAGCAGGCCTATAGATCCGCTGCTATAGGTCAAACACCCGATCAAAGACCACAAGCCCCACTTTGCAATGCTAATCACCCCCAACAAATAATTGTGCTTAAGAACTGAGTTAAATGAACCTCTGTGGAAGCCCTCATAATGTGCTTTTTGTCTGCGTAAGAGAGACATAATAGCAGAGGGCTTTTAATTCTGCAGAGAATGCCCTGCCCCCTGTTATTAACTCATTAGACCTCAGCTTTTTGATTCAGAGCCATTGTCTGACCTTCCCGCTCTGAGGAAGAGGGCTGGGTAACGTCACAAGGCTCTCTAGCATGGCAGCACTCTTGAGAAAAAACATTCCAGCTAGCCTCATTGAGTCTGATCATTGTACATCTTTAGAGTTCTTTGGCGTTTAGGTGAAAGGAATAAAGCAATGTAAATGCAGAGAGAGAGAGATGTAGATGGATAATCACAGGGGGCATAATTTTCATGTTAACAAGAAGATAAGCATTAAGCAAACATGGAAATTAGCAATGCGCTGAGCAAACGCGGAAATTCAATTCTGGGGCTGAACTGAAAAGTGCTCGTTCAGTGAAGACGAGAGTGCATCAAATAACAAAAGCAGGTAGAGATTCCAAACGGATAATTAACAGCTTCCTTTCCATTTTAATTGGAATCAGTGCGGCCTGTTCCTGGGAAAGAGGGCAGAAAATTAAATCAGAGTTGTGTAGATAGAAATTACTGCCATTCTCCTCCTTAATTAGATGTCTTTGCTGAAATCATACCATGGACAACCACGCTGGTGAGCAGCTCTCAACATATGGCTGCTATCTATACACACATCTACCCCTTCAGAGAGTTTGTCTTTGAGATATGTCCCCTCGACTCTGAGGTACTTTCTGGCAGCCTGTTTCCCCTCTGCTGCCATCTTGTTTCACAACTCACACAGATTAAAAGAACATATCTTATTTCTGAGGTCTGTTTTTCTTCTGTTGTAATATTCCTCTGTTATTAGAGTGTGAGGTGGCACATGTGAGCGCCATCCAAAAGCACCGGACTCTTGAAGCCTCGCTCTGCACAAGAGCACGCATCTCAAACCAAATTGATAGATCAGAGGAAACCGCAGCAGATATTATCATCCCATTCCAGATGGTCATTTGGATGGCAACAAATGGTCCACTGAGCGAGTCCCACTGAGATTAAAATATTAAGCATGCATTTACAAATCTCTCCTGGCATAGAAACAAAAATGAAATTAAGGAGATTCGCCATGCGAGAACAATGAGCAGTTGACTAATGGCTTGGCCACTTACTTCATCACAGCCCAGGTAGCCAGGCCAGCATGGCTGCAGTATTTGCATGCTAATGCAGTCGCACACACTGAGTCAAGGGGTCAACCTTATGTGCTGACATAAAGCACTATGGAGACAAGGCGGTCAAACTTGCTGTGACCACATGATGGGACGATATCATCCTGCCTGGAGATGTGGCATACGGCTGCTTCATGCAGCTGTAAAGACAGCAAGTGGCCTCATGTGTGTGCCAGTGATGGTGTTGTTTTTATGCTTGATTTAAATGTTCAGTTCACTCCCACTATTATCCATGTCTGCTTTTGATCTTCCTTGTATTTCTCCCTGTATTTGTTGACAAACTCTTCTCCAGACTGTACATTTTTTGTGTTTGAGTGATGAAACCACAAAAAGTGAAAACAAGAAACCTCCACTGTTATGGATTGTTTTGCAAAATCTCACTTACCTCTGAGACTGTGATGGTAAATGTGTTTCCTCTGAGCACTGACGCCTCTCTCCTCCACCTCTCTCTCTCTCTCTGTCTCTCTCTTTTCTTTCTCTCTCTCCTCCATCAGGAGGTGGTGCAGATGGAGCGGCAGCTCGGGGGTCGGCTGATTGACGAGCCCCACGTCCTGCTTTTCAAAGACAGCTACCACAACCTGCGCCTGTCCATCCATGACATGCCCCAGGCACACTGGAGGAGCAAGCTGCTAGCCGGCTACCAGGTGTGTTGGCCAGGCCACAGGGGCCGCAGGGGCAGAGAGTCAGTCCAGATCAGAGAGAAGGCACAGAGATGTAATACAAGTGCCGGGCTGAATCTGTCAAATTTGTGAAGCAGCAGTCATAGGGCTTCTTAATGTGTTTGTTCTCTTCATCTAACATCTATGTTGTTTTGATTTACTTTGACTTAGCCATCAGGAGAAATTAAGAATAGTAAAACAGACGGTACTACTGAGTGAGCAGAAGCTACGTTTTATTGTAAATGAGATACTATGACCAAGTCTGTTCTCTGGAGAGTTTAATTTATCATGTTTAGCTTCAATTGATTATTTTAAAGATTTACAGGAGGCTATGTTTTAGCTTGTTACTGTAGAACTCTGTCCAGTAGCCTTTTCATTGCTGTGGAGGTGTGCGTAGGTGTATGTCTGTGTGTGTGTGTATCTGTGTGTGTGTGTGTGCATTATTCTGTCCATACAGTGTATATTTCTATGCACATTGGAGCTGGGTTGTGTGCACTAACCCAGAGCTGCAAGCTGATTGATTATCCTAGCTGCCGCTCTCTCAAAGGGAGCTTGGATGAAATATAGAGCAGTATGTAAATATCTGGAACTTCTTGGAGCCTCTCCACCTCTGCTGCACTCCCCACACCTGCGTGGCCCACTGCACTGCAACACAGACACGGGAGCTGTTCAAAGAGGACTAGAAAATGTTCTGGCTGTAACTATGTAAGCACAGAGCACCGGGTCCCCAAAGACAACACACAGGCTATGCCAAGCAAGCAGCGGTAACAACAATGCACCCAGAACAGAGGCTTATTCCTCTGGACTGTGCCTGTTCATTTGGAAGTGTTATTCCCCTCTCAGCAGTGCGGTCAAAAAAGGCCTTTAGTCTCCCCGGGGCCCCATGAAGACTTTTGTGTGTTTTTTTCCTGGCTTTCTCTGTCATCCATCCGCCTGGGTAACAGTGCCCCCGTTTGGTTTGCAGCAAGCACTGCAGCCCCACTTCACTCTCAAGCTGAGGTCTTGCCAGCTGTTGAACCCTGGCAGCAGAGAGGAGTTAGTGTGCCTTGTTTTTTTTTTACAGTGTTACCTCTCTGCTCCTTCTAGGAGTAAATGTAAATGAGGCATGAATATGGAGCATCAGAGAGGAGAGAGATGTAGAAACTCAACCGCGCACCCCCTGGTAGCTGTTAGCTCCACAGAAACTGGCTCTGTTCTGTGTTACAACTCACATCTGTTTTACATACATTCATATCAGCAGATCACATCATGTGCATTACATTCAAAGCAGAGCTGATAGCTTTCATTCAGATACAAAGTAGTTACACATGCAGCACATTCCTGTAAAGCGGCTGAATCAGTCGGAAAAAATGGATTAGAAGGAAATGTTTCTCCTGCCAGACATAAATATGTATATATTAAAGTAAAGTTTGATTGCCTCTGTAATCAAATGTGACTCTTAGAAAGCCACTTTCCCTCTTTAAATGTTCTATTTGTCAGCAACAGCACATAATCTTGCTTTAGCTCACCTGAATGTTATCAGTCTGCTGCCTCAGATATATTTAGATGACAGCTTATGTCGGGCTAATTAATGATGATCTCAGTGTTTTCCAGGCAGGCGGTCCTGTTTTGGCCTGTTTCAGACACGCACATCTGAGTGCTCCGCTGTGCTGCCGTTTGTGAATGCTGCATGTTTTATTTTTCCTGCAGGAGATCCCGTTCTACCACATCTGGAACGGTTCCCAGCGGTACCTGCACTGCACATTCACTCTGGAGCGGCTCAGCCTCAGCACCTGCGAGCTCACCTGCCAGCTGTGTGTGTGGCAGGTGGAGGGGGAGGGGCAGAGCTTTAGCCTCGACTTTAACATTGCCAAGGTAACATTTAGCATTCCAGTTACTACATATCCACCATCTACCAACTCTTCCCATGGTCTTGGAGGAACGAGCTCATGTTGAGGAAGAGCTTTGTTCTTCTTTTTCACCAGGACACTCGAGCTGTCGACTCAGAGTTTCTGTTAATGGACAGTAACGCCACAGCTCTGGCGGGGCCAAGCGCCTTTCAGATCCCGTACCTCATCAGGCAGAAGATCTGCAGCAGCCTGGATGCCCCCTGTCCCAACGGTGCCGACTGGAGAATGCTAGCACAAAGACTTAAACTCGAGAGGTAAATACCAGATGCACAGTACCAAGGTCTGCACAGACAGCTTACACAAAGGCTCTGAGGCAGAGCCTCATTTACACAAAACCCTGGAGAACATAGGTTGTACAGCGAAGCCCGTTTAGATTAATGAACATGCAATCACACTGATTGCGAAGGTTCTTTCTAATGTGGAGGTTAACATGTAACTATGGAATCATAATTACACTCGATCAGTGTGAAGTACATCAGCTGCCAAGTGTTTTTCCTTAAGTTTGGGTAAACAAGGTTCAGCCTTAGCAAACTAATCCTCATTTGGCACAGCTAACTTGAAAGGATTAATGTGGACTTGATAGATGCGGCTATCACTTCTGTAAGAAAACACGACACTCCTCTGCCCTGTTTTTTTCCTCAGGAACAGGTAAGCAGCTTAAAGTCTGCAGCTAAATTTGTACCTGCTACATGCTGCTTAATACTTTTAATTGGAAAGTTAGCAAGCTAGCTGCCCATCAGGCAAAAAAAAAAGATTAAATAAGCTTGAATCAGTGCCAACCTATCAGATGCTTTGTTACAGTACTTCATCACCTGAGTACCTGTTACAGAAAGGTGCCAGCCATTGATCCACTTTCCTCCAATTTAATTTCTAGCACGTAATGAAATCAAATAGGTACACTTAATTTGCCCAATCAACTTTATTTACTCCAATTAATCACAAAGTGAATTGATGCACTACAGGTTTAACTAGCAATGTTTTGCTCAACATAATCAATTCTCATTTAGGCCTCAGGAAGGAACAAGTGCTCTGTTGTTTGATCTGTCCTGAACAACATGTTTTCCTGAAAAAGGCTGCAGCTGCTTGGCATTCTGTCATGCTGTATTTCTCTGTTTGTTTCTGTGTGTGTGTGTAAAGTGTTCAGACCGAGCGTAACAGGACCAATCAATAAAACTTAAAATGCCAAGAACCTTTTACTTGATCGTTCTCTCCTAAGACTGTGCAAACGGCTGCGTCTGAGCCGTACAAGATAAGCTCGTGTTTCACACAGCGAGGTGAATAAGCAGGGCTGACACGTCCAACGCTAAGCTCCCACTTTTTTATCTGAATAATGACACAGAGGTTGGTTCCCAGACAGTTTTTTTTTTGACCAGCGCTTCTCTTTCTTGTGCTCCGTCGACACAGAGGGAAGGCCGTGTGTGCTAAAAATTCCAACTGACTCAGAACAGCAGTGAATCTGTTCTCAGGGCTTGAGTACTGCAGAAGCAGCCACATGTTTATGAGCATCACAGAACGCATCAGTAGGTGAGCAGAAGATACCGGGAAGTAATGTACTCGGTCTGACCTTTCCCGGGGTGCAAAGGACTTCCTGTTTCACCCGCTCCCATCTGGCAAAAAACACTCACAGCACAATCCTCCTTTGTACCAAGACTTTCTGCTCTTCCCTCTTTTTATGTCTTGTGTGCTCTACATAACAGTTAAGGCCCCAGACATTTGGAGAACAGAAAAAGGCCATTAAATCAAACAAGCATCTTCTTCGGGTACAGACTGCGGGGATCAGGTCCCACTCAACATCAAATATACAGCTGGCCGGGGCCACTGCTTTGTTGTCATTGATTGGGTTTGATCGCAAAGGTTCTGCTCATGAAATGGAAAAGGTCACTTCCGACTTGGCTGTGAAAAGTCCATATAGGATTTACTGTATAGGGATTTAGGGCCAATTTCAACATCAAATAAAGAGACACAAGGCTTCTGCTGGTAAGCTTCAAATGAAAATTGCCCGAGATTCTGTATTTGAAGGCGATTTCAGAGCTGGAAAGTGTTCTTTTACCTTTTATCATTTTTTTACTTAGTGCTCCAACACAGCATATCTGGATGTAGCAATAAAAGCCACAATGAAACTTGACATTGACGGAGTTACAAGGAGCAGAAGCACAATAAAATACAGGCTGAAAAGCTTTCCCTAAGACTCAGTTGGTGTAAAGCCAAAAAGAGACTGTCCATTATGATATGTGCACACAGCTTTACTCAATAAAAAAGTCTAATTTTGCCTGGCTGATGTTTTTGTGCTCTTCTTCTTTCTGCAGACACATGATTTTCTTTGCATCCAAAGCGAGCCCAACCTCTGTGATCCTGGACCTGTGGGAGTCACAACATTTCCACAGCGGCAACATCAACCAGCTGGCCACCGTCATGGCTGACATTGGCAAACAGGAAGCCATGATATTCCTGGTCTCTGATGGCGAGTGCTAACCCAGAAAAGGAGGAGAGACTGTTGGTGCAGAGGAAGAGTACAGAACACAAAAACACACACACACACGCACACACACAAAAAAAAAACAACTGCAGCAGGAATGGAAGAGCAGAGCTGCCCCAATGTCCCTCTTCTTCACTTAATAGATAGTGAAGGGTTGATGTAGGAGTGAGTCACTTTTTCCCAACAAAATCCAGACCAAATGAGGGGAAAGGTGGGTGTGTGGGGAAATGTATCCATAGCTCAGTAAAGAAAATACCCTTTATGTTAATTTTAAAGAAGTTAAATTAGTCCACTCCCAGGTTCTATTTTAAATGACTCTTTAATTTAACTTCATGCCTTTTATAGAAGTAGCCCACTTATGGCTAATAAGAAGCAATATGCAAACGTAATGCTTTTACTGATGCCCAATATCACAAATTCAAAGAATAGTTTTTGAATTTAGAATATCATGTATTACATATGAGAAAAGGGAAGTGAACAAAATGTGCCAGTCATTCCAGGATGAAGAGAAAGGGGCGACATATGCAATCGGCAGGTTGTTTGACGACATCATCTCAGACACTGAGCACATTTTCAACAAAATCATTTGGGTCTGTCAAGATCCCCCTCCTGTCCACTCCACACACGTGCATCTCATATTTGTCCTTATATGTTTCAGCACACACACAGAGGGCTTGTAGCAGCACATCCTGGACCTGCAGGTTTAAAATAGATTGTATGTCAGAGGCCCAAAAAGTTGTTTCATCTTGTTTGTGTGGTTTTTAGTGCAGCCGGTATCTGTACTGTGAATGTTACATCTTGACATCTTGATTCAGCGCGATGCTTCGCAGCTTTTCCTGCTTCTAAATCGATAAATGTGGGGTTTTGCTTCTTTGAACTTTTTTGAGGGAGGAGTGAGGAGTGAGTAACATCTTCACTAAAGTCTCAGAAAAGATGTCTATGTAAAGCTTGTGAGTTTGTTCTGTCCACTCGTACATTACCCCCATCATCACACATTGTGGTGTTTCTTTGTGGTTAATTCTCAGCTAATGAAGGAGCCATAGGCCAAAAGGCGTTGCAGCTGCATATATGTGAACAGTGAATGTTTTGAAATGATATTCTGTCTGGTGACTGGATTAATTCTGGAGCAGAGAGATGTTAGAAAGAAAAGCAAGGCAGAAAAGGTTATTACTCGATGATAAATAATGCAGAGCACTTTCCCTCCTGAAGCCTGACAACAAATTCTTGAAAATCTTCACCAGATAACTTGTGTAAAAAGGGTAGCTGTGCAGCCTTGTTTTTTTATAATTCATAGAGCAATGTTGGTGGGAATTCTATATTTGCTGTGTGGCAAACATTATTTCCATACCAGAGAAATGCCTGTGTCTCAGTGAAAGTAAGAGTGGCTTATTCAGAGTGTCACGCCTCTGCTCACAAAAGATCCTTTGAGAGGTGTTTTTTTTCTATTTTCTTTTTCCAGCAGATTTATGTGCTTAACCACAGACTGCAACCACACATTTGCTTGTTATATTTTGCTACTTTGCAGTAATTCTCTGTTTTTTTTATTATGAATGGAGCTTTCAGGTCAGGCAAACGAATACAGAGTATCTTAAATGTCCACTGGTTTGGTAATTATTCTTTGAAAAGATGTGAGCAATCCCAAATTAGCCATAGTTCTCTCTCCGTCTGCCTCAGGGTTGCATGTGAAGTTGTCTGTTAAAGATGCAAAGAGAGCCCTTTTCTTTTAATCCCTCCTTCAAACAGCGAGCACGGTCCATCCTCTCAGCTCCTGTGGCTTCAACCTTTAACACTTTCTGGAGCCTCTTTTATGATTGTCAGATATTTGGAATGTACATTTATGTTTCCTTGTAGTGGGGAGAAGAAGTGCGTCTTGTGTTGTTTCCTTTTTTATCTGTACTCTTGTTTTTCTGTGGCATCTCTGCACCTTTCATCCTATGAAACACGCCTCCTCATGACCAAGTTTTTACAGAACCCTGTGCTATTTGATGTAGAGATGCCATGAAGTGGAATTTTACATTTTTTTAACAAAGTTTAAGGATCCCTCGGATCGCGCCCCTTTCTGACTAAATGACGATATCACCTTAAACCAATCTTTTCTTGTTGAACTCAATCGTCACATGAAATATGTAAATACTTTTTCTAAACCAGCTGTGTGCTGTCACTTTGCATACTGTATATCAGCAGAATTGGTAACCAAAGTTTTATGAATATCATTTGAGGCCACTCCATCCTCCAGTTGTATCCATTAATATTGTTTGATCATCTTTTGTATGCAGCTAGAATAGATGAAGTCAGAGTTAATGTCTCATTTAAACCATGGACTCAAAGTCCTATTCATTTCTTCATCATCACTTTTGTCTTTGAGGCAAGTTAACACTGTTTGTTTAAGTGGTAATGTGTGTCTGTTTATTTGATCACTTTGTAAAGAAATGTAAATTATATTTTAATATAAAGCCAAAAAAAGACACTTAACTGGCGCAGCATTTGTCAAGTCCAAACCGTGACGTGTTTGCCTATATACTGTTCTTTGGCGATCTAGCAGTGAAGACTTTTTGCAGTGTTAAGGGTTTAGAGATTGTTTGACAGAAAGTTTCTATACATATTTTGTTTGTCCTTACTCTGCATACGTCTCCCTGATGGTTTCTCTTACTGTAAGCATTTAATTACAAGCTGGAAATAGTCACTAACACTTGGTGAATCACTTCACTGGGACTGTGTGGAGGCTCATTGGAGTAAGAGGACATCAGTCCTTGGACGCTGACGGGCCAGTGTTAACACAGCATGTTTCAGTTGTACAGTCAGACTGTGTGTGTGAAACTATCACCTGTCATTGTCTTGGTTGTGTCATCTAAGCACATTTCAGTAATGTAATTCACCAGCCACCAGGATGTTCAGCATCTATCTTTACATCTAGCTTGTCCGACAAATCTAACAAATCTGCAATTACTGTGTCTGTGATGAATACAGTTTCCTCCATCATGAAAGCTGAGCCTGACAGTTCTGAGGGAGAAACCAACATGTTTTCTTCAACGGTTGAAAAATTTACCAGAACTATGGGGCATATTGCTTTATCTCACACCTGTACTTTTTGTCACTCATTACTATTCAGTGTCGACGTGTGTGTTTTTGCTTGAGAGGCTGTGTGTGTGTGGCTGTGTGTGCGTGTGTGTGTACCTCCCTGTCACTCTGACTGAACTGTTTCATTTTTGAACTAAGAACAATAGACTTCTGTACTTGTGAATGGTTTTTCTATTTAGTTCTTTGATTCAATGTCCCTTGCCTTTCTGCAAGTCAAAAATGCTGTATTTATTACATGCCACAGCGCTTATGCAATTGTATACTCCTTCTGTTTGTTTGTTTTTTTTAACCTTTTGTGTTCCTTATCGTCAATGTAAATTGTTGTCAGAACTTTTGTGGCAATGGAAAAACTTCTGCATAGGGAGATTTTCTGTACTTTTTGGACAATGATATGGATTTGTGGGTAGAATTTTGGAAATTCGTTTCTAAGTGCTTTCAAGTATTTACTTGGCCTTATGTATATATATATCTATGACATTTCAGAAAGGTATGTATAGTAATTCAACCTGAAAATGTTGTAAATAAATTATATATTGTTAAATCAAGGACTTGATTTTTTACTTCAAACATTTGAGTGTCCCTTATCAAACATGTTTTAGTTGTAGTTATGTTTCTTTTATCAGATGTGAAGGTAAGGTTTGTTGTAATGACTCCAGGTTGAGTTAAAGCTACTGTCAAGAGTTTTTAGCTGGTTTCAAACACACCAAAATTAATGTTGATGCCTCTCTCTAAGCCAGATCAAACCAAATTGTCAGCAAAACGAATAACTATCTCTATTTAGTACATTTTAATACCTGTAAACGCTGACACTTCATCCTTTGTTTACATTTTCTACAGCAAAGAGTCAAGTGAGTGAACCATCCGACTGTTTTAAGACAACAGGATGAGATTTATCATCAGAAAGCACAACTGAAACATGTACAGGACGAGATTGGCAAAGAGAATAGAGTTTCCACTTTGTCCAAGAGTACTGCCAAAATCAAGGCAAACCAAAAGTGTCTGACAGGAGCTTTAATCCTAAGTTTGACTAGCCTGTCTCTCGCAATGATGAGAAGATCGATAACAATGAAAAATGCAACCAAAACTAACTAATAAATGCATTCTCTTAAGCAGGGGTCCCCAAATTTTTCAGCCCACGACCCCCAAAATATAGGTGCCAAAGACTCGCGACCCCAACTGTTCCTCAAAGTGATTTAATGTGGCTTCATTTAGCTGGTCTGCAGAAATTTAGCCTAACTATATGAGCATGTGTCTGTGTTTCCTGTGCCTTTATGCATTAACCTGCTGCTACTGATGCTTTTCATAATCAACTGTTCATTAACCATAAACTTAGGAGTCGTCTGGCAAAAAGAAAGGCAGAAAACTCATTACATTTTATATTTTCAAGGTTTTATTTTAAGTTTACATACTATTTCTGTCGATATTTTTTTACGATAATGGGCAAAACTTACTATTTTTAGATGAGTTTTTTTTTTTTTTTTTTTTTAAAGCATTCTGGAAGACATCTCATGACCCCCCCATTTGTGTCTTGTGACCCCTAAGGGGGTCCCGACCCACACTCTGGGAAACCCTGCTCTTAAGCTAATTGAACAAAACCATAAAGTTCCCTGGTGTTAAAAGTTATAGTTTGTTAATGTGAAGCAAATCAGAGCAACTATTTCTTGACAGACAGTTTAAACTCAGCTATTACTTTTTGGCGTGTTTGTAAACTGACAGACAGGTCCTGTAAAATATATTTTTTAAAGTTTATCATTTGATGAAGCTGCAAAAATAAGTAAATTAATCTGTTATTTGCAGAATATAAAAATTAATAAGCAAACTGGCAATTTTTTACTTGTAGGAGTTTCTGCAAACCAGGCAGTTATGAATTACTTTGACCTTGCATTGTTCAGCAAATACAGTTTTCGCTATTGTTTTTTTAACTGTTTGTGTAAATGCAAATGATTTTTAAAGTGCTCTTCTTGTACTCACAATGACAAGGAGAAACATTTGGAAGACCATTGTCCTGTTGTTGCGGAGCAGCTGTTGGTGGAAACAAAAGCAGCCAAAACATCAGTCAGCAGAAAGTCTTCCAGACGGATTCAGCCCAGTGATCTGCCCCAGCATGTGGTATGACTAATTAATTTTATTTGAAACATCCAGCAGCTATAAAAACAACACTTACAGGCCCATTCTGAAGCAATATAAATACATACTCGACACAGCATGAAAGCAATCTAAGGAACAATCACAGCATCATTGTAACATGAGGGACATTAAAATGTCTAATACATGATAGTTTCAAAGCTCTGAGAAGTCTTACTTTAAGACTGAAACATCTCAAAGCCTCCACTGTCAACATGTGAGGTTATTCAAATGAGATCAATTAGAGAAAATTAAAGGACTCAGACTACACTTGACCACATACGGCTATTAATAACTGCAGTGCATGTGCTCTGATTTCCTCAAGCCGAAGTGATAAGTGAGGCGGTCGGTGCTTCAGTGAAGAGGTGCAGGGGTCCAGCCAGGCAGAAATGGGACACCCCTCTTTCTGCCTGACTGCACCGCCATTACGTTAATAGGCACTACGGTGAGAGTCAGAGAGTGGGCCGGGGTCCTGAATGAGGCCACCTCTTCCCTGCACTTAGCACAGGAGTACATTAATGCAATATGTGAAATTATTAGAGGTTAAACGACTTCTCAAACTTAGAAGGAACTGACTTGATCTTATTTTAGACTGAACAAGGAGGAGATTAGTGGAGGAGGGAGACTTTTTTGCTAACAACTACAATTAAATGTAGAAGAACTGCAGCTGCATTTTTAATCTGAAAATGACTTAAAAGTCCACAAGTTAGTGATGACATGAATAAATCCCTTGACTACTTCCAGTTATACAACACAGCATTTGGTAATACAGGCAGTTCCATTTGGACTGTCCTAACAGCACATGAAGCTACATTAAGCCTCAAATATAAAAACATAGACTGCAGAGTATAAAAAAAAAGACAGAGTACATAGGTGTGGGTTGGCAAAGAAGACATGTAGAGTGTGTATGAGAGGTGGGGTAAAGATGAGGGAGGGAGAGGGAGAAGTGTTTTTTCCACTGAAGATGGAGCTCACTCTCACACTGGAGCAAAGGCATGGCCTTTGCACAGAGGCTTATCCTTCTTGGAGTAGAACGTCTTCCCCTCCAGGTTGATCTGGCAGAGCTTTAAAGATGAAAGCAGACAAACGGACAGAGGCAGAGAAGATATCAGACCTCAGCATTGGCAATATGAATTTACACATTTTTCTTCTGGCCAGGGCAGGCACATGTTATTTACTTGACTGCATTTTCTCTCAGTTTTCTTCACAGAATAAAGGGAGATGGAGAGAGTGATAGACTGCAGGTGACAGGGTAAAAGAGAGAGACGGAGGGGAAAGCTCAAGGTCCAGGGACTGAGGCAGATTTTTCAGGTGGCATTGTGCAGGGACAGCCAGAAGAGATGGGGCAAAGAGCCCCACAGGGATTCGTATCAATCAAAATGACTTACAGCACAGACAAAGCACGTATCGTGCCAGCTGTAGCCCAAGGCCTCCAGAAACCGATCGCCCGCATCAATCTTAAAGTCACAGCCATGGCATTTGGTGCCAAACATCTTCTCATAGTCTGGAGAGGGAGAGGTGAAGAGAGGAGAGGTGGTGAGCAGCAGAGATTACCATCAGAATGAAATAATAAAACTTATTCAAAAGAGCTTTCATCATCCTGGAGATCAGGTCAAGCATCCTCTGTGGCCTCCACAATCATCATACGTAAACACCACTTAACCTTTATAGGATGTTCTGGAGCACAGAGTGTGAAATAGGTTTCCACCTCTTTCATCTTTTAAATAACTGGAGGCTTTTCCTCTTTAAGAGAAGTAATATCCTGTGACACACACACAGGCCCGTGCACAGCACACACTCACAAACACACACTTCAGGAATTGAATGGCTGCAATAAAGATGGATGAAGCTGTTTGGTAGTCAAATTTTGGCTCTCTTCCTGGTTGTAGCATTCAGTACTTGCATTATTTTGTCCACCCACTGTACATTAGTGTGTTCATCGAGTGTGTAGGTGTGTCTGTGTGTGTGTGTGTGTGTGCGTGAATTTGGGGGGTGAGGGGATTAGGAAGAGGGGAAACTGCTCCAGATACTTAACTGGATTTGCTAGTCTCTTTCATCACAGGCACTCTCGGGAGAGTGTCAGGTTATAATGCTGCTTCTCCACAGTGAGTGGGTGAGAGCAGCACAATCCCAGAAAGATGCTGAGGCAGCACAATGTTTATCAGAGCTGACGGCATTATTCAGAGTATGAGTACTTCTCCTCTGATAAAGCAGCGCTCCACGTCAGAGCCTCAGTAGTGACAGAGAGAAACACGCTGCCCTGCTAAATCATTTACTGCATAATAGAAGCGCACACACCATTCATAAAACTCAATAGAGAAATGTATGAAGTAAACTGGAGCTAAATAGATTACAGCAGATGAAAACATTGCACTTTATGATTAACTGTGGTGCGTGCCAAGAGATTCATGATGTAGACTCATGCCAAAGCTCAAAGCAATAATACAAACAAGTGATGTTTTACAAATAGCTTGATAAAAAATATGAATATGAGTCAAAGCACAGCTGCAGTGGGGACGCCCTGCAGTGAGCTATTTTTTCTCAAATTAAACAACTTTATCACAAGACACACATGAGCTCTGAATCACCCAGCTTCTGTCATGTGCCCTGAACTCAACTGAACTGTACCGAGCCACAGCATCCTTTTAGAGTAAAAACAGTAGCATCTTTGATCCAATAGGCTCCATCACAGGTCTAAAGCCATGTGTCGGGATGTCAGCTCCCCCTCATTCATGTTATCAGGGCCTAGTGCAGATTTCCAATAAATGTGTGAGGGCTTGATCCGTGTGTAAAGTTACAGGGGGTCTTACATGGGCTGAGATGCTCTCAGTTGGCCCTGGAACTAATCAATGTGCACACTGTGCTTTAGTAGAAAACATGAAACACTGGCAAGAGAAACAGCATGCTCAAAATCCTCGCACTTAAAATACCGCCTGGCATCCAATCAGATTTAGAGTTTCATTTCCCACAAAAACTTTGTATTTGTCCCTGTGTTACTGCCCGCTCAGCCAAGGTAGCAACTGCTGTTTGGATTCAGTTCCCTTTCTGGAAACATTCTTCAGATGAGGTTCGTCTTTATTACTGGCAGTAGATTTTTCACCATGGAAATGGTTTCATCTCTTTTATGAAGCCTCAAGAGAAAAGGCTTTATTAAGAGAAAGACATAGAGCTCCAGTTAAATAAATATACGGTTTGGACTCAGAACTGGTTATTGCTGAATTTAACAACTTTCATTATTGTGGTAATACACCAATGTCTAAAGAATTTTGGATGAGAGCATTTATCTGGCTGTATTAATACTTGATTACGATTGGTCAAAACCCCATAACAACAGTGATTCTCATAAGCAAAATTGGCGCTAATGACAACCTGATCACACGTCATATCAAATCAATCTGCATAAAGGAGTCTGATACATGTTGCCTCTGCCTGTTGACCCTGTTGCAAAAACATTGGTTTCCGCTAACATTCTTTATCGATAGGGTAAACAGTACAGAGGGTATTTATGATATTAGATTATTTCCTGCAAACCAGGCAGTGGCAACAAAGCTGTTACAGAGAAACTTAAACCATTAGAGGTCTGAATGAGGACAGTCGGGCCAACATAAATATTCCTGCAGACGTCCTGTTCACTTTGTATAAGCTTAAGATCAATTGAAATGTTCATATTAATGTGAGTTATAACAAATAAGCAGGCTAATGTTTTAACTTGACCCTGAATTGAAGTGCACAGTCTAATGTAAAGCTGTATCACAATAAGGAGGCTGTTAATCCCATCTGCAATCAGACTGTTTAACACCAGCACTACAATGTCCTGTTAATCATCTGCAGTTACTATGTCACAAATAACTATTGTATCCATCTGAATCACAATGTTCTTCATACTGTGTATGGTTTTTAAATAACCTGGTGCAATTTTATCTGTGCAATAACTTACCTTACTATCTATTTATCAGATAGAAGTGTACATAGTGTGTATACATCTGTAATAGTTGCCATATTTTATTCTATTTTATTTTATTCTATTCTATTTTACCTTTGTCATTACTATTATTATTTGTATTATGTTTTTAACTATGTAAGTACATTGTTGTATTCCCCTGTCCCGTGTTGTAAGCTGCTGTGACAAAATAATTTCCCCCAATGTGGGACCAATAAAGTGCATTATATTATTATATTATATTATATTATATTATATTATATTATATTATATTATATTATATTATATTATATTATATTATATTATATTATATCTTATCTTATCTTATGAATTTGTTACCACTGACGTGCTCCAACCATGGACTCAGACCTCTTCTAAGTTGTATACCTGTATAATTTATAGATTAACAAAGCTATTTTTAGATTCATATTTTGCATCAAATTGTCTATAGCTTTAGTTGGTGGCTTTGCATCAGATTCTGCTCACCCTATCGCATAACCACCTCCTCACTGTACATTATCCCATATTTAACCGACTTCATACTACACAGATGATCTCACTTGTTGTCACTGGCAGATATGGTTGTAAATTAATATTTCTACAAGCCTTAACCACAACATTTGGATACTTTTTACCATCCCAACTTTACAAGAAGCCTTCTATTTCATTAAAGGTTGTTTTCTATTCCTAATTTTAAAAGTAATACCCCCCTCCCTATTTAAAAAGCAAATATAAAAAAGGTCAGGTTAGGGAGTGAATTATATTCTGATTAAAATGCTTTGACGACTGACCTCTTTCACAGTAGGGCTCGCCCTCCTCCATGTAGAAGGCTTGGTTCCTGATGGGGTTCTTGCAGGCTGCACACTTGAAACACTGAACATGGTAGGTCATCTTCAGGGCATGCATGATTTCCTGATAAAGAGAGACAGGGTTGTGAATTTTTTATTTTCTGCTCAGCTGGTGTTGCTGAAGTAGAGAGAAGTCAACACTCATTTATTTTACTGAAGAGTAATCACAAAGAACAGAAACCAGCAGCAGCATCTGAGTGCTGAAGTGTTCCTGCTAGGTACAAATTCATGTTTCTCTTTTTAACACGACTGTGCAGCTCTTACCCCTGTAATGATCTTTTTGCACTTGGAACAGTTAGGAGCGTATCTGTTATCGTGGCATTTGGTACAGAAGACAGATCCTCTCTCCTCGAAGAAGCCCCCTTCATCCAGCACCGCTTTACACTGTGAACACGTAAACTCCTCTGGGTGCCAAGAACGTCCCAGCGCCACCAGGTACCGACCCCTGAAAAACACACAAACACACAAGCAGTCAGTAACAGTACATCAGAGGCATTTTTAAATCTGCTAGACACTTTCCCATTTCAACAGGAAAAATAAGGAGAGATTGAAATGTTTGCTGCCTTTGTGATAAAAAATAAATTTCACAGGTTTTTAGCTCTTTTCAGAACTTCGTACTCTTACTTGTTGAAAAGCAGTCCTGCTGCTTGCTTGAAATAGTGACCAGAATGAGAACTAAGGTTTCACTGTTATCTGTGAAATGTGTGAAATGAGATTTAAATTATTTCAAAGTCAGCTTAATGCTTGTCTCATGTGATAAGACGTCTGTGTTAATTATGCTGACTGACTAAGTGTGCTGAAGTCTGTCATCGTTCACATTAACTGTCTTTAAATGATGTGTCACTTCTCTGACAGCACTTTGAAAGGAGCAAACACTGAGAGTATTTCACTCTGCTCAAATGAATCAAGCTGTCACCACAGATGTGCTGTCTCACCTTATGATTTTGTTGCAGGCACCACATACTGGGGTCCTCCCGCTGTCTTCAGGCGCATGCTGCGCCGCCTGCAGGATGGAGCTGCGGTTCTGCATGGGCGTCGGCTGGGCCGGCTGTTGGTGCTGGGTCACCACAGTGCTGGTCTTGTCTGGGCGAAAGCGGTCGGCAAAACCAGGGTCAGTGACCCACGGCGGTCGAACGGAAGGACCTGATTTGCCTGCTGCTGCAGCTGCAGTCTTTGATTCTGGAGCAGAGAAGAAGAAAAAGAAGTGATTTGTTTAGGAGTAACTGCTCTTACAACAATGTGGCTGTGTCTTCAAATAATTCCACTCCAGGAGGGGGTCACTTTAATGTAACGTACACGCTCCCTCCAGATGTATGTTCTGACAGTTTGGTCTGTCACATGGTTGCTACTGATGCTCATGTATTGACACTTAATAAGAATCTATTAGCACAAGCTCTGCTGGAGGCTGCTGGGGTTCTTTTTACGCATCAGCAGGAGCAGAAAACTCACCATCTGGTTTATCTGCTGCCTGGGCCTTGGCAGGTGAGGGAGTTGGCTCAAGGCTGTGGGGAGAAAATGACTAATTAGAAAAGGTACACACACGCACACACACTTAGAGACCTCTGTAACCATGGTTACTTCTCAATGAACATCATGTTTAGATGTCAGCAGACTTGTTTTTTTGCATTACATTGTGCCACAGATTTCCGTGAATGTGAACGATTGTAAACATCTTCATCAACGAGTAACCTGTTTCTTACCTGTTGAGTCAAGAGAAGCTGATTCAGAGTCTGATTAAGAGCTTGAACTGATCTGCAGACCATTTGTCATGATTACACACGCCTTTAGAAAACCACTCAGAGTATAATAGACACACTGCTCTTCTTTCTGTGCAGACCTTTTTTAGCTCTGCATTAAAATTATACCAGAGCCTGTCACCCTCTTTCCTAACAAGAACATGTCAGATGGATTGATTGATTGACGTCACTCACAAACAAAGTTAGAGAAACTTAGACACATTGTGCTGTCAGATTTGAATGCAGACGAGTTTCGCTTCAAGCCTGCATGTGCAGATGTGTTGAAATAAAAAGCTGTTTCTACATTTCAAAGTTCTGTTACCCGCAGCAAGCGTCACTATATTCAGAAAATCTTCAAACCATGACTGAGACAGAAAAACAACTTCTGAGCCAAGACAGTGAGCTCTGGAGACGTCTCATCTTGGGGAAAAAATATAACAGTGCCTTAGGCATCTATCATGTTTACATCATCAACTGTGCCATCTACAATACACTAATGAAAGGTGATGAAATCATGTCTCATTTGCAAAGAAGAAGAAGAGAATGAATTACCCAGCGACAGCCTTGTTCTGTAGTGTTGCCTGTATCAGGTTATGGCTGCCTTTTAATTATCCTCCTTATGAAGCCAAACAACTAAACAAAAGAAGTTACACAGGCAGGAGAAGTCACAGGCTTACAGCTCGGAGCCATCTCACAAGAAGAAGGATAAAAACTGTCTGCTAGTTTTCAAGCAGCAGACTCTGAATAATAAAGAACATTAAATCCCCCTGCAATAGCAAGAAGATGGCTTGCAGGGATGGTGACAGGGAGGAAGTTAAATCTTCCAAAATTAAGGATTGTAGGACCCCCCTCCTCTCCGAGACATGTTTAAAAAGAAACTAGAAGAAAACTGAAAAGAAGAGATGAGGCAGTCTGAGAAGGATCTGTGGTGTTCAGGGTCAAACCAAGGACAGGAAAAAAACAGTTTCAGCGTGTTTGACTTACAGACCCTGGGTCAGCAGCTCCCCCTGAGAGCCAACCTAACAACTGATGAAAAAGCGTCCTGGTCAACACAGCAGCCCCAGCTACGCTTGTGCTGTTCTGCCCTACATGACATCAGCGCTCCCCGACATCTTGCACACCTTGGAGAGGTTTGTTTGGCTTCACTCTGCTGAAGGCTGCAAGTGCAAATTGGAGAATGTCCTTATTCCCACCTGGAGCAGCTGGGATCATGTTTTCTTGACATTTTCATCGCTTTCAACATCCTTCCCCTCTTCTGCTCAGTGAGAGGCTCGGTAAAATGCAGGTGCACATTCTCAGCATCACATGACAGGAAAGACAGGATTTTTTTTTGCCCCAGCGTAGAGATTTGGACATGGAGCAGAGCAGCACCCCATGGTATGTTTCCCACCTTGACATTTCCTGCTCACCCTTTACACCTCTGATTTCAGATTCTCCTGTTTTGTGTGTGTGTCTGTTTTCATTTCTAGGCTTCTGCTCCCTCGGGGAGCGTCTACCAAAGCAACAAGGGAAGTAGGAGGGTTTTTCTGGCATCCGGCAGAGAAAGGAGCAGATTGTGATTTCAGATGGAGCAAGAAGCCCCTGACATGTGTCATCCTCAACAGCGAGGAGGTGAAAGAGATGCAGCATGTGCATGTGACAACTGACAAAATGTCAAACAATGGGGGCACAGGTCGGGGGGAGGCACAGATTTTCTACTTCAGCTTTCTAATGTTTTCAACAAGCTTGTTCTGTTAATTCTTTATGTTTAATGGAGTTTTTTGTTAATAATGTGGCATAATAAAAACTGCACTTTCTACTTTATACATCACCTATTTCACATTGTTTGTGTCCCACTGTAATGTTATTTTTATCTGCTCAGATTTCCCCACATGGTTCTGTTGGGTGACTCATTCTAACTTGACAAATATGTGATGAGGCTGCCTGCCTGCTGTCCACATAACCTTTATCAAACAAGCCAGATTCCAACCAGTGTTTTAGTCTCCTGAAACACTTACTTGTTCTATTTTTGTATACTTGGTATTTGGAATATAATAACTGGTGGTTTTAGTAATTAAGTTAAATCCAATCTAACATTTAAAATGTTTATTCCAGCGGCAGAACATTGTTTATGTTTGGTGTCTTAGCTCTGACATCACATTTGTGGAGTGATGCAGGTGGATTCTGGGGAGGTGGACAAGCTGTAAGTATGAGTCAAGTTCTAGTCCAGGGCAGTGGTGATAATGACAGAGCAGAGAGACCGGATACTTAGAAGCTTTAATAGACCGTCACATTTGGAGGAAGGGTTTGTGAGGTGATGGGTAGAATGATGCGTGTCAAGTGTGCAAACAGTGCAGCTTAAAGCTCCTGTGAGGAGTTTTTAATCGTTTGTGAAACAGGCCGAGGTTAATACTGATGCCGCTTTATGATCTGCAAAAGCAAACGAGAACATAAGTATAAAGAATAACTATTTGAATATACTCATTTTAAATGAATGAACCCCCTGCCACAGGGTAGGTGTCAGAGGAGGAGATAGAGGCTGGATCAACAGCCTTTGTTCTGCGTTATCGATGGCAAAGAGTCACAAGGAGAGAGTTAAAAAAGTCATGTACAGGACATAATCAAAGAGATAAGTAGTACCATGTTGTCCATAGGGACTCATCTGCCTGAACTAGCTTTTACCCCTCCCTAATTTAAAAGGCACACAGTCCTGGAACAAACTACCAGCGCATATTAGGGAGCTTGAAAACTACTGTACCTTTAAAAAAAACGTTAAACATATGAAACATCATGAATGATCTGTTTCCTCACTTGATGCCCGGGGGCTTTGGCCTCACCTTCCTTCCTGTTTTTATAATGTCACAAACGTTTTGTATGTAAAATCTGTTTGTAAGTCAGTTCGTGTAGTGTCCTGTTAACTGTTTAACAGGACACTACACGCAAAAATCCCAAATTCTGCTCCATGACAACAGAAGGCTAAAGCACCATTTGTACCTTTACTAGTTTAGAACAGCTGACCTGTTGTCTTTTCACATTAAGTTATTTTTAAACATCCCAATTAAGGTGATAAAAATGCTTCAGGTCGGAGGCACTGATCATTCTGATTGATTGATCATTCCGATTCGTTTGGAGATCTTTTTTCTCCTTAAGAGGCCATTAAACTGCAGCATTGACTCATCTGAACTCTAAATATGATAATCTTTCTCTTTTTATTAGGTTTTAAATACTCCTGGATATTTTTATTTCATTAAGGGCAGCGGTTTAAAGGCTGCAGTTCCTTACAGAGCACCTCTGCTCTTTACGATCGTGTTTTACTTCATGTGTGTGCCCATTTGTTGTTTTTATGCCTGACTGCACAACAATTTTCCCTCTGAGGCAATAAAAGGAAAGTTGAACCCTGATCTCTGAGACGGCTCCACATTAATTCAGAACTGTGTAAATGCAGAGTAAACGCCTGCTTCTACATAATTATTTTTCCTCTGTACACCAGGTAAGTAGAGATTGTTGTAAGGCAGCTGAAAGAAGAAAGAGTTATAGAAATAAGAGTCTGATATCATGAGATGTATCATTTAAAAGCCTCAATACTGAGCATGCATGAAGAAAGGAAGCACAGAAGAAAGGACAGAGAAGCATGAGATGCTTTTTTTCAGATGTTTTATATTTTTGATGACAGCAGAAAAAAACAAAAGTACAGATTTATCTTCCTTTTCTTTCTTAATGGTTGGAGAAGCCTACAAGAAGAGGGGATCGGAAATGAAAAGTCTACAAGGATGAAGGAGTCAATAAATGAAAACAGGCAGTGAGAGAGAGAAAAGAGAGACAGAGACAGAGATCAAAGGAGGGTCTGAACTTCACAATCAAAGAAGAACGAACAGAAAGGCACTTCCCACTGCTGAGACCCCCCCTTCCACCTTCCCACTAGTTTACTCTGAGTAACGCAGTGTGAAATGGAAAACAGGGCCACAGACACAGTGGTCCACAGTGTTGTCAACAATCATCAAGTCAGAAATTCAGAGGGAGATCTTACACTTAGGCTCAGTGTGCAAGGTTCCACTTTGGGCATTGTCATCTAGACTATGTTTCTTCTGTTTTTGGTTTGCTTTCCTTTTTTTTATTTTCCCCAAACTGCTTTTTTCACCCCGTCAGTATCCGAAAGGTGAATTTGTTAACTGCCATTGGACGGTCGGCTATCTTCGGCGTCTTTGTCACGTAGTCGTTGCGGTGTGGCTATTGCTAGCAGGCTCTGCATCCCATGGCGCCTAAGTTGTCGCTCAGGATTTGATATTGAGGGCACGAGCAGACCTGTCGTGGTGCCAATCCCTCAGACGGGCATAGCGGGGACTCTGAATCTCAGTCAGGAACTTTTCCCTGACGGCAAGTAACAAAGATGTGAAAGAGAGATAGACGGGGAGGAAACAGATTGTAGGAGAGAGAGTGAATAAAAAAAGCGGAATAAAGTGAAGTTACATAAAAGGTGAAAAAGTAGCACAGGATTAATAACAGGGGAAACAGCAGAGACAGCGTATACAGATGAAATAGATATTAGAGTTTACTTAAAGGAATATCTTATTTTGGGAGATAAGCTTATTCACTTTCGTGCCAAATATTAAAGAAGATGCTTCTCATATATGCCTGATAAATTCCATGCTACAGCTAGCAGTGGGTTAGCTTTGCTTGGTACAAAGACTGTAAACAGAGACCTATAGTTAGCAATAGCTCGGCATTATAAAATTATAACAAAATATGATCTCTGCTTAAGCTCCCTGATTGTTCATTTAGCTGCACAAATCCAAAAGGGAAAATATTCAACCACGTCCAAACAACAGCAGTCATGTTTTAAGTTATAACAACATAATCCAGAGAAGATGTAGAAGTTAAGATTAACAATAACAAAAAAGCCAAGCTTCAATACACAAACGCACAAACACAAACACTTGCAACCTCCGAGGTGAACATTTTGAAATCAGTGACATTCCAATTTTTACCTGGCCCTCTTCATCGTTTCATCATCTGGGTCCTGCACTGAGAGATCCAGAGAGACACACATCAGCACGCCTTACTGACAAAGGTGACACATACACACCTACCGTGGATTTGTCACTGACAAACAATCAGTAAGTCACAGAACAACCCACAAACACGATACACCAAATAAAAAATGTTGCTGTTCCCACACAGCCTCTGCTGTAATAAACAGCATGCAGAGCTGCAGGTGATTTTTCAGACTGGTTACAGTCGTGATGAAATAGGTGTCATTGAAGACAGCTGGTAGTCTCTGTACAGCTGAAAAATTGACTCCATGCTTTTCACCTCTCCTGTCACTCACTCTGATCAGATCAACTGTTCACTCAGAGGCCCCCACCTATGCTAGATCACCCCCCCCCCCCCCCCCCCCAAATCATCACTCCATGTTGTCAGGCCCTGTCCTCGACTTACTGAAGTCAGTGCCTGTGAGCTGGGCCAGGATGCGGAAGGAGCGGGACTGGGTGGTGCCGGTGCGGGGCTGCCAGTCCTCAGTGTCCTCGATCAGCCTCTTCTTGCTGCGGTCGTTGGGGATAAAACAGGGCATGTTCTCCATCCTGAGGCTGTGCCTGCACACATACCCAGGACACGGCAGGCACAGTTAACAAAAGCCCATCTAGGCAACAACCACTCATATCTACCAAGATAATCATGTCACCTTGAAACCAGAGGACATACTGAGCAGATCATGCAGTACTTAACGCTGAGCATCACCCGGTCACAGCAATACAGCAGCTAATGGATACCCATTACTAAGATTTCTCATGGGTACACTGAAGACACTCATAAATACAATCTCTAATGTAATAAGGTCCATTTATAAGTGTCTTTATATTAAATGAAAGACTGTCAGAGTAAAATACCTCCTCACCTCCTTCATGGAAACATTTCCCAACATCTTATTTTTTATTTTGATATACTATAAAAGAAGCCGCAAAAACGCTTTTCATTTCCAACTCATTATTCCCACACATTGAACTGCAGCATGCATTGATCAAATGCAATGAGAGGAGGAAGATGAATGGTCCCAAATTAACTGTCTTCTCTGACTTTGTCTGATGCATCCCTTTTCTGTTAATTATTGAAACTACCCAAGAGCATCAGCTCGTTTTCCCTTTTCGTATCCACCCTGGTCATATGAACCTACAAAGCATACAAGAACACCTGCATGCAGCGGGCCCTTACTTGGACGGGTGGTACATTTCATCATAGTATACTGCTTCACTCCTGTAGAGTGAGGAAAAATGGTATGAAGTTAAGAGAGGAGAAACAGAAGACAGAGGAGAATAAGTAGTAAGATATTAAAAGAAAAAAAGCTTTAGATATGATAATGTGTCTAGATTTGTCCCTGTTGTAACTTCAAATTGTCCAATTTAAAGAGTGAGATGGGAAATGGTTCAGTTTAACAGGTGAATCAACTCTCAAGGAGTTGCACTGATTGTAACAGAGCAGTGGTTGATGGCATTAGGATAGAGGACCTCACATGGGGTTGCAAAACAGACTGAATAACAGATAACAGAAACAGGAAGAATAAGTTCTGATTTTAAAAAGGAAAAAGACATAATTTAGTTAATCGACTGTCTTTGTAATTTAACGCTTTAATCGAGGAAAAAAAAATTGACAAATTGGTCACCACAAGTGGAAACAATCAACCTGTGAGGGTTTGCAAACACACTGCTTCAGTATTTAAAGACAACTAGGAGCTTGGAAACCACTAAAAATGATTGCTAATTAATAATTTCAGGCAAACAAGCAAACAATTTTGTACTGGAGTGTTAAATAAAAAAGAAATATACTAACTTTTCAACAGGTTCCCCCTGTGGTGTTGAAGGAAAGAGGAAAATAGAAAATGTAGAGAGAGATCAGAGTTTGGTTTTGAGTTAAACAGACAGAAAAACACAAATTTTCAATGCATGATAACAAATTTCATACAAAACAGAAGACGAAAATACTGCAGGATGCACAGAGCATGCGAGAGGTGACACGAGACATGCCGTCATTGTCAACAGGCTCTGTGAGAGAAAGACAGCATTGTTTGTCTGTCAGATCTTCTATTGTCAGCCTGACCCAAAATGACGCAGTCGATTTGGCACAACCCTTTAGCCCAACGCTCCCCTCACCCATGTGCACAAATGCTTGACAGAGTTATGTAAATGTCTGTAGAATCTGCTGAAGACAAACAGAACAAACAAAAAAATCCTCTGCCTTGTTCATCTGCCCTCAGAGTTAGTCTAATTTTCCTACTGCTCTGATACCCTGTCAACAACGATAAATGCCACAGCAGTGATGCATCGTGATGTCAGAATAAGCTCTACACAAACAACATCACACTGAACTTGTCTCAATACGACAGGCCTGGACGCATTAGACATAAGCTGTTTGCATCGAACTGCTCGCTGTCTGGAGACATCCAACAATATCTTCATCAAAACTGTGCTGACAGCTCTAATCAGGCTCTATTCTTCTCAAAGAGGGCCGGAGGAATGTGTTTGGCCATCTGCACAGAAACTTGTGAGCCCTCTTTTCAGTATCAAGTAGGTCTGCTTCAATAATCCAGCAAGCTGTGTGAGAACTCAGCACAATTTATGAGTGGGGCTAAATACAGCAACAGACCGCATCTCATCAACGACTGCAGTCAGGCCACTACCATGACCCAAATTACAGGATCAGCTCGGGTTTATCCCTGAGGACCAATCCATACAATGGAAGCAACTTTCAGGATCATTTAAATGTGTTTGGATCCAATCCTGGAATACTCATAAAAATCTAAAAGTCTGAGCGGTGAAATAAAAACTGCAGAGGACTTTCATTAAGCTTATGTAATTATAGCAGCAAGAGTTTGGTCATGGGAGCCTTAAGTTTATTTTATGACAAAGCTGGGATGATGCAAGCTCCAAAACAATCAGCAGTGGAAACAACAAACTTCCTTTTTCTCCTTGCCCTAATATTCACAATGAAAAATCAGAAGCCATTTAATTCAATTGAAATGTTCTCAAGGAGACACACAGAAGAATTCCCTTTCCAAAAGCATTGATAACATTTCTACTTGCAGGAGGACACATGAGAAATGCTCCATCTTAGAGATGGTGAAAGGCCATAAAATGGATCCCTGTTATGATTTCATTGCTACGGCGGTTGCAGATGCACCATGATCAAAACTATCAGTCATTACTTTTTGATGTGACAAATACAACGCCATGTGGTCATAAACTGCTGTGTCTCTTTGTATTAATCCAACTCCCACACATAAAGTACGGATGATAGGAACTAAAGGGAGGAGATGAGAAACAAAATCTATCCTTCAAAATAAATCAAGACTTTTACAGCCACCAAGAAAGCCCAAAACACAACCAGTGACAAAATTGAAGTGATTTTACCTGGCCCTAAACCTGTGGCTGAGCATTGGTCGATCCATCACGAATCTCTGTAAAGCACTTTAGGTGCCATCAAATAAATCCAGGTGTAGACGTATTCAAGACGGTGAGAGTCAGCTTAAATGTCAACTTCCCTGCTATCCTCACAAAGTGTTTGCTTTCATCTGAAACATCAGGGCCAACCAGAGTCATTCTGTTTGGACAAAACGCAGAAAACGTCCTGATTTTCTGCTCAATGACTCTGTGTTTATCGAGGCACAATCTGTAAAGGCAGCTTATCACTGCAGGTTCATACAAAAGTCAGCGTATGCTTGTAATCAGCATCATTTTTATTTATTTTTTGGTCCTTTTATCATCATGGAGTAATTGGAGTAATTAAGTTATTCTAAGAAATGAGTCAGTGTATTGTTTGGTGTTCGTGTATATCTATATCTGGAATACTCTGGAAATCTGTGACACAATGCTGGCATCAAACATATGTAGATTGTTAACATATTGCTGCTTGGAAACCTTTGGCATAAAACCAGAATAATTACATCAAAAATACCATTAAAACCACATCAGTCAGGTCGAGGTTCCACGGGATATAGTGCTGTTTATCCACCTACCCATTCTGTGGCTGCTGCACACTGGCCGGGCCCTGTGAGCGGGGAGTGTTTAGTTTAGGCGAGTAGGCCACAGGTTTAATAACAGGTCCTGAGTTGGCACTACCACCACCTGCTGTAAACGGCCTCGCCATCTTGTTAATGGTTGTGCTGGGGGCAAAGGAGTACTTTGGAACAGAAGCAGCCGCGAGTGAGTCCTGTGAGGGTGTGGCAGAGGGACACAATGCAGCTCAGTGCACAACATGCAGTTAGACATTTTTCACACACAGTAAAGGTTCCTTCTGCTCTTACACAATCCCAAGCTTTATGTAAAGAAAGCTTTAGTGCAGCCCAATATTTTCTCATGGAAGATGATTACACCGGGCTGCAGGAGCCGCTCTGTCAAAGCCTGCAGGCTTTTCTCTCTGCACACGGAAGAACTGCTTAAGATGTGTGAACACAGCCATTTTATTTGTGTTGGCAGTCTGCCACAGTCTGGCCAAAGTAATCTGCTTCTGCTGCTAAAATGAAAATGCTCAAAGTGAGAAATTGTCATATTTGACAGACATGTCTCACTAATGAGATTTCTCACCCAGCATAATGCATGGACTGCAAAAGAACTCCAACTTAGGTGGAACATTGACTTTGTGAAAGTATTATGCTCCTGCTGCTTTCGTTAAAACAAACTGCAGCACAAGGTGGTTCAAGACACTGTTGTAGTGGTAAAACTAATCACTTTGGCAAGTACTCACTCTGAAGGTGTTCAACTAAATATAAATGTTACTTTAAAGTCAGGGATTGTGCAAGGCATTGTAAAATAAACCACAAGAATGTCCAAAAGCAGTATTCACAACACAACTCTCAATCCAGCAAACAACTCATTTAGTGACTCACTGATGCTTTGCTAATGCACAGTGCACAGACTCAGAGTCTGACAGGTGAACCAGGTGAATCAGATGAATTGAAACACAAAGTGACACAACACACTGTTGAGGCAAATTGTGAGCTACCATTAAAGGAAGCTTCAAATCCAATCAGCGTCACTGTGTCCTGAGGAAGACCATGCCAAAGCATTCTAGTGTTCATACAGAGGTGAGCTCAATATCTCAAGATAAATCAAGTCTTACCTTCTGGTCTCCAGCAGCCTTGAAAGCTCTGTGGAAAGAAAAGAAGGGAAAAGAAAAGACAAAGTCTTTTAGTATGACATCTCAACCTCACACAGTTAGACTGAAAAACTACATTTTGAGTGCCTAATATTATAATGCCTCTCCTGTAACTTAACTACTTGATGTTTGGGGCTAATTTGCATTGTGCTGAATTAAAGTGACGTATTTAACAAACTGACGTGATAACATTGATACTAAAAAGGTAAAATACCATAACCATTACACACAAGACTAACTACTGATTACACCAAACCACACAAAGAACCTCGAATGACTTAGCAATGAGTCACAAGAGTGAAACAGATTTTTACAAGAGTTTTTTGGAGGCAGATGAAAATTGAATTATTTCGTAGAACTCTGCTTGAGACAATTTGTTAAAGGGGTAAGTGATTAGAAAGGCTTTTAACATGTTCAGTTATGCATAATTAACTAGCTTATAGACACCAGCTCAGCAGAGAGTGCACCCAAAAGCTCCATTATAATAATCCCATGCATCATAAAACTGCACAGGCTATTGTTGGAGTCAGGATGTTAACAACTGACAGTTTAATCACAACTTTCAGATTTAAACATGTGGTCTGACTTGTTTTATCGTACTGCTTGTTCTTCTAATTTCCTGTGGACGCTATTGTCTGAAGTAGAGTCCCCCCCACACCCCACACCCCACACACCCGGCTCTCAACAATAACGCTAATCAGCAGAGACCATATAAGCGACATGAGTAATGGGAGAAAAAGTAGCAGGGCGTTAAAACACTCGTATTTTCCCTTGGGTTGCATTATGAACACTGAAATCTTACCACCCTACATGAAGTTTATGACTGCCCGCAAATTCACCCACACCACTGAGAATATTCAGAGTGCCACAGAGTTGTCGACGTCTTAGCTCTAATCCCAGGATTCACATTGCTGCAGTGCCTCTGCTGACTTTAGCAACACATTTAATTATATATTTATACATTAATTTTGAAGGCACCCGGCTTTGAATTGCTGATGTCTTCTTAAATAGCTAAACACAAACCACTGCCATATCCTGACCAGCTTTTGCACGCTACAAAAAGCTACAAAGAGTTACAAAGAGTTCAATGAGAGTGAACCAGGCCTGCAGTTCGTCCCATTGTTTCACAATATAACCGCACAAAGAGCAGGACAGCGCTTCCTGTGACAATGAGAAATGAGTAACTGCTCATGTCCTCGCCTGCTCAGCCACTGATAGAGTCATGTTATAGGCAGGATGAACACAGGGCTGTTTGGATGCAGAGAGGGGAGCCAGGGGAAGAGACATACTGACATGCCTGAGCGTGTCACACTTCTGAGAAGACAAATCAATGTGACATTTATCGCGCCTCTGCTCGCCTTAACCTACAATCTGATGAGTCACACTTCAAATGTGAGATACGATATAAGGAATGTGTTAGACAGCTGCTGTGCACTGTATTTATTTTGTCAAAGCAGGCTTACGTGACCAAATGAGGAGAGAGTTCAGTCTCTGTTTCGTGGAATAAGTTGAAACTGAATATGCTCACTCTGAGATCATTTCCTGCCTCATTTCATGGGTCACTTATTTTAGCTGATGCATGCTTGGCTTTCCAGCTGATGTTAGATAAAGCCAGAAACTTCACCACAAAAAAAAACCTCTCCCATGATACTGTAATCAACTTTGCACTCGTATACCCCAACGTTCGAGGCCAATCATCGACAGTCAGCACTTAAATATGAACCTTGTGTGTCCCTGTAGAGGCAACATGATCGACTTTCTGTATAGCCACAAATCTATTGCCCATATTTGTTTGATTCTTCTCCCTATAAAAAGGCTCTGGATAAAGCTTAAACTTCCTCATAAAAAAGGAGATGATCATTGGTGTTGAACAAAATGAGGCACTAAACCAAACAATAGATCATATCTCATCATTGTGCAGCTGTCCTCCTTCCTTGATATAAAGGAAGCGGGACCGGAGCCAAGATAGGAATAAATAAAACTGACAGTGGTGCTTCTCTGAGAAGTGTTTCAGGAAAACAATATTTCCTTGTCTTACAGTATAATAACAATGGGAAATGGAGAGGACACTAGGGATTCATAGGAGGGGAAGAAAGTGAAATATTTACAAAAACTTGGACTCCACAAGGAGATAAAACATTGAACAGGCAAAGCAGAGGAAGAACAAAAAATATGTTAAGCGAACATGCTAGATTTTTACAAGTTCTTTTTTAAACATTACACAATTCCCTGCGAGACAAAGGTTGAAGAAAAAACACTCTTTTCTCCAAAAAACGTATGACTTTATGTCTTGGGTTTTGAAAAACATAGTACCTTATTTTTAAACAAGACAGCCTTAACAACAAAGAAAGCCTCTAAATGTTAAATAAGTTAAGACCTAAAGGGAAAAGACTACAGCAAACTTTCAGACAGAAGGATGGGGAGGGGCACGTATGAGAGAAACTCACATCTGTCCCTCTGCAGAGAGCATGACAGCTTAATTCTTGATTCTTAACCCTTACCACAAAAACCAACAAGACTCTCACTCCTCTCTTTACTGCTCTCTCTTTTTCTTCTCACTTTTAAACTCCTACCCATGATTCCACAGCTTTCCCCCTCAAACTCTTATTTTAGGGCTGTTAGTGGAAAGTAGTGTTGTGTGACCTGTGTCTGCAGGAAAACATTTAGTCCACATACATGAGCAGTTTGTCTTTCACTGTTTTTTTCTTCTTTTTGTGTGGGAAAGAGAAAGAGCCTGATCTTTTTTAACATCTCAAACAGATACAGTTTCTATTTTCAGCACTGGGTATGGTAGGGTACTATAATATTAATCAACATAGCACACAAGTTTGAAGTAGGAGTAAGACAAGACTTAGCCTTGGCAGATTCCTCCCCACTTCAAAACTCTGCCTATAAAATACAACCATCCACCTACCTCTCCCTCTCTTTTTTAATTCATATCTAAACTTTAAACCCCTTCTCCGAACATATTGAGAGACTTGATGCTGTGCTCTATTCCTCTTTTATCAGCTTCCAATGTTGATGTCAATACAACCCTTCACCTGCAACTTACACTAAGCAATGGATTTATCAAGTAACAAATGGTCTAACAAATACCAGAAAAGAGTGATACTGCTGGTTAGTTTTTCAAAGCTGCAGATATTTTCTTTAAAATGTCTCGCTAGATAGGGGCGCTGGTGGCCTATAGCGGTCTAAGTGCCCCTCATACAGTTGCTACAGTCCTCGTCGCAGGGGTCGCCGGTTCGATTCCCAGTTGATCGACCATTTCCTGCATGTCCTCCCCCACTCTCTACTCCCCACATTTGCTGTCTCTCTTCAGCTGTCCTCTCAAATAAAGGCAAAAAGTACCAAAATATAACTTAAAAAATGAAATAAAATAAAATGTCTCGTCAGATTAACAATTAATTGTCAAATGATTCACTCATGACTTAATGCTATGTGCACAGGTATATACAGTATGTGTATGAGGTTCCTTCTACAACATGCTCACCATACAGTATCCACTTAATATATTGCTACTAGCATAATAAATTAAAATGTTACATCAAATATGAATTTGGATATGATGCTATTGATTTACAAAAGACTATAGTGTCTCCATTTAAACAGTCCATTAAACTCAGTTAGAGCTGCGTTCATGGACACAATCAACTGTAGTCTTGTTAAAATAAGCTAGCTTAGCTGTTATTCCTCACATTAAACTGAACATTTCCACTGATGGTGAAGTAAAACAAGGTGAACAGCTCTGCATGAATGAGCGCTTCGCCTGATTAAGTTTTGTCTCGTCACTGTCAGAGTCAGTGACTTCTCTATTTATCAGTCCTTACACAGAGTCTTCTCCCATTAAGTGTTATCTTCAATCTGTAGATCTTTCTGTTGTAGCCTTCAGTTTTTGTGTCTTAACCTCTTATCCCTTTTCTTCTCTGTTTGTTGTCTCTTTTCATGGTTTTCGCTCCGTAAACAAATCTTCATCAAATTAAGTGGACTTCTTTTTGAATTGATGTGATTAGTCTGCTTGTGTGTGATTAGAGCTTTATCCATAGCTATAGTGTGCTGTTGAGGAAAAACAGGCCATTGCTCCGGGGTATTGGCCAATCAGAATCAAGTAGCTAACACAGCCATATAAGTACAATTTATTATAAACTTCACCCTGATTTGGATACATGAATCTATTAGTTTATGCTGCAGCAGATCTATTCTGGTAACTGGTACATGACCTGCGGCTGTTCTGACTCACAACAAAACAAGTAAACAAAGAAAGTTTGTCAGCATGTTACAGCTGAGCCTTTGGCAGGCAGAAACATTACTAAACAAAACATGGAATGGTTTGTGATCACTCACAGCCTCATTACCTGTACCCCTTGCAAAACCAAAACGAGTCCCATGACAGCATGAGGCTCATTTTTGTCACTTAACAAGTCAGTAGAATTTAACTTTCAGAAGGCTTGAAATCCTCCAATGGTTACATGATTTCACTTTTTTGGAGGGAGGGAAATCCTTTTTCTCATAATTAAGCCTCTGATTAAACATTTTGGCTTGTTCTCCACAGAGATACTTTATCTGTCAGGAATTTCTGGCAGGAGTTATGAGAGCAGGTATGAGTGCTGCCTGAATGAAGGTTATCCAGTGCTAATTAAAATAACTCAAGCAAAATTAAAAGCATTGATTTTCCTGGCTCACACTTCAAAACAAAGTGCTTTAATTAAAGAGAGTTTCTCTAATTTCATTACAAAGCTGAGGAGTAATGTAAGGTTCCCATAGCTCCTCTGAAATCTGTTTATTTCCACTCAACAATGACCAGTGTATCAGCCTGACAGTATCTGGCATGCAAAGCTGCAGCTAAGTGCGGACCACTCACCCATGATCTGGCACTTTTGGACTGATAAAGATTGAATTTTACACTAATGCTAACAAGAGAAAAATCATGTACCCTCTTCACCATCTGCTTGTTACTTCAATAAATCATTCTGTGGAGAGGTTTTTTGAACTGCATTTGCATTTAAGACAACTTTAAAACAACTTTATTGATTGGTGATAATTGAAGAACACCTACATCCTTGGTAATTTGCTTTTGCAAGATTTAAGTGTTAAATCTAAAGTGGGTCCAAGTAATGACCACAGAGTTACATCCATTTAAATCAATCATGTTGCCTTAAACCCACCTGTGATAAAAATGCAATCACACTGTGTAGTTTTGCTCTGAGTTCATTGTGCACCTGTCTTGTGAGTGTGGTGGCAATTGCACAGTGAATTTAATATTTTTTGGCAGTTTGTTTTAACTAGGACATGCCTGCCTGCAAGACTTTGGCAAACATCAGAAGGAGAAAAGTCTGTGATAAATAGAAAAACCTAAAAATAGACCACCTGAATATGTTGTGCACTGCACCAATCCTGCGAGAGAATTTGCAGAAGAGAGTAATTAAAATGCAGTTTGCCAGAATTCAACATCTATGTAGATTAAACTGGACAATTATGGAGACATCGGACAGACTGGACGCCAGGAGAATTATTCCTTCGTCTTAGCTGAAGAGTCAGGACTGAGGAGTAAAACATAAAGTGCTTCAGAAATGACCATATGGCAGTGCTATCTGTTACAAATTCTGGTTAGTGCTTTTTGGCTCGTGTGCTCTTTTTAAACCAGAATCCAATGAAGTCTGCTTAGTGTTTTTTTTTTTTTTTAACTCAGCCAATTACTGTAAAATAAAAAGAGAAACAGGGAGGAAAAGAAGCTAGCCTGCCAAAAAAATCTGACAAAGTTTGATAGTACAATTAAAGCTAGGGTTGGCAGTCTCGGAAAACTAGCATGAATTTGAATGTAGCATTTCCTCAGGACTCCGTCTAACCCCTCCCCTCCTCCCCCCTGCTCACATGCACGAGCGTCGCTGACTTGTGACCATATGATGGTGACTGATTCAAAACCAGTCCTCACCAAAACATTATCATAGTGAAAGTTAAAAACACAAACAAACATGGCTGCTGTTATTACTTACAACTGTCATTCTAGCATTATCCAGTTGTACTGGTGACACGATATCAGGAGAAAAGTTATAACACATATAATACTGTAACAGCTCTACTGTTTGTTAAACGTGTTCAGTGTAGATGTTCTTAATTCCTACAGTGTTGACGGTTAGTGAAGGCATCAGGAGAGGTGTAGAGTGTGTGAGCAGGAGAGAGGAGAGACAAGAGGAGAAGTTTTTCATTCATTCAAACATTGATTGTTGTTTTGTTGGTTGGCGTGATCACGGCCGACAGTGACCGGTTATTAAAACTAAACGTGTTCACGAATCGGCTCGTCATCACTACAGAGTCCTGACGGACGCTACAATACATTTTCTGTAGGACTTGGTAAATGTCATTAATTTTTCTGCTTGTCAGAGCCCCGTGGTGAGAGCTTTTTAGACTCTGATCCGGACTACAGTCCTGAGCAAAGCACCTCATTGGGTCAGAGGGGACAGGCCCGAGGTCGAGCGAGAGGGGCAGTCAATAGAGTCAGGGGAAGCAGAGGCAGGAGACGGGGACTCAGAGTGCACGTCGGGGAAATGTACGCGCAGGAGTCGGGCAGAACGGCAGGACGGGATTTGAATGGTTTAAAATTTTGGCACCCAAAAACGGTGATTGGTTGGTGTTTTCCCAGGTTTACTCTGGCTGTAGATAGCAGCTTTTCTTCGCTCTTTTCTAAGAACACATTATGTATTGATTGTCATCAGGACATAAAGATCATTTTAACCAGTATAACAAAAAGTGTATCTAAATCTGATTACCAACCCCAGCTTTAAAAGCAAAATCAAATAATGCCACTTATATGATTATAACAAAGAATGTACGATATAGATCACCTAAGATAATATCTTAATTGTCGTTTGATGTACAAAATGACAACATTGAGTTTGTCACACATTTTTCAAAAACAAAACAAAACATGCCTAGAGGGTCCAGTGTTTCTCACTTATACATAACAGTATGTTTTTGAGCATCCAAATATAATCGCCAACCAGTTTTACATTCCTTCTTTATTTCATATTTTTTATTTGATAAGATCACCATCAGTTAACAATGATTTATCGTTCTGCCACTTGCATCTGATAACCCAGACCACCTGACACATGCTGTGAGGGAGAGTTAGGTCCTTGAGTATGTCCCTCCTCTTAATGCACTGATTGAGGAGGGACATCTCATGTTAAATATGAACCTTCTCATACCGCTGTTCAAAAGTTATGTGCAGTTGGTAAATGTAGATATCAATCTGCACTCTTAGTTTTTTAACGTTTTGAAACGCTTTGAAACAAACCTCGCTCACACTGATCACATTTTTTGTGATAATGGAAGAGTGAAAGATTAGGAAATGGCCCCTTTGATGATGACAATAATAATAATAATAATAATAATAATAATATTAATAATAATAATAATAGAAAGATTACATAACATATTGTAAATATAAATAGGTTAATATATTAAATATGTTCAAACCATCACCACTCCTAATCATAACAATTATATGGATATGTTCTGCTACCATCTGTAACATACCGACACATTTTAAAGGACATTAGGGTGTTAAATGTTTCCAAAGAATGAAAAAAGGTTGCGCTGCATTGTTTGAACAAGATAAAAACGAGGGTGAGTGATCATGTGCTGTTTAATTGTATCATGCACTGCCAGGTGACTTACTTGCTGAGGGTGAGAGAGAGGGAGTCTGTTGCTGCTCTTATCTTGTTCTGTGCCTCCACATGGGTCATCTCCTCCGCATTAGCGTTGTCAATGGACACCACCCAGTCTCCGACCCCGACACCGGCCTGAGCTGCTTTCCCACCCGGGGTCAGCTGGTGGAAAGAAAACAGAGAGAGAGAGAAGATTGAAATCAGAGGGATATGGGGAAAGGGGGTTTGAAGCAGGGGTGGATTGGATCATGTTTGAAAGGGGACTAATAGTTACTACAAGTAAGTCCTAGTTACAACATCATTGAATATGACTAATACATAAACTCATGCACTCAAACTCAGAAAGAAAACTCTCAAAACCTCAGCAATAAAAGAACATACAGTTCATTTTCTAAATACATTAACCTTATCACATATATGTGAGCAGCTCAAAGTAAAGTGCAGGAAGTCGAGTCACACAAAGAGTCATGTTCACTTGACTTTCCTGTAATTTGTGTGAACAAAGCATAATGATGGACTCAGGGAGTCTGTGTGTCTGGGTCTGACAAGCCACCCAAGATATTTCACTCAACAGTATCAGGAACAGCCACTACAGGTCATCATGATGTCATCAGTTCTCAGCATATGATTAACTGCAGATGTGACTTTTTAACTATGAAAAAAAACGTTAAGGGCTGCAGACAGGGACCATATGTTTCAAATAGTCACGTCATTTACTGGAACAACCTGTCTACTTTTCAATTCACACAGGTAAGTCACGGGCCGGTTTCACTGACAAAAGAATGACATCATCCCCTGGAGGGGGGGGGGGGGGGGGGGGGGGGGGGGGGGTCACATAGACTGCATACATTTTGAGTCAGAGCAAAGGGCTGTAGTCTGGTAAGAAAAAAGAAGATGAGCAAGTCTGTATAGGTGGTAATGGTTCCCTACGTGTACACAGACTACACTGTGTGTGCTGTGTATATTAGTATTTCTAAAGGACATGGCAGGGATGCCAAATCGTGTTTAGTAAGGGCTTAGTCAGCTTGCCCATGCGGCTTAATGAAACTCAAGACTTGTGTCAAATTCTCAGATAACTGGAGTACAAAGTGTTCAGCATCAGATAAGCGAGCGGGTGCCAGGATTTCTGGCACAAAAAAAAAAACCTATTAGGATTACTCTCTGATGTCATGGATCCCTGCAAATGTTAGCTCATCAAAAGCTCAGAGGACTCAGCGGTTCAATCAATAGTTTTCAGCCATGTTCAGCTAAGCTATCACACTTGCAGCTTTGATTCTGCACATTAAACACAAACAGCGGTGCGAGCAGGGGGTAATATGCTCTGTAAACTGATGACAGTTCAGGATAAAAACTATTTCCCAACCCACAAAGACAGCAAAGTTAAAGCCTGCTTTACATCAAAACACAGCAAAGCTAAAATTAGGTGGAAATGCAATCCTCAGGGGCAAACCAAGCAACACTTATTTTACAGCCAAGTTCAAACATCACTTTAATTGCCTTGATTCGCACTCACTGGAAGCAATTAAAGGGGTTAAGACGGATAACATTTTCTTATGTTTAGAATAAACTCAAGTGTACTCTAGACGAAAAACAGCAGTGACATGGACATAAGTGTCAGAGGCAGAGGGGGCGCAGTGTGGCATAGTGCCACTGAGGTCACTGCAAAGAGCAGCAGCCCCTTTTTACAACTCGACTGGACAGTAAAAGTTGAGCACCTTGGTTGTTTTTTTTTTACAAAAATACAACAATAATTTTGTGAGCGTTTACCAACATTTCCCATGGGCCTTTGCCACAAAGTACTCAAAGCCTCAGGGAAGCTGTGGTTACACATAAAATGTTAATAGCCAGTACAGCTGTGTAGATAATCAAAGAGCAACCTGAAAAGAAAGACAGAAAGAGCCAAAGGTATTCTTAATTTCATAATACAACACAGACAATGTAGGCAGGTGGCAAATTAAAGGGCGGAGGGGATGGAAGACCTTCAAATGTGTTCATAGAAAGTTCAAGAAGTCATAGAATGTGAGAAACAATGCATTTGGTGTGCCTTAAACCAGACTTAACTACTAACGTCTGGAAGATTTTGGTAAATGTTTTCTTCACCACCACAATCATTGAAGAATTTATTACTGAATATCTTCTAACAGAGAGTTTGTGCTGTAGAGTTTCAGAGACCCGGAACACAGAAACTGTTCTGCAGCCCGGTGACCAAAATACATCCCAGACTTTTAGATAGCTGTTTTCCTTCAATCTGTCCCGTCTGTATGTACCAAAAGATTAATCTACCTATATTACTGATGTTAAAAAAGGAGAAAATATGAAGACTGCAGATTGTAAATGTAGGCGCATGTGTGTCTGTTGGAGTGGGGTTAGTGATGGACACAGACACCTGTGCTCCTGGCTCAGGTTCAGAGTGCAGCTGCTCCCTCACTTGAGAAGGCTGCAGTTAAAGTTGCTTCGCTCAGACCTTTGGTTGGTAGGGGGCGGATAGTAATCCAATACCCTTCTAGCAGTTTGTCAATAAGGGGAAGGACAGTGGAAAACATGTTCCTGAATGCACTGCCGTGTACCTCAAAACAACCAGGGATCCGACATTATGGTGCAGCCATGTTTGCCATGTGCACGGTTTAGCAAAAAAGGAGCTGATTCCTCTGTCTGATGGATGTTAGATCTTTCAAACTCATCCTCTCATACTCTATTTTGTGCAAATATGATTGCAACTCACTTCACCCGACTGGAGTTATTCACAGCTACAGGGTTAGCCTTCCAGCTAGCGGCCTGTTTCAAGGCTTTTTGGCAGAGTACCGCAGCAGAGCTCTTTTGGTATGCTATCGAATTTCAAAGCATTAGCCAGCCTTTCGAAAAGCATGGTCTTGAATTCACCTTTGAAGTGCTTCGCCTCACTGACCCTCCAGGTGAGCCAGGCCCTCAAACTCCCCCTAGGCCTCTTGTGCTTGTTTTTGGTCAAACTTATAATGCAGTAAAATGTATCTACAGTTGTGGATAGACTGAGCTGGTGCAGAGTTACATTGCCAGTTTTATTCTTTCCACGGCTATTTGGGGGCCGAGAGACAGTCTGTCCTTACATCACTCACACAGCACAGCTGATGCAATGCCATAAATATCCCTCTGAGAAATAGAAAACCAAACCTGCAAGTATGTGGTCCCCCCATAATGACTTCAGTGGAGCCCCTCGCACTAACTCACCTTTAAAACACTGCTGCACTGATCACAACATAAGACACCCACGTCAAACTAGTCACAAACCAAATGCCCCCTGCGGGCAATCTATCAGAAAGTCCTGAATTATTAATCCAGCCCTCTAACAAGGCCTCTTCTCCTTCTGTTTGTGTGTGCATGTGTGGGAGGGGAAGTGTTTTAAAGGCTACCAGTGATAAAACAACAGATGGTCTACGAGCCGGACAGAGACACTCACAGAAAAAGGCAAATAAGACTCGATGACACATCCAGCTGTGGCGGTGGAGAGACATTCACAGATCTCCCCCCTCACTCATTGACTCAACATCATCTGCAATTTCCTCTGAACATTTGATTTCAGCAGTGTGGCATGTCTTTGTTGATGAGAAGCAGATGGTGCTCGGAGGCCCGGTTATGGTATCATAATGTTTATATAATCAGCATGGCACGAGATCTGGGGCAGATACATGGAGGAACCCCTCAGAGGAGTTTAAACACCGACACAGACTGGGATAGACTGAGCAAGAGTGGCAATGAGTGTTACGACGACACTGTGCTTCCTGAATTACTAAGCCTTCGCAGCTGAAACAGGATGTTGAGGAAGACGCGGAGAGAAAGATATAATTTCCTTAAGTACGCCTCTTTCTCCTCAAGGTCATAGAAAGGAGTTCAAGAAAAGAGTTTGTGAGAAAAGGGTAAAGACACAGCAGCTCAACTGACTCCAGATTTTCTGTTCTCAGCTTGCATACGTGTGTGTTCAGAGCTGACTGGACGTTTAACCCACATTTGACCCAACTATATGAGATGGCTGTTGGGCGACAATCCTTTGGTATTCACAGAGACTCAAGTGAAGGACTGAAGCTCCGGAGACACTACAGCAAAACCACAGAATCACATTACAAGTCTGCCTCATAAAGTTAACTTCCAGTTGTTCTGGTCTTGGCAGGTTGTTTACACTGAGCTCAAACCTTCAGACTGGTCTACAAGTCACTATTTATTTTGTGAAAATAATCAAATCATGTCCCCTATGGATTTAGAGGAGCTTTCAGAAGTCTGATGATGTAACCCTGATGATGTCATCAAGGTAAGGTGATTACCTAAGGCTTGGAGACTGGAAGTTTCTAACAGATAAAATCTTGTGTTACTACATGGTGGTTTGAATAAAAAAAGACTTTGGCAAAGACCAGGCTGAGTTGTAATGAAACACTAGTGAGATGCATTCTTGGATGTGAAGGATCCAAGGTTTTTGGAGCTTGACCCAGATGTTTGCATGTTGACAATTTTAAGATCTGGCTCTTGCAACGCAGCAAACACTCAGAAAGGTCAATACTTCATTGCTGTAACACTCTGTCGAATACAAACTGAAAGCTAATGATATTAAATTCCAATCCCTTAAGGAAATGCTAACCATTAGAAAGCAGCAGGGCGGAGGTTGGAGGGTTAAGAGGCCAGGGTTGCTGAAACTTAAAAGCAGTGCTCAGTGTCAGAGTCGGTTTGGAAGGGAGGTCAAGAGAGCTGTCTTGATTTTATTGGTTAAAAGTTTGTACACACATACAGTGCTTGGGCAGGGCTAAGAAAACTAAAATTGGAATACTGATGTAAGTTGAATAAAAGTTTGGAACATATTTTTTAAGTAGATAAATGGGTGTGTGCATATTATGCTTAGATCATAAAGCTATTTTCCCTTCTACAGTGACTTAACAGTTTGTCTTGGCACTGTCTCCCTCCTCTGATTTCACTGGGAAAGTATTCCAGTGGGATTGGGAGAGTCCATCATCACGAGAAAAGTGAGTGTGGAAGACATATTAGACACAGAGAGGAGACAAGAGGATTTTCTGTTGGCAGCGACAGGGTGGATACGAGAAAAATGCCAGGAATGCTGAGAAAGCATAGCTCTCAAGGCTCACAGACAGAGGAGGAAGGAAACAAAAGCATTTATGAGGCATGGAAACCTATACACCAACTCACACACACACATGCACTAAATCAAAGTAGTCACAAACCCACAGCTTTCCAAATCAATGCTAAGTGTATCAGCATCCTCATTACAAATCTAAACTAAACTAAAACACAGCTAATGATTAAAACTTCTTATTGATGATGTTGCAATCTGCCACAGTATGAGCAAACTAAAATGAGCTAAATAACGATACGTCCAAAAGGAAATCTGTCTCAACAACTATGACTGTCATTTAATCTATACCAAAAACACTTAGCTAAATGCTGCAAGGCAAACAGATTGTAAGGGATAACTCTGAAAAGATCAATGCGTCTAAGCTTTTTGTCCTGTCACTCCACATGTTCTTCATTGTGTAATCGCCTGTCACTCACTGTCTGCGCAGAGATACTTATCTCATCAGCTACAGGCCAGTCAGAGAAAGACCACCCACCAAATTCATCCAGAGTAAGCCGACTGAGAGCAGGCCTGACTCTTCTCTTCCTGTTACTAAGAGATGCTGTATATCTTTGAGGTTTACATCCCTTGCTGGGTTGTTTTCATCCTCTGTGCGCCTGTGTGATTCACCGTCCCATCTTTTATGACAAACGCAAGGGGAGCTGAAGCCAGAGAGAAAACCTGTTACATCTTTATAACTCCTGTAGCCTGAAGACTGGTGGGCTGTGGGAACAAGACTCAAAGATATTAGCCACTAACCAGTTGTTAAGCTCCAGTCTTAGCAGTCATTATCAATTTTACCCCTAGCTGCGTAGACTAAACTGGGTCTCACAAAATCTTTGAGACACTGGAGGGGAACAGGACTTTAAGCTATATTTCTGTCAGTGAGCAGAGTGAATCATCAAGGCTAATGTATCTGGATTGCAGAAAAACTGGCCTCCTGAGCTGGCTCGAACTATAACTCCTGGCACACCCTTTGACATTCACTCTATGATACTGCTTGCAAGTGTAAGGTGAAATTCTTCTTCCACTCCCTTCCCTTGAAATTTCTCAAAAAAACAACATGTTTGTTTGGACTAGTTGTCAAATCAGATTTTAACATCTGGTTGGTCTTTTATGGGTAGAAGAAAATGTTGCACAAGTCATGAATCACAGGAACATTGTGTTTCTGAATGCAATGCCTCCCAGAGAACAGACACAAGACATGTACTGACAAGGCTGGTGATAACTCCTGCCCTCACAACTGGATTACATCAGCTCACAGCGACACACGCCGATCTATGCTGCTTACGACACACTGCAGCCTCAGCTACAGGATATTTTAATAACAGCAACATCTAATAATGCATTTCTCTTTGCAGTTCTTTGACTTAATGTTGCACTACATCTCTTGCAGCTGCAAAGAAACCAAATGTAAAGGTGTTTAAATGACTGAGAGTATGTAGGTTAACCTTGGGAGGCCTGACCCATATCTAATTACCTATTAGCTTCTAATTATCTCTAAAATGTGAAGCTGCAAAGAAAGATCAGACTCGCAGATTTAGAAAATGTGAATCTGCCGAACACTCTGCGATGACCCCAGCCTCTAAGGTAGCCATGTAGCAACGTCAATAGGGACTGAGTGCATAATAGAATGAGAAATATGTGTGCACAATAGCTGGCAGCAATATTGGAATGATTTAAAGCGTGCGCATGCGCATGCTGCTGCGAGTGAGAGTCTGTGTTTGTCAGGCAAAGCAGCAGTGCACTTATAAGGCCTGGAAAGTGGTTGCTGCTCTCTTGAATAGCGACAGCAGTTTATAGACTTTTTGACAAATTATTTATTGGAGAGGTAGTGACCCAACATGGAGAGTACAAAGCACTGTGAGACACACAACAGACATATTGTGAGCTCTTAAATCTAGCAATGCTAGGTCATGCAATGTTTGAGCTTTGGGTTGTGATATGAAAGGGAGTGATATGAAAATGAGTGAAACAGTCTGCAGAAAAAAACATCGCTGTGTGAGCACAGGAACCAATAGATGACCCTGAGGTCGAGCCATTATGTGGTAACCATGACCACTGAACACTGTCTGTAGATATGTCAAAGGTTTGGTAAAGGAACCTTGGAGGAATGTAAATATCTATACAGGGATGATCCTCCATGCAACTCTTGTAGTAGAGTGCATAATGTTAAGAGATGCACAAAGCTGTTCACAGTCACAAACAGTTACTTACCCTTGACACAGTGAGAGGCATGCTGAAGTCCTTTCCTCCCTGCAGCCTGAAGCCCCAGGGCGCTGGCCCGTTGAGGGTTACAGTGTATGCGTTCATAGCCTTGGGGGGGAAAGAAAGCAGGAAACAGTGTCTTAATTAGTCAGGAAGGCCAAAGAGCGTTTAAGACCACAAGAGCCTATGGCTGCTGGATTCTGCATACATCTCCCCAATCTGTAGAGACACTGACCCTTAAATTGTTTTCTTTTCGAGAATGGAGAATCCAATTTTTTAGAAGTCTACTTTTAATAACAACCATGTCACACTGCCTCATTAAATGAGCATTTTGGTAGAGATAATCAATTAAGCTATAAGAATGAGGCTGTTTACTCAACTTATAAGATGATAAAATACCAGAGCTGCTGCTGCTGCTGGGACATGACCTTCCTGCAGCTATCAACGCACAAATTAATACACTGCTATCCCTTGCGTCATAATCTGAGAGGAACATTTTTATAAAGAGTATAACAAAGCAAATGCAAATGAGTACCATGGAAAATATGAGCACTATAAATCTACTGAACAATAAAAACAGGAGCAATGTTCTACAGTTTTCTTCTTTATTTTAAAGTAAGAACGGCTAACTCACTGTATTCAGTTAATTATTTTTCTGTAACTAAACACAAGCTTACTTACTTACAATAAATAATGATTATTAATAATTTACATAAATAAAAGAAAGCACGGAAACAATGAAATTAAGTATAATTAGAGTTTATAATTGACACTAAATAACTCACTAAATAGGTAATTTTAAGAACCTAAGGCAACCTGAGACCCAGGGCTATGTCACTCTTATTTACTGCTGTACCACTGACCTCTGTACCTGTGTCCCTAACCAAGCCTGTCCTCCTTCTCCCCCTCCCTCTCAACTCTACCAGGTGTCCATACACTCCATGACACACAGCTAGCTACGTAAGATGCCACAATGCAAACCTACCTTGTCCTCAAGGGACAGCCGATAGGCAAAAAGCTGGGAGAAAGCTATAGAGTCAGTAAGCTGGGGCAAGCAGATTCTCACTCTGTTGGCAAACCCTACCCCCCGACACTGTGTGTGTGTGACACAGGCAAGCCGTAGCCTCTCCTCAGAGGCTATATAAGGAATGTAAAACTACACCAAACTATTTCAGCCCTTACACCCACATGAGTCACAGAGAAAGAGGGGGGTAGAGGAGGACGGAGGGAGCTAACGTCAACTACCCCTATACTCTGGCAATAGTCGCTAACAAAAATTCATGAGATGATTTTCTTTAAAGTTCACTAGGATAGCGAAAAGACTTCCAATACTGCAGTAAAGCACACAGAACTCTACATTCCTGCTTGAGGGCATGAAGCACAGTTTAACTAAACTAGCAATTATAATTTCACATACATTTCTTGAAGCACTTGTGGAGCTTGCACAAAGTAAAACCTGAGAAGGGAATCTGTGCATACAAATATCTTTGAGTAGTATGTCCTTCATTAAAAGTACTGGACACACTGCAAATAGCTCATCCCTTATGGAAATCCAATTAAGAGTTTTCATTTGCATACATGTTTATGATACATTGCAAGATTCTCTAGACTGCATAAACAAAAACAAAGTTGTATTACTGAAACTTGAATTACTTTCCTGCCACTTTTCTCATGGTGTACATGCAGCAGGAGTCAAAAAAGTCAATTATGATAATAAATATTATAAGAGAAAGTAAGAAAAAGACCAACAGCAGTAAAAGGCGAGATTTCACTTGAGACAACAGCAGCATATTGATCTTTTTTTAAAACTGGTTGGAATAGGACTTAAGAGTAACATTAAAAACGTAGATGTAATAAGGAAATTAAATACCACTATCTAAATTAATAATCAGCCTAAACCAATAAGCCAGTGATGTCTGTGGTCTTCTTCCAAGTGACATCCCTGTTTATGGCATTGCTATTTATAATCTCCCATGGTGTCACTATAAAGTTTCTATAGGAGCTTAAACTTTTCTGCTCTCACACACAGAATAACCAGCACATTTGCCTTTTAGTTAACAAGCTCCACAATTATGAGCTTATATAGCTTACTGTTCTTTAATTTGAAAGTGTCCAACTAAGTTTATCTGCAACGTTTAAGCCCAGGCTCAGCTGGAAGAACTGTTAAATCAGTAACCCCCTGCAGTACAGACCTTGTAATAAAACTTAACATTCACATATGAAGTGACAAAATGCGACTCGAGAAAAGCACAATCTCGATTCTGACAAAGAACAAAGTAGATCTGCATCGACTGATACCGACTATGGATCAGAGCAGCTCGTTAAAACCCATAGACTACACAATGAGAGGCACAACACAGTCCGTCCAATAACTTACAATGAAAAAAGTTAGCTATACAAAGTTGCAACACATTCACAAGAACGCGTCCAAATCAATAAGTTTACCTCTTGTCCCTCCGCTTCGCCAGACATCTCGACTCAATCTTCGGGATACAAAAAAGTCAGTCGGTAAAGTGGGCTAACTTTCGGACTTCCTTAAAGCGGACGTCAGGAAGCCTCCGTGGATTCCCTTGGTGAGCCGCAGGATCATTCCCTCAAATTCTTTTTAGCAGGACTCGACTGAAACGTCAGAAGTCACATGGGCCGCTGCTTCTTTTCATACTCCGGCTATAAACCAGGAGAGGCCGTGCTTTACAGACATCCCAGCTGTGAAACTGTCTACTGCTGATCCACATCAAGCAGACGAACGCAGAAAGCAATCAACAGATCTTTGTTCCTGAAAAAGTCCAAACCACACATTAACAGGCTGAAAATGCTTCAGATCAACACAAGGGCACCAGCAGTGATACAGGCAATGCTTGAACTGTAGTCACCTCTTTTATTTATTTATTTGATTTGATTTATTAATATCAGTTCAATTTTACCTTGAATACACTTGTGTAATGTACACTATAACCAATGAATGTATATTGTGAAATAAGATGATAAGAATACATGATGATAATGATTATAATAATAATAATGATGGATTAAGGTGGGGTCAGACTGAGTCTTATCCTGTCTTGAAGTTGGGTCTCTGTTCATAATTTGACATAGAGTGGTCTCGACCTCCTATGTTTGTAAAAGCGTCTTGAGATAACGTTTGTTGTGATTTGGCGCTATACAAATAAAGATTGATTGATTGATTGAATGTAGTGACAAAGATCTTAGATATAGGAAATTGTCTCATTAATGATATGTAAAGATTAAGTGTAAAGGAATACATCTCCTGTATGTGTGCCTGTTGTGTGTCAAATGAAGAAATTATAGAAGAAAGTAAAGAATCATAAGGTCAGGTGTATCAAAAAGATCAGCTATATAATGTTTGTCTGATAAGAGGCTACAAGTGTGTAATCAACTTCTGATGCGGCTACTTTCTAATATTTACCACTACTTTTAAGGGTAAAACTAACTTTCGCATCTCTTATAACCCATACGTTACACATATTTTTTAAAACACAAAATGTATCTTACAACTTTTTCATCTTTTGAAGATTACCATTATGCTTCATCAATAAAATACGTATTTTTATGGCATGAATACAACAAATTATGCTCAAATGAAGCTCTACTTCAGCCAGTGGAAATAAAGAAATGCATAGAGCTACTTTCTAGAGGATTAAAAGTTAAAACAAAAGTTATTTTTTCTCTCTGAATATTAAATCAGTCATTTAAATAAACAATTTAGGCTACTAGTAGAAAAACGCTTGCCAGGCTGCATGAAACAATTTGTTTGTCCACTTATTCTGTTGTCCTTTACAAGGTACCACCCTGCAAAAATCCTTGTATTGATACTTATGAACTTTGAAAGCAATTATTGTATTCTTAAAGGAGTATTTAACTTTGTGTTCTTGTAGTCTGTGTATATATAAATTATGTCAATATTATTCTTATCTGTGAGGAATAAATAATATTTTTTAAATAATTGAAAACCATATTTTATTTTTTATTTTTTTACAATTGGATAGATGAGTATCCAATCAGAATCTGTTTTAAATTGTTGGCCATGTATAATGACACATGTACTTTTGAGTAGTTTTTAAGTTGCATGCCATTTACCTTCAAACACTTCCAGGATACAGACAGAAATAGGCCAAGACATGCTATCAACAAGTAGACCTAAGCTCATAAAATAATTAATAAGTGTATAATCATAAATACAAAACTATGATAAAGCTTTGGCCTTCATACAAGCACGTGATAACAGAGGTTCATGTGTACTTAAAGCTGCTGTGAGGAACTTTTGATTTATATCAATATTGGCGCCCCTTTGTGGACAAAGTGATACCTCTTATCTCTTCTTCTGTACATGCAAAGTACTGTCTTCAACAAAAACCATACCCTGCTGTCTTTCAACAGCCAGATTTATCACTCAATGTGATTATTTGCCATGAAAACAGCCAAAAAAGGATGTTTCTAAAGCCAAATGTCTGTTGTCTGACACCTACCCCCTCTGAGTGGTTTAAAGCATTAAAAATGACAACAGAGAAGGTATCGCTGTTGTTGTTTATGGTTTTGTTTGCTTTTGAAGGTCATAAAGAGGCATCAGTGTTGGTTTCAGTCTGTTTCTCAGCTGGTGAAGAACTCCTTACAGTGCCTTTAAGAAAAAAGAATGAAAAACCAACAACATGCATTGTCTGTGTACTTAATATGTTTCCATAAAGTTGTATAGCTTTTGGGTTTGCAACCAGTAAATATAAGTAAATGATTAGTAGATAGAGACGCTCCTTCTTTGGTAATTTGCTCTAAAAGCATATAACAAACTAACGTAATTGTATTCAGTTATTTTTATTTTTTTTTCATTTCACTTTTTATTCATTTTGGACTGATTTTGAAGGTGTACATTTCCAATACATTCTGTCAGTACAATTCATATAGTCATGTCATCGTTGATGACAATGCACAGGTGAACAGAATGACAACATGAGCCTACAAGTGCTCAGTTTTTATAACCCCCCCTCCACATCCCACCCCCCACATGGGTCTTTGATCAGAAATATACCTTTAAGACAGATATTTACAGTCAGTCAGGAAAATATATAGGCAGATTAATACATTTTTTAAAAAGACCAATGCATGAATAAATAAAAAGATAAAGGATTGATACATTCAAAATATTAATACAATGGTATAATGTAACAGGTTAATTTCTATTATAGTTCTGGCCAAGTTGAGTGTCTCTATTCTGTTTTAAGCATAACCTGGCCTGCCTGATTCATCCGAGCAACAGAGAGCTCCGATGTCAATATTTCCATGGACAAATTAATCCACTGATTTGAAAGAGTGTGTGGGGGCTTCCATCTTACTGCCAGCATCTTGTTGAGCATATTTTTTACTTATTTAAAGTGATATTTCCACAATCAGCAGAAAATAATTGGTTTGAAATGTGCTTTTATAAAAAAACCTACATTTTCATTTAACTTTTTTAACATTTCTTTCCAATCACATTGTAATATGATGGCTTTGTTGCAGAGGGTTGCAGGTGCAGCAGCTGTCCAGTAGATGGAGACAAACTTTAACAAAGGCCAGATGGTGCGTTCAGGGTTCTGCCCTGCTGCTCCATCATCACTGAGCCTAGTTTAGTGAACAAATCATGAATCATCACTGAGGGCCTGAGTCGAAGCTAACATCACACACGGTAATATAGTTTGCGGTGTTACCCACAGTGGTAGTAGAGGATACTTTCGAGTTAAATATCTAAGTTGTTTGCATCAGCGTTTCGGAGCAGCCTGTCTATTTAGTGTCTTTGATAGCTAGCTAACCCTACCAAGCTCAGTGAAACTTGTAAACACTTTTGTAAAAGATGGCTGACAACGGAGCACACCCCACTGAAGAGGACCCGGCTGCAGCTTTCCTGGCTCAACAGGAGAGTGAGATAGCGGGGATAGAAAACGACGGCGAGGGATTTGGGGAGCTGGAAGAAGCGGGCGACGAGCAGCCGTCCGAGCCGGAGCCGGAGCCGGAGCCTGTAAACTATGGTGAGTTTGTACCTGGACTCATGTTAGCACAGCAGCTAGCAGGCTAACAAGCTAACTGAAGCTACCTTATATGTCTACCGGTACTTTGACTGGAGTGGTTTGAAGTTAGTAAATAATGATTATCGCCCACCGTTCTGCTTTGAAAACTGCATGAATGGTTAACACAGTCTGGTAGTGTTTCACTTAACATTGTCTGACCTGCTCATTTATAATGAAGCTGATTGAATATTAGCCTCCTAGCCTAGCTGACCGACCTCTTGTGTTTGTTTAGACTACGAAGCACTTCTTCCTGACGTTTCATGTTTGGAGATATTAATCATGTAGCATGTAATTGACACCAGTAGCAACAGTGGTGGACAGTAACAAAGTAAATTTACTTGAGTACTATACTTAAGTACATTTTTTGAGTATCTGTACTTTGCTGGAGTATTATTTTTGGGGTACTTATTACTTTTACTCCACTACATTCAGAAGACAATTATTGTACTTTTGACTTTTGAATTTCTATCAATGCTCGAGTTACTCACTTTATCTTTGAAGTCCGCTCATGAGTTTCCTTCTCTTTTCTGAAATCTGATCCCTAAGACAGTAAAATGTGTTAGTGTAGTTCTGTTTGTCTCAGTGTTTTAGTCATACCTGTATATCTTGTGTCTTGAATGTGGAGCAAACACAGAGCAAATTTCACTCAGGTCAGACAGTTCATATAGAGGTGGTAATGATGGCTATAATTCTCCACCTTAGCACCCATGGTCATATCTTCAGCCCGTGTTAGAGGTTTTTGAAATGAAGAATGATATGTATTGCTTGAAATGTTCTCCCTGTTTCCCACTCTGCCCAAACATACAAAACTTCACTGTCCAACCTGAGAAAGTGTGTTGAGCTACAGAACGTTTGTTTCATTCCAGATGAACATTTCAAACTAAGTTGTCTGTGCTTGGAGTAACTTAGTGTCTGTTTTTATTCCATGGTATAGTTTTTAAAGATTTCAAGTAAAGTTTTCTAAATAAACATGATGTAACAGAATGTACTCCTATGTATTCTTGACTGCACTCATGTATTTTGAAAATACAAAGTTTTGAGATTTTGTAAGAAGTACTTTGAATATTTAAGTATTTTTTAAGAGGAAGTACTTCAGTACTTTAACTCAAGTAATAATCTGACAGAGCAACTTTCACTTGTATTGGAGTAATATTTGACCTGGAGGATCTATACTTTGACTTAAGTATGAAGCTGTGTACTTTGTACACCACTGGTAGCAAGTCACACAAAGATAGTGTAGATATTCACATTATTTGGCACTGAAGTTATCAGCTTTAGTCCTGGAAAAACCTGTCTTGTTAACCGTCAAAGCTGCATAGACAACATCAGTGCCCAAACAGGTGCTGCTACATTTCTAATGAAACACTGAGCTTAAAAACTAAGTGTCAGTATCCTTGTTTAAACTAGTTGGGATGAGCAGGAAGGGTAACAAACCTTATAATATATATCTCAACCTTTAAATTTGTTCTCTTGTCACAATGTCAGATGCTTTTGAAGAGGAGCCTGCCACAGTGAACGGGGACATGTTTCAGGTGAGCTTATTGACACTTTATTTTGTCATTAGAAGATTTCTACGGCTTCATTGTTTTGTTTTCATCCCTGTTTGTATTGAGATGATGATTCTACTATCTGTCCCATGTTGATTCTGTTATTAATGTTGAGAAAATGTTGTGTGTCATGTTCTTCAAAAGGAGTCAAATGGCCCAACAGACAACTATGCAGCCATCGCCCAAGTTGATATCCAGAGACAAGAGCCAGAGAGTTTACGCAAGTGGAGGGAGGAACAGAAGACACGCCTGGAGGCATTAGGTGAGCAAGAATGACCTCACTATGGGGTGGATCATGCTGGTTAATACACTTCCTAGTTTATGTATCTTTCTCAGTTTACCTTTAGTTAAAATGAAGAAGCATGCCCAGCTGTTGCACACTTTAATTTAAAATATTACAGTTGTCTCCCTTTGTATCCATTTGCGGATGTCTCTGTAACTTCTTTTTATCCTCTTGTTGCAACCCAAACAAGACACTGCATCCAAGGCAGCAGAGGCAGAGTGGAAAGAGAAAGCCAAAAAGGAGCTGGAGGACTGGCATGTACACCAGAGTGAGCAGATGGAGAAGAACAAGGCCAACAACAGGTTAGTGTCTGACATGCACTCTATTAACATGCAGAGGAGTAAGAGTCATTATACCATTAAGATGTGATGATGCTGCTGCTCTCACTACACTGAATTCACTCTCTCCAGCTCTAGTTCAATTGGTAGATCAAATGTGCAGGTATGATGCACTGGGCAGCAAAAGAAACACAACGTTGGCATGATTGTAATATCAAAATAGACTGGAAGATGTTTGGTAAACTGAGAGTGAAGCATTTCTGTTTAATAGTGTACCAACAGATCAGACGTTGGAGCACTGACAGTATTTCTGATCTAATTCTTTCTTAGCTCATATAAATACAACCAGTCTACAACTTCAGTTTGTTATTTTAGTCTGGTTGCAATCAGTGTTTCGTGTTCACAGAAACATTGCATTCTTTCTTTTTCTTGACCCAGCTAACCCGTTCTTTTTTTCACACTTTCCAACAGACTCTGTCCAAGTCTGGCACGGTATCACTCTGCATCTGAGTCTCTAGCTTTTGCCAGTTTCTTTCTCTGTGCCTGTGAAAGTGCTGAGAGATAATCCTCTGATGAGATATTAGTCTACAGCTGTGTGTCCTTTTGGACTGACTGGAAAACAAAACAGGAAGTTAGCTAGCTCTAAGGAATGCAAACAGCAGGAAGCAAATGTCACATCCAGCCTGCAGCCGAGCATCAAAGCAGTCTTTTAATTGAGTGAAATACTTTAATACTATTCTAAGCTTGCTTACTGGCAACAAAAAGATTGTTTAGATCATTCTAAACCTTTTAATTTCCACCTCATTAGAAGTTTTTTCTCAGCCGCTTACATAATCCTTTTAATGCAGACACTAAGTTTTCTCTGCTTGTTGTTTGACACTGAAACTGTTCTTCTTTCTCCTTCTTTTTCCTGCTTTCTTGGCCTTGCCTGCGTACTAGGATTGCTGACAAGGCTTTCTACAAACAGCCCAACTCTGATGTTATAGGCTTTGTGTAGGTTTAGAGATCTTACACTTTTTAACGTTGTATGCCCTGAGTTGATCTGATGCATGCCCAAACACTAAAACTACCTTTCTTTTTATAAAGGCCTAATTTGTATTCCCTGCCTTTTTATTTGATTGTAACGTACGATGATATGTATAAACTGAACTATAGTTAGTATTTTTTAGGGATGTAACGATATATCGCAAATCGGTAAAAAAATCGATACAAATAAGGGTGGATTAAAATCAATTCAACCTAATTTATATCGGGATATTATTTTTAAACAGTAGAAGGCGCTATCTGCATTATACTCCGCTTGTTCAACATCATCAAGTCTCTTGCTCTGACTGCACACAGCGGAGACGCTCAGCTGGGGGCTGCGGCTGATTGATGGGTCTCCACGAGCGCTTTTTTAAAAATCTCTGACCCGGTTGCGACACATGACCGCGTTCACATGCTTATTTTCCTTAATAAGATAGAGTAGACAGAAAACGGGACACTGAGTCTGAAATATGATACTGTTCAGTTGTCCTGTTGCAGTAAATCCACATGTTGTAGTCTTCACTCTATCACCATGCGTGCATGGAGGTTATTTATAAGCCTGCTTCTCAGGTTGATATTCAGCGTGTTTAACATTTTGAACACCACAGTATGATATGTAGCTGTTTAATACCGTCAGTTATATACATTGTGCCATGAAGGAAAATTAGATTTAGGGGGAAATAAGGCATTTGGCATTGTTTTTGACGTGTAAAACGTTTGTGTTTTTTAAATGATTAAACGATAATTGATCGTTAACATTTCCAAAGATCGATCAAGGAGAATACTTCAAATTTACATCCCTAATTTAAAGATATTTACCTCATTTGTTTTAATATTTAACACTTTCATTTGGGAATCGTTCACTTTCCATTTGTTCTGAAATTTTCCAACAAGGTACTTATGTATGGTCATTTTTAGTTTTTTTGCAAGGTACTGAAAAAAAGTGTGCAGTGGTTTTATTTGAGTTACAACACACCTTAAAAATGAAAAAGGATTACTTTGTTTACAGATAAATATAAGAGAAAAAATATATATTGCAGCTGTCCATATCTGAGAATTGAAATAAAATAAGTTATTTAAATTTTGAGTTCAATCCAGTTTTCTTGAAAATTGTTAGTGAATCGTATTGTGAACCAAAAATCGTGATTCGAATCGAATCGTGGGTTGAGAGTATCGTTACATCCCGAGTATTTTTTGTCTCCAACAAAGTGTATTTTGGTACAAGGACATGCATGCATGGAGTTGTCTTATTTATGCACAGGTGTTACGTGATTGAAGTATGTGGTTTAGCACCTTGTTTGGCTCAGACGCATTTGCCGTTATAGCAGCTGCCTTGAAGTCTGTCTGATACTGCACTCATTCATATGTTTCCCTGCTTTCCCTCCAACCTGCAGAGCATCAGAGGAGGCTTTCCTGGCAGAGAGCGATGGCGAGAGTCCAGGAACTGAATGGGAGAAAGTAGCCCGTCTCTGTGATTTTAATCCGAAAACCAACAAACAGGCAAAGGATGTTTCTCGAATGCGTTCGGTCCTCATCTCCCTCAAACAGACGCCTCTAGTTCGCTAGAGGAGGCAGCAGGGAGAATTTTCTGTTCTAGAAAACATTGCCTTTTCAGTTTTTAACCTCACCTTGCATCAGAGAAGTTTGAATGCGGTTTTCCATAAAATTCCTGGTATGTTTATAACCTTATGAATCTACACAGTTATCTTAATGCCTTCTATGTTGACATGATTTACTTATCCCAATCTCTAGTGAGAAGATGAAGGACTGCTCTATTGTTACATCCTTTAGCTGGTCAGTTTGATCACTGCTATACTTAAGAAAATATTGTTACTGTAAATTTCCTTCCCCTTTAATTTATTAATTGTTTTTAGGTCAACTTTGTTGCATGCCTTTTCCAATGTTTTGATGCACAACTTTTAGTTGTTTTACTGCTACGCATTTTGGTCAATGTCACTTTCTTAATAAGCACTATAGCATATTAGATTGTAACCACTTATGCCTCTCATCAATGAAGAATTATAGCCTTTGTTCATATTTGTTGTATTATATCCCTAATTACCATGTTGAACGTAGCTAACACATCTCATTCAAATGCATAAGCTTGTGGCCTTTTTGATGTAGCTCTTACTCTAGTGTGAGTATTCAGCCAGATGGATTTCCTCTCTAATTTGGCCAGATTCAAAAAGATAAAAAATACACAACCAAAGATTTCAGCCATCACCTAAATTGTCAGTGATCACATGATTAAGAGCTTGTGCAGTTTCACATCTCACAGACTTTCTAAGCAGATGTTTTTTTTCCTTTTACGTTACAATGTATCATAGATTCTTTTTTTAAAAAGCAGCATTTAACAATGTGTCAAATTCAACAGTTATGGCTGCATATTTTTTCACATGTTGCCTATTTGGACATTATGATCACTGAAAAAGTGAATGTTAAAAGGGAACTGGGAGATAAAACGGCCAAGTACTAATCCCCTAAAGCTATTTCTTCATTCAAATTTCCAATCTGAGACTTTTGCCATCAACATGCCCTGACAGTGATCACATGTTCTGATGAAGTGTCACCATATAAAATATACTGTACTATACTGTGTGGCCCAGTGCCTAAATCCACCCTTACATGCACTCCGGTATATGTTTCAGTAAAATGAGACATACAGGAATTGGCAGATTAACCCACTACTTATAACATTGAATTGTTAGAAACCACTGACAACATGGGATGTCTGAGAGGCAGGCTGCACATTTTTTACGAGATGAATCACACTAAACTGGTCATTACAATGCCTTTGCAGGGGTAAGATGATTCACAAAGTGCTGTCCTTCCCCAAATCCATTTTGAGCACTCCTACTCAAGGCTTTCGACTGACTTTGATTGTCTTATGAGTGTTTAAAGTGAACTTTGAGACTGGATTTTGACTTATGTCTAAAACCCTCCTCGCATTTATATTTACTCACCCAGGCCATTAATATAGAAACTGTTTTCACAATGAATTTTCCCACTGTTTTTTTTAAATAAATGATTAAATAAAGGCTGTGCAAGGAGTAGATATCCCCTGGAGATGGTTGTAAGTGTTGTTCTTTTTCTCAAATACACACAGGCTACCAGGTTGAACTTAAAATGTCTGTTTTATGTTTTCTCAACCAGAAGACACATTCAGGTATAATGTGGATCAATTCAGTGACAATACATTAGTATTTGAAATAGAATGCAGCATTAGAACATGGAGCAAGTTACATATTTGATATATTTACCAGCAGTTTACCTCAAAACTATTTTAGCACAATGGAAGTACAATCAAACTTGCTTACTGGTGTAAGAAGTAAATTGTACATTGATGTAGCAATTTATTCAACGTCCATGTGCTATCAACGGATTTAGAAGACAATAAATATTGTTGGCCTTCAGAGAGGTAGGTATCTGAACAAAAAAAAGATTATTTAGTTCATTCAGATAGTAAGACCAGGTCAGATCTGGTGTGGCACCGCTTTCAATCCGGCGATTTCACAGTTGTGGGGTTGGTCAGTCTTCATTGCTTGGGTTTGATAGCTGTGGTAAAGACTCCAACAATAATGGCAACTACAGTGAAGCCCTGAGCAAAGATACGCCCCCTCATCAGGAGCTGGGACTGTCTGGTTTTCCCTTGATGGAAGGCACGGAGACCGTAAATCAGTGCTCCTGCTGTTCCCAAACAACCTGATAACACAGATGAAACCACAAGATAAACACATGATCCATCAGAACAATACAGGTTGATTGGTGCAACAAACAAGGTGCAGGTGTTGAGCATGCTGACTTTAATGGAATACACTTCTCTTACAAACTGTGATGCCCCTTCCTTCAGCTACTGGAGCCACATTTATACGATAGGTTTATCAAAATGAAACATACTTCTGAGACAGTGCAACAATAATTAACTATAAGTTAAGGTTGCAATCTTCAATTTTGATTTAATTACAGCTCTCATATCGACCTTCTTATATCACACAATGTGATCGCACACCATGCTTTTTCCATACCATGCAGGCCTACAAACATCATGCATTTTGACTAACTTAAGTGTCAGCAGGTTTAAGGGTATTACAGAATCACTACAGACTCTTAAAGCCCACTATGCATTGGTGAATAACAGTGGAAAAAATACATGTGTAGATTAAATCTTAAAATTGATTTATGGCACTGCAGATCCTCGTTTCAAATTAAGGGGTCAAACAAAAAAAGACAACATAACTTAAATATGAGCAGGTCATCCATTAACGAGTAGTAATCATGATATATTAGTTTGGTTGGTCAATGATAAATCCAAACTTCACAAATGCATAGTTTCAGTTTCTACGTCGTTAATTCACGTAATTCAAAAGGTCTAAACCTATGGTCTAAAGCCTATGCAAGTGTAGCAGACTGTTGCATCCCAATAAAGATCAAAATATCATTGATTTGACCTCACAGCATAAAGAAACATTATGTACTGTTCCGCTGCTGCACTCTTTCAACTTCAGTGCTTGTGTAACTCACCTATAGGGACGAACGGGTTCTCCTTGGTTTTCCTCATGAATTTCTCCTTGAATGTTTCATCTTTGGATCTCGGCAGAGGGTTAAAACCTTCGATGACTGGGGGTTTGGAGAAGTCAAACGGCACAGGTACTGAGGATGTTTCAGGGGCTCGCTCCGGGACCGCTGCTGTTGTTGCAGCCGCCATGCTTACCTTGGCTTGTAAACCACTGTCAGAGGAAATAAAAAAAAACATACACTTCCGGTTGCAAAATGACGTCACACTCCAGAATAAAAGCCCTATCATTGAATGTAAGGCCGGAGTCATTTAACCATTTAATAATGCTATTATGTTTGTTTCTCAGGAACAGCAATAATGTTCCTGGTTCCATTTGACCCGGGGCATGTTTTGTTTATCCAAAAGTGTCAGAACTCCAAAAAATCCCAATAACCGTTTTTTATTAACTCCATTACTAACCATCTAAATCAATATTTAGTGAAATGGTGTTCTTTATCTCTCACTGATCATGGTTCAATGAGGATTACTTATTTGTCTTTCATTGCATTTCAATATTCATGTTAAAACATTAAAAAGTATAATTTTGGTAGGACTCCCTTGCAAGAAAACTTGATATGTTTGCCCCTCCCCTGCTGAGTTTCCACTCAGTGTTGATGGAGTTTGCTAATTGGAACAGAGAAGGTGGAGTGGAGAAAGAATTATTATTGGACACTTCTGACTCATTTTAGGGTCCACTTTGACTGCCCGGTCAAATTGACCCACAAACAGTATCTGTGTAATAAAAACATGCAGGGGGGTTGCAAATATGTGAAATGACCCATTTTTATCTTATATTTTGATTACGCTAATTAAGCCAAGCAGAAGAAGTTTCATACCAAAAAATTACTTTTAACAATTTTCTTTGGATTTTTTGAATGCTTTTAAGTTGCTTTAAAGTTGTTCACTCCTGTCATATATTTGTATTGTTCTGTTTTTAGGTTTCTCTGTCTGTCCTCTCTGTTTTTTGTTTTGTTTTTATTTATTGTAATGCCACCTGTGTTGCCTTTTCGCCCAGGTCGTTATTGTAAATGAGAATTGGTTCTCAATTGACCTACCTGGTTAAATAAAGGTTAAATAAATAAAATAAAACATTTTGAAATGGGTCAATCTGACCCTGTGACATCTCCTCCTGGTGTCTGCCACCCATTCAAGTAAGAACTTAAAATGACAATGTTAAAATATCAATCATTCTTGAATAAAATTATCCATTAAACACTGACACTTCCACATGTCAAATATGAGGTACCCACCCAATGGTTAGTTGTCACTTATTAGATGCTGTCTTCAGTGAGACATACTTGATCAGAAACAACTGTATTTATATGTACTTATATAATAGTGAGAGTATTAGGAAAAGATGTCAGTCTAAACAAGATCCCTTTCAAAACCACTAGATGGCAGTAATGGGGGACAAAAAATTGTTGAATCTTCAATAGGTCACAACAATTCGGTTGGACCCTTGTATAAAATAGTATTATTTTTATGTAAAAAAAAAAAGTGTACCATCTCTGCAGATTATTTCACAATCTGTAAAAGGTGAGATTTCAACAACAGATTTGCACGACTGTGAAGCACTTCCAGTAAGCTTAATTTGTATCTAAAAAGGACAAAGAAAACATACATATCTAGAAAGGTGTCTGTTGTGTAAAACTGTGATGGATCCATGAGTAATTTTCAACCATGAAATCTGTTTACAAATATTCTGTCCATATCCTCCTTTCTCTTGTTTAAACATACCCTGCCATCCCATTATAGAACAAGCTGCACCTGTCCATAATAGTATACTAAAACACTGACATAATACTAACTGAATCAATCATACACGCTAATACTCTTACTGTGATGATCACTGACCAGACCACTTTATTTTTACTGTTTATACACTAGGAGAGGTTGATGCACTCTATATTATGCTTTGCTTTGAACAAGATTACCTAATGCTTATATGTGTATGTGTGTATATGTGTGGGCATATATGTATATGCTGTTTTCTCTCAGTATGACTTCTCTTACTATAAACATATTTCTTTTTTCCTTGCCCTATCATTATTTGTTATATATTGTCCTGTCTAATATTGTCAAGCTTACGTGTGTGTGTGTGTGTGTGTGTGTGTGTGTGTGTGTGTGTGTGCGTGCGTGCGTGCATGCATGCGTGTATATTGTGGGACCCCCTCGAAATCCAGATGACACATCTCAAGGGTTTATTCCTAATAAAGACTTTCAAAGTATAAAACTGCACGAAGACCCCAGCTGAGATGGACAAAAAGCCAAAGAAGAGATGACGCCGTGGAAGAGGCCAAACTCAAGTATTTGATCAAAGAAAACATAGGTCTGGATCAGGTATGGATGTGTGAAGTTGAAACATGAAAAAATTCAAGTAATTGTTCATAAAAACGCACACATACTTTTCAATCTTTTTATTGAATATTAAGGTAAATATTTCACATTAATACAGGCTACATAAAGTAGAGCCACTATACGACATGAAATTTACTCTCATTTTAACCCTTTTTAGTATGTAAACAATTATACATGTATTTACCACTCTAAAAGGTTCTGATTTCTCTTTCTCTTTAGGTAATCATCATCTAGTTCTGGGCCAAGTTTAAATAGCTACTTCATGTTGAGCCCCCTCCAGCCCAAGAACGGTGTATGTGGTTTTAAGTCAAAATCGCTAAACTACGCAGAGAATGGATCCTGTTAAACAGGTGATCGCGCATGTTTGTTTGCATCATCGGGACACTGATAACAGCTCTCCCCCTAATTCCTCTTTCCTTGTTTGAGATAGGCACATCAAAGAATGGCGTCAAGACAACTTCCATTTCTTCAACCTCTGCTCTGCACTCTCAGGTCACTAAAGTTAACATGTTGTACGTTTTTCTTTTTTTTTTCGTTTGTCTTATTCGGTCATGTTCGTCAGTTGGTATTTCATGTTTGCGCTGTGGGTCATGCTGTGTGCGTTTGATTGCTGTGGACGCTTTCTAGTTGACGTGGTTCAGGTGCACATTGCCCACATGAGGTGCCCAGGTACCAGGCCACACCTGAAGAGTCAGAAGACCGAAAAGAAGTATAAGTTAGTCAGATACAGTACTTTAATTTGATGTAAAAGCAGAAATACAAGCCTGAAAGTTTAAGTCTGCACATTTAACCAGCAATTGTAATTTACCTGTTGTTGTGGATCAGAGTTATCTGCATTGTTTGGGACCACTTTGATGATGGGGCTCCATGCAGGGTCACCAGTGTGCAAACCGTTGTACATCGGTCCCCCAGGCCCCTCAGCCATAGGAGGATGAGGGGGCAGCATGGTTCCACCATACATCGACATGGGCATTCCCTAAATAGACAGTATGATTTCATCAGTAAAAAACATTTACAAAACAGAGAAGAAGTTCAGCCATTTTAAATAGATATGGCTTTGTTTTACCTTTGGGAAATCCATGTAACTGTTGGGCAGATGCTGTGGCTGGTGGTAGTTATTAGCAGGGTTTGAGATGCCTGTATCATCCTGCTCCATGGGCTGGTGCTGAGAGAAGGACTGCTCTGCCTGTAGCTGAGGGTGCATCATGTGGCTGCTCATCAGGGGCTGGGACCAACCAGACATGGCCTCTGTACCAAGACATGCTGGGGGTTAGCAATAGGGTTAACAGGTGTCCAGATTCAAACATTTATATGGTTTTGTCACAATACAGGGACCATTTTAAATGTTCTGTTGTCTTAAATTCAACAACCAAAGAGGAAAGCAAAACACAAATTAAAAATCTGCTCTTACCCGAAGCACTGCCAACCCCAAATGACCAAATGCCTCCCTGTCCAACAGATGCCGTGTAGCTGGTGGTGAGGAGGGGTGGGTTGACAGAACCCGTCTGCCTGATCCTAGCCAGCCGCTCCGTGCCGATTGGTGGAGGAACCTTGCGGTCCTGCTGCGAGGAGCTGCCAGGTTTCGGCTGGGGAGGAGGAGCCACAGCTGAGGTGGAAAGGGCAGAGGATGACACCGTAGAGGGAGGCGGGACAGGAGATTCACCTGGAGGAGAGGAAACAAGAGGAAATTGTTACTGGCAGGTCTGGTATTTGTAAGAACATCCATTTAGTGACTTTTTTAAAAGAGGATAACTCGGATACATTTTCATTCATGAACTTAAAAGGGTTACAGAAGTATAAGGTTCAAAATTTATTTTCAGAAAGTCCAAAAATATAATTTAAGGCTTGAGAGATATAAACAAAAAGAACAGGAAGTGTGGCCCTCATACCTGATGTGGATGCACTCCATGGATGAGGGGAAAAGTGCTGTCTGCTGAATGAGGGTGTGCCAACTGCTGTATGACCGTGCAGATACACAGGGCTGCCAGAGATACTGGTGGCATAGCTGGTCAATGCTGTGAGTGCACACAAAGCAAGACAGAGGTCATTATTGTGTTCATGTGAAGACAAAGTGTATCCAAAATCTTCAACAGGAGTGCAATGATTTGTTAATGAAGTCAACAAAAATAGATGAAAAATTAGTTGCAGAAAGATTTTAATAGTTGTTAGTTAGTTGGTGATGTCATGTATTCATGCTGTGTGTGAACATATCATTGTTTTCCTGAGTTGAACTGCCAAGAAGCAAGAAGTCTATCATCCTTACTATCTCTGCTCAGCATGACGCAAGCAAAACTGCTACTGGTAAGTGACTGGATAGAAAAACTTGATATGGCTGCAGCTGATGCAACACCATCTCCGGTACAATTTGCAAAGTTCGGGAGCATTTAACCTTATTTTTTCTTGTACTATGCTGTCTCTAGCCGTGTTTTAAGGCTGTTATATTCACACTGTTTCTCTTTAACAGACTCTTAATAAGAAAAGACATGCTGATACTATGATAATGTGTAAACTAAGATAAACCTGTCATACCGATGGGGCTGTTGACCATCCTCTGTGAGGCAGAGCGGTAGCCAGGGGCTTTGGAGCTGTCTGGAGGTGGTGGAGGCATCATATTCTCCATCTGGCCCATGCTCATGTAGGCTGGTGGCGCCGAGTACGACTGCTCTGGAGGTGATCGGGCTGGCAGATGGCAGGCACCCCACACCTGATTGTTTCCAACCTGCAGTGGAAAACAATAAAATGAGTTATTGGGTGCGTGACCGATTTGACGAGAGCAAAAATAGAAACATGACCTCTGTATCATTTGACCTTTGTTAAACTGGGCTTGTTATTTTAAAGATCTAAACCTGTACCCACCTGGTTGTTGTTGTCAAAGATGCTGCTGAAGTTGAAAAGGCCTGCAGGACCAAAGTTTGGTTGCATCTGCTGAGGCTTGCCTGCATTGGCCACATGCTGCATCTGCGAGCCGTTAATCATCCCCAGGTTAGCAGAGACCTGGAGGGAGCCTGGAGCCTGACCTTGATTTTGGGTCTGGGCTTGGGGAGGCAAACTTGTGGGCTGAGACGTCTGATTTTGGGTCTGTTTTGAGGGTTCTTGCTGAGCAGTGAAGGGCACAAACACAGATTGTTGTTGCTGCTGCTGTTGTTGCGACTGTTGTTGCTGCTGTTGCTCAGGAAGGGAGTAGTAAGGCCCTGGTGGCTGCATACGATGGGAGACTCTGGGTGCAGGGGCTGAGAAGTGGGGTACGGTGTTGTTGGGGTGTGCAACATTGTGTGAGAGGACTGGAGGAGGTGCCGAGGGGAGGTGGGAGCTGTGCTGGGGGTTGAGGAGGGCTGGTGGAGCCTCTGAAGATGGTACAGAGGAGGGAGGGGGAGGTAACTGCTGCCGGGGCTCTGGCTTGGGAGGTAAAGCCATGGCGGGAGCAGTGAACACCGCAGAGTTGATGCTCTCACTGACGGAAACAGGCTGATTCTCTAGAGGCAGAGAGGGCTTGTCTTTTCCAGGGAGAGACACGGCACTGGGCTCTGTTTTGGAAGGCTGGATAGGGGGCTGAGAGATGGGTCCAACTGGCTGCAGAGGGGTGTTCATGGTGGTTGTAGTGGAGCTGTGATGTGCAGGAGAACCTGTGCCTCGTACTGCATTGCTGCCACAAGCAGAAGTGGCAGCAACAGACACAGGGGTGATGCCAGCAGGCTTGGGATCAGGGGCGAAGAGCTGTTTCCTTACAGAGGAGGGGGTGGGGATGCTGGGCTGGGGGTTGTATGGGGTGGGGTTGGGGGTATGAGGCGAGGCTGCAGCTGTAGATGTGTTAGGAGCACTGGTGGTGGTTGTGTTGGTGGTTTTGACTGAGGCTCCTGAGCTGGCTGTGTTGCTGTGCTCACTGTGAGTGGAGTTGGGTCTGGCCTGGCCCGCGGTGCTGTTGGTTCCTCCATTGTGTTTGGGGGAGCTGTTAGCACTACCGGGACTCACAGGACGCACAGGAAAGGGTCCCCATGTGCTGGCAGCAGGAGAGAACGTGCCTCCAAACTGTGCCATGGGCAGACGAGGGTGTCTGATCTGGTGCATGGTCTGAGCAGCCAGGAGAGCCAGCTGAGGGTGGGCATACGCCAGGGGTAATGACACAGGGAAAGGCTGTCTGACGTTTGATGATAGCCCCTTTCCAATCTTTCCCCCAGCCTGAGAGGCGGATGAAGATGAGGATGAAGAGGGCTGGAACGAGACGCCTGTGGAAGTGACCAAGGAGCTAAGGGCCTTTGGCCCTGTGGCTGAACCGCTGGTGACACCTGTGGTGCTGGGGAAGGACGCTGAGGTGGTTTTGGAGCCTGGGGCTCTGATGTGGTTTCGGGGGATCAGATCTTCAAGCTCTTTGGCTGGATCCTGGATGAGAGCATTGATCAACTGGACTGCATACCTTGTTGACTCAGTGCCCCCTCTGAAACAAAAATAATAATTTGTTAGGACTAAAATCTTTTGCTATAGACAATAAGAAGAGACCCAATAGTGGTCTGTTTTAGTGATAAAGTGCGATTGTGATCCCTTTTCTGATCTTTAGAATTTAACATTTACATTTGCTGCACCAGAGTAAGAAGAATCCGGTTGGCCTGATCTCGATTTGACTCAAATCTCAGCTGTGCATATAGAGGTCAATATTTGTAGACACTGTTTGTGTTATTTTATCTTGATTTTTGTTGCTAGACGTTACAGGCGAAGAACGGCTGACTTTTCTTGTACAAAAATGACTTCATACATATCCATGCTTCTTTTATGCAGTGTTAGTGTATAAGGTTTTCATACAGTGGTGAAGTTGACACCCCATATTTTGCAGAAAAGTAAAGAAGATAAAAAGTTTTGCATCCCTGTATTTAACCTGCCCCAAACTGAGAGACAGCAAAACAACTGGCATCATCTATGAGGGTGTTAGATGCTTTAAGCATCCATCAGCTGCATTCGTGTTAACAATCCACTAGAGGGCATTAGTTTTACCTGATCGTGATCATCCTCTCCCCGTTCTTGTCCTTCTGTTTGTCTACGTCAATGTGAGCTCCTGTCACGTCCTGGATGGCTGTGATGTTGCAGCCTCCTCGGCCCATGATCCGAGACACAACAGACGCCGGCACCGACAGCTTCTTTGATCTGTAAAAACAGGTGAGTGAAACTACTTTAATCACTCGTCTAGGTGAGAACGGAATTGATTTTTGTGAACTGTTCCTATAAAACAAAGACCTTCTCAACAGTATTTTTTAGGAACCATCATTTTCTTCTAAATGGCAGTGCACAAAATAAAACTTGACTCCTAAAAATGTTTCTAGTGTAGTCAGATAGAATCAAATGAACCACCGACCTTCTAACCACCTCCTTCCAACCTTCTTCTCTCTTCTGGCCTCTCTTGGGGCTTGTGAGGCTGAGTTTACTGTTAGGTGAGGTGACAGGCAGAGCCATGGTCTTGAATGGAGAGGGCAGGGAGTTGGAGGTGGAGTCGTTTGTGTCTGGAGCTCTGTGACGAAACAAGTGGAGCTTAGCTTTAATATAAATGATGATAATGAAGGGACAAACTGCTACTGAACATTTTGGTGGACACTCGGGCGTTTTGCCAAGAGGTCAATATGAGGATGTAAGTGCAATTTAACAAAACGTGTTCTCCCCTAGATGAGCAGCTACTCACACATACAGAGGCTGAATGTTATGATGAAGATGAATGTACTTTGTTACATCAGAAACTCACTTTTGCGTTGGTTTGGAGATCGAGACCGTGACCTTGTTGTCCAACTTGCCGTCGATCGGCGGCTGAGGACAGTGTCTCTTCTCCGGGCCGCGCAGGAGGGCCTGGGCCGCTCCTGAGGAGGGGGCGGAAGAGGAGGAAGAGGAGGAAGAGGAGGAGGAGGATGAGGCTGAGGAGGTGAGGTCAGGGAGGTAGTTGAGCTCCTGACTCTTGCCGCCACTGCTGCTGCTCTCACTGGCACAGTCGGTGCTATCCAAGGGGTCAGAATCGCTGTTGCCACCTGTCACTCCCCCACCCCCACCCCGGGGCTCACCATGGATCTTGTTCTTGTCAGCCTTGTGCTGTGCTAGTGCAACCTAGAGGGAGGAATAGCATACAGATCAGGTCAGGTCAGTCTTGATAATACAATCTACACAATATACAGTGATAAAAGAAGACAAAAGCAGAAGTGCTCACCTGTGGGTCCTGTAGTATGATGGGTTCGTTAGGTGAGTCCTTGGTCTTGTTCTTTTTGTTCTTGCGATTGGTGCTCGGGGTAGTGGCCACACTCGCTCGCTTCTTTCCAAAAGCTGTAGTGAAAGTGGTGGAGGTTGCAGATATACCTATGGTGGTGGTGGTGGTTGCACTGGGGGGCTCAATTGGAACCTCTGATTCTGAGGAAGGGATGGGACAAAGTCAGACAAAAGATTTAAACACACAAAACAGTAAATCAGATCTGAAGGTATGAGAAAATTACAACTCAACAGTCTTAACTTCCATTAAAAGCCGATTAAAATTTACCATCAGCTGAATCCTCCTTCAGCTCAAGCATATCAGAGATGCCCTCCTTGGTTTTCTGTCCCTCCTCTTCCTCCTGCTTCCTCTTCTGCTCCTCCTTCTTCTTCTTGCGTTTCTCCTTACGCTTCTCACGTTTAGCAGCCAGGGCCTGCTTTTTGCTCTCCTCCCGAGACTGTTGGACAACACAAGGACATTTCAGATTACATTCACGCTCATCCAGTGCATTCAAAGCACAGAGATAGGGTCTGTCATTACCTTCTCCAAGTCTAGCTCTTTCAGGAGAATGCTAGCGTTTTTGTTAGCCTCGGCTGCCTGCTGGTCTTTGGCTTTGACGATGGTCTCCATGCACTGGTGGCACTTCTTCAACAGCTCCTGCAAAAACAGGAAACAACTGGAGTTAGAGCTCTGCTAATGTATGTTTCATCAGCTCTGTCAGCTTCAGTAGATGAAGCAGACAAAACACTGAAAACATATTCAACACCTACCTTGTCAGCGATGGTGGCGATATATCTCATGCACTCGATATCTGATGGGAATTGGTTGACTTCCTTCACAAGATACTGCACCACCTTCACATGACCCTGGAATGGTAAGTAAATGTTAGTAAGTCGAAGCTTTTCCAAAATGTAGCATTACAAACTGACATGTTGTGTTTCAGTTCATTCTTCACCTTGCGAAAAGCAGCCATGAGTGGGGTGATCTTGCGGTTATCGGCTGCATCCACATCAGCACTAGCATGCACCAAGAGCTGGACCACATCAAAATGACCGCCGTTTGCAGCCAGCCAGAGAGGAGTGTTCCCTTTCTTGTTTCGTACATCGATATGGGCACCTCTGCAAAAACAAGTAAACGTTTCAGCTTGAGGATTCATACAAAGGCAACGCACCAAAGAAAGTAGGAAGATTGGTGAGTACTGATTGGTAACAGCTAAATCAGAAGATGACATGACACCGGAGTCATATCACCAAAGTAAAAACGTGATTAATCTTCTACAGCATGAAAGAATGAAAAAATGATGTGAGGACTAGACTGTACTTGAAAAGCCACCTAATAAACCTCAGCTGCAGGAATAAACCACTGCTCAACTATAACAGCTAATACATTTAACGAAGGAAGTCACAGAGGATTACCTTCTGCATAAATAGACCATGACCACAGAACAACAGAATCGCACTCACCTGTTGATAAGCAGCTCACAAAACTTGTAGTGGCCCTTGTCTGCAGCAATGGTGAGGGCGGTGTCACGGGATGAGGGAACAGGGGGAGCGTTGACATCGGCACCTTTGTCCAGCAGCACTCGGCCCACCTCTGCATAACCTCCTGAAGCTGCCTCCATCAGAGGAGTAAGGCCAGTCTGAAAGAGGTGACAGGCTCAGTCAGTGTAATGTTGTGTTTGACAAAATAATTCAGTAGGTTTTAGGACAACAGCCTGTGTATCTCGGTGATTTTGGTCTACACCCCTTACCTTAGCCCGATGCTCCACATTGGCCTTGCGATCCAGCAGCAGACTGACGACCTCAGCCCGCCCCTGGAAGCAGGCCAGGGTCAGAGCTGTGTTTCTGTTGGTCTCAATCTGGGCGTTGATGTCTGAGCCCATATCAAGCAACAGCTTCACTGCAGGGACATGACCATTCATGGCTGCTAGCATCAGAGGAGAGATTCCCAGCTTACTGCCGGTCCTGGTGACACAAACATAACAGATGGTTGGTGAATAAACAGGTTCAGAAAAACTTAATAACACACTATTTGTGCACAAAATGGCATTACACAGAGGAATGAAGATTTGGCTTTGCTTTGGAAATATTCAGCAACACAACATTGATCGTCACTTTTACAAGTGTACAACTTGTCTTGGTGGCTAATACTTTAGTCACTGCTTTCAAAGTTTTTTCCTTATTTTGTTGATTTTAAAAAACAGAGGCAAACATTTGCTGTTACTATTAGGTGCAGCTGTACCACAAAGTAACATTTCAAGTAACACCATCTAAGACTGTTGAGAAGATTTTATCCTACAAATGAAACTTGTATTGGTACATTACAAAAATCAGAGCTGAATACTTTGGCCCTTGTCCCTTACCTGGAGTTAATTTCAGCTCCAGCGTTGAGGAGTATCTTGATGATGTTGACGTAACCCCCAGAAGCAGCCAAGCTAAGAGGCGTGTAGTCGGAAACATTACGATGTTCCTTATTGGCTCCCCGGAGCAGAAGCAGCTCAACCACCTGACAATCACAAACAAACAGCACAGTTATAGTTGTGAATAGGTTTAACAGAAATGTTAGGTTTAGTCACAGACAATGTGTTTACCTCCTGGCGTCCCCCAGAGCAGGCCAGGGACAGAGGTGTGTCTTTGGTTCTCTCTGACTGAGCCTCAATGTCGCCACCTTTGTCCAGGAGAACTTCCACTACTCCGACATGACCAGCTGTGGCAGCCAGGATCAGAGGAGTGAAGCCTATGGAGAAAAAAAGAATATGAGGTTTTTATTCTCAAAGCTTATTACACCAACCACCTATGAAATAGAACCCTTTTAATGAAACCATAAATAATAATTTTATGGGCCCAACCTATTGTCTTGGTTTCATACCTTTTTTGTCCCGATGCTCAATGTTGGCTCCCCGTGCGATTAGGACAGACACCAACTCCTCATGTCCTCCTGCACATGCCAGTGTCAGCGCTGTGTCATGGTTGCTCTCCGTCTGTGGTGAAAAAAACATATTTTAACAGGGTCGAGGACGTTCTCCACACAACTCTATATTTTTAGATGTCTTTACTGTCAAATTTTCACAATATCTTACATGTGCATCGATGTCGACTGAGGGATAAAGGGGCAGAACCGAAGGGGGTGAGGCAATGTTTGCGGGCATCTGTGTGGGAGGCTGGGAGAGGGGAGTGGGTGAGGTTGTAGTGTTCAGCATGGGCACACGGCTGCTCACAGCTGCAATAGAAAAGAAAAAGAAAGTTACAAGGACAGTACTTCCAGGATTTAGCACACATTTACATTCCAATGTTTCCACAACAATCTTAAGTAAAAAAAAAGTTAAAGAAACTTGCCTGCCATGATGTCATCCAGCGTGTCTGTGAGCGTCTGTGCAGGTGTGGCGACCATGAGCCCATCTGGAGCCTGCTGAGGTATCATTCCTGGGCCTAACCCAGCCAGCTGTTGACCCTGCTGCTGTTGGCCCAGCATCTGCTGCCCCACCAGTACCCTCTGCAGCTCTGGGCTGGTGCTGCCCGGGTAGTCAGCGGGGTTGTAGTCCGGAAGGGGTTGGATGGGGACGAAGGCAGCCTGAAGAGGCGGGGGAGGGGGCTGGGGTTGTGCCTGTGGTGAAGGGGGTAGAGGAGGCTGCTGTGGTGGCTGTGGCTCTCTGTAGAGGATTGTGCCAACCTGAGGAAGCTTGGGGTAGTCATCCTCTTCTCCATCTGCTTCTTCCTCTGAACCCTCATCCTCATCTTCATCTTCATCTTCCTAAAAACAAACAAACAAACAAACAAACAGGTCAAATATCTTACTAATTAACAAGCACAGTCAGAGGAATAAGAGCCAGCAATGTAAAAAAATATATAATAAGATATACTGACCTCGTCCCCGTCGTCCCCCGGCTGCTCCTCCTGTTTGCCATCTCTGTTGGCCTCCTCATCTGTGTCAGAGCCAGTGTGTAAGAGGGCACCTGGTGGGGCGGGAAGGGGTCCTGGAGCAGCTGCCGTACTTCCAGGTCCTGGACCAGGACCCTGGCTTTGTCCGGCCTCCTGCTCCTCCTTTAAACCCTTCGCCTCCATGTACTCTTTGGTGAACTGTTGCTGTGTTTTCAGCTGCAGCTGGCGCTCCACTTTCTGCAGCTCCTTCAAGATTTTCTTCTTCTTCTGCACCTAGGTGGACAACAGCCACATCCTTGTTTACCACTACTAATACATGCATTGCCATACAAGCTGAACAACATTAAAGTGTGGATTACTGTTGCAGGTTCGACCCATCTTAACCCATTGAATGACAATTCCAAATCTCATCAGAACTTTACCTGCTCCTCTCGGCTCTTCTTCAGCTCCTCAATCTTGTCTTTGGTGAGCGGCTCCCCCTGAATGAGCTCTAACGACTGAAGCTGAGCCTTCTCGATAGCACTGATTCTCTGTCCCAGCTCGTTCAGCTTTCCCTCCGTCTCTTCCACAATGCACTCTAGAGGCTGGCACAAGTGGAAGGGCGGCAGGGGCTCCGCTTCAGGCCCCCGACCGACTGAGCTGGGGACACCGGGCTGAAGGGCTGCCTGTCTCTGTTTGGAAACGCCTGGATTGAAACAACAGAGAGAGTTGTGTTAGTCTTCAACTTTGCATGGAGAGAAATCTCACTGAGTGGTAAGACTTGTAGAATTGAATACCTTTGCTGGAGACGGGTGGGGGTGTGGCGATGTTTGATGGGGCTCGGTCGGGCTCCTGAGGGGGCACTACCATGGCGAGAGCTTGGAATGGGACACGAGGAACCTGTGCCAGCAGGGGACATGTTAGTATTAATAATATCAATAAAAAGTATCAAAAACAGATTTGGGAGAATCAATAAAACATGGTTCTTATTCTTCTGCATACCTGAGAGGCATCTTGCGAGGGGGGTGTGAGCTGGGAGAGGTCAGGGGCTGGGACAGACAGGATGTTGTTGGGATAGTCCAACAGGTAGGAAACCACATTGGTGTGGCCACCTTTAGCAGCTTCTATCAACATGGTTGAACCATCCTACAAAGAGAAAACAAACATTGATTTAATGATGTGCTTTATTACACACGTATGGGCCGGCATTATCATTCTAACTGGTCTTATCTAAATCCAGTGTGGGTGAGTGAGTGAGTGTGTGCATTACTTTGAGTCTGTGTGTGGGATCCGCCCCATGTGCCAGCAGCAGTTCCACCACAGCCAGATGTCCTCCAGCACAGGCCAGAGACACCACTGTGTGATCATTGTTGGCAGTAGCTCTGTTCACATTAGCACCTAGACAAGAGGACAATGTAGAAGTATGTTAATTCAAAAACCCTCAAAATATGAGATAGAACTCGTATTACTGTTTCCACACCTCCAAATTCCTCAGGTCTGACAAAAAACCCCATAAGCGATCAATTGAACTCATTTATCAAGAAAGAGAGCAAAGATAAGATTTTTACTGATCAGCTCATGAGTGAAAAACCTCACAATCATACTGTTGAAGTAATTAAAATCTAACTTTGTAAATACTTTTATGAAGACTTTTGATCTTTTCAAATTCAAATCATCCTTCAACTTTTACAAACTGATCAATTGTTTTCAAAACTGCCTTTCAAATGAAACCCTTACAATGTTGTCCTGTATACACAAAGGAGTTCAATTTTAATCTTTCCACCTCCAAGTAGATTTGGGTAAAACAGATCATAAAAAACTCTACAACTGGTAAACAACTCACCTTTGCTGATAAGAAACTGCACTGTACAGAGATGTCCTGCCCTTGCTGCCTTCATTAAGGGCGTCCGCCCTCCCTCAGACTCGTGTTCCTGGAAGACAAAGGTGAAGATGTGTTAGATGAAGTTGTTTTACTGCAACAGGTCAAAAGGAGATGCATCAACTATGCACATCCAGAAAATCTGGCACAATAATTAACAGCTATAATATTTCTAAAAGGCCCAACCTTGACTTCTCAGTGTATTTAATTCAACGGTGCAACATCTGTACAGGAAGACTTTTGACTTTATTCTACATCTTTTCGGATTCTACTGTTATTCTAATCTTCATAAAACAAAGGACCAATCATAAGTGAAAAAATAAAGGATTTGGATTACCAAGTTGGCTCCAGCCTGCAGCAGCACATCCGCCACATCAGTGTGTCCGTTTTCACACGCATATGTCAGGGCTGTGTCTCCCGTTGCTGTGGTGGCGTGAACGTTTGCTCCTGAATGACAAAACCGAGATTAGGGATTATAAGCATTGAGGCTGAATTATTGCCACCTGTATCTGCAGCTCTTGGCTGTCTTTCAAGGCTCACCTGCAGCCAGAAGGTACTTGACCAACTCCAGATGGCCCTCCTGTGCAGCCTCCATTAGAGGTGTGGAACATCCCAACTCAATGTCTGCCCCTGCTTTGATGAGAAAGTCAGCCACTTCCAGGAAGCCTCCGCAGCAGGCTAGAGTCAGAGCCGTCTCTTGGGTCTCCTCTGTCTGGGCATTGATGTTAGCACCTTGACAACGGAGCAAGAACAGTTTGTGATCAGTGACTCATTTGTTATTTAGTTCAAAACATAGCATGGTTAAAGAAAAATGTAAGCCATTATCATTTCACAGATTACTCTTGATTATCTTATTTCTGAAAAACAAAAACAAATATAAAGAGAGGGAGGAATGATCATGGCCAAACAAATCCAAACAATGCAGCACTATTCACTGGAATGGCATCTTGCATTAAGTTTCCATTTCCCAGCTGTAGGAGTGGAGCTTTCTTACCTTGTGCCAGCAGCAGTGCTACCATCTCCTCGTGGCCTTCTCTAGCTGCTTCCATCAGAGGGGTGTAGCCCTCATCATTGACCTGGATACAAACAGACACACCAGCTCATAAGAAAACAGAAGGGCAAGTATGACTCACTGCAAGACAGCTTCTGTGGTGTAGAGCTCAGCTTGTCTTTTATATCTCCATACTCTCAATCAGGTTGGAAAATGAAAAAATGGTTGATAGACACTTTAGTCAACAGCTCATAAAAAAAAGGGGTAATAAGAAAAACCTGAAGCAATGTCATGTTGCCGAATATTCAGTGATCAAGTCTGCTTCCTCACTGCCAGCTGAGTGTGTTTTTTTTAATTAAGGCACGAACAACAGCAGTGAAATTCAAAATAATATATATTTTTGCTCTTTTTTGCATGTGTTTCTTTTTTTAAATTAACTGAGGAAATTGATTTTAAAAATATCAGGTAAATAAAAAAAAATGCAATCCCCTTATTATAAACACTTTCATATCCAAGGTCACACTTCAACTGTTTTAGACTTCTGACTCTAATCAGAAGCAAAGAGATTAGGTCTATTCTATACTGCTGTAAACGTGAAATCAACATTTGCCAAATCATTTATATTTATAGGCACAGCTTCAGGAAGAAAGAACAGAAACTGCATCCAATCCTGTTTTTTATTTTCAGTCTCATGTTGGTACTGAAGCTTCTGCCTCTTTACAAACCTCCTCCAAGTTGGCTCCTCTCTCTATGAGCAAGGCTGCCAGCTCCACGTGTCCTCCACAGGCTGCGAGGGTGAGGGGCGACTCGAAGGAATCGGCTGGCATGTTGACCTGCGCGCCACTGTCCAACAGCAGCCGTGCCACCTCCACATGGCCGTCCTGGGACAGCGAGACACACAGAGAATGTAGAGATAAGCACCTGAACAAATATGTGGGTTCTTCATGGTTCACTTTTGAACACGTTGTTATAAAACTGAATTACAAAAAAAGAAATCCTGTTAACTGTGAATGAATCAATCAGGCATGTGATTGCAGTGGACAAAAGGCAGTCAAATCCCTCTCCCCCTTCTACACTCGCATTAATATATAATAAATGACAATTAGCATACAATTTAAGGTCACTGGAAATGAAGAGTTTTTCTTTAGACCACTTAAAATGTACATGATCGCTATAAGCTGCATACAAGTAACCTATGCACAGTACATTTATAGTTTTATATAGCATGACTGGAGTAAATGGTTTAATTTTCAACTTAATCATGACTCATAATGTGATTAGTTCCTGTAACACATACTGTCATACAGCTCAGCACCTGCAGAGGTGATCTTATTTGTTCTTCTAAACATAATCCTTATTTTGATAAAAAGGGGGGGGTTGCAAGGAAGTTTGAGTGTGACACATAGCCTACCTGTAACTATGGTAACTTAAAAAAGAGAGGGAAAGAGAGACAGAGAGAGAGAAAAGCTCTGTTGCTGCTGATCACTCTGAGCAAAAAATGACTTAGTCCATATTGAACAGATTAATAGTACCTTTTCTAATCTAAATACACCTGCTGGGGTCTGGACCTTGGTGACAACGAAGCTGGTTAAAGCCATCATTAAAAAGATACACAGAAACAAACCACTAATCAAAAACAGATCATACTCAGAGATTAAAGCCATAATAAAAAAATTCTGCTTGAAAGTATTTGAAATAAAGAACAAGTCGCTGAGGAGCTGCCCATGTAGGCGCAACTCTGACTCTGATCAGAAGAACAGATATGACCCTGCTGTGACTGCTTTAACACATGTGCAGCCTGCAGTCAAGTACGTCTGTACAAGTTAGCCCGTTATCACCTGGAAGTGATAACACTCCGGATTCAAGAGATGTTAAAATGTGACAAGATAGGAAAAAAATGTAGATTAAGTTTTTGGAGCATTTTGAGATTTGATTATGAGAGGAGGGAAGTAGTAACCATAGTGCAGAAATAGCCTCACAAGTTTTGCACTGTAAAAAAACAACTAAAGGAAAAGTACAAAAACATCAAACTGTACTTTTAGTGGAACAAATACTTCATTTGTTATACTGAATGGCCCAGTTCCAGTGATCTTTTACGTAATTTAATTGTTATTTCTGATATTTTAGTGTCAATCTCTTCAATATTGCAGCCAATAATACTTGAGCTCTCTTTAATTTAGTCACATAAATCTTATCAGTTTATTCACATATTGCTGGGTAGCTTGTGTACTCCCCTGGCAATCAATTAAGATATATTGGCACAATAACACAATCACATTTTTCATAATTAAATTAATCTAAAAATTACAAATGGTCAAACTGAAGATGTTGCGTCTAAAGTACTGTTTCTGCCTTTGAGATTAAGTTTAGACGTTGACCAGACAGAAACCGCTCTTCAATACCAAGTGTCCTCCAGTGACATTTGAGCAGTGAGAATGGGTTCTGACAGGAAAGCATTAGGTTTGGCTCTGATGCTCACCATGCATGCCTCCATCAGTGCTGTATGCATCTCATCTGTTTTATGTTCCTGATCTGCTCCAGCCTCCAACAAAAACCGCACCATATCCAAGTGACCTGCAGGAGACAAACAGAAGAATCCCTGAGCCTTGTATCACTGATTAAAAAACAGGAAGAGGGTATGATTGAAAGAGAATCTGGTAAATAAGGTGACCGACAAGAACAGACACGATTTTAGAGTCCTGACCTTTGTAGCACGCGAGTGTGAGAGCGCTCTCCTTGAACTCGTTGGAGTGTGTGTTGATTCCAGCGCCATACTCCAGGAGTACCCTGGCCACCTCTACGTGACCTGCACTGGCCGCCTCCATTAGAGGTGTGTGTCCGTTTTCGTTGTGGTCCTCAATGTTAGCACCCTCTTTCAGCAGCACCTTCACGACATCCACGAAGCCACCGGCACATGCGTACGTCAGAGCTGTGTTACCTGAGAGACGAGAGGAGAAGTTAACCTGACGGAGAGACAACGAGTTAAAAGGAATTATCACAACTGTAGAGAAGTGAACGGTAATTTTTACCTGTAGATGATTGTGCGTTGACATCTGCTCCGTGTACCAGAAGCAGTTTGACGATGTCCACATAACCTCCGCTGGCGGCAGCCATGAGTGGCGTTATGTCCCCCTTGATACCCCGGTCCTCCACATTTGCGTGCATGGCCAACAAAACCTGAAACGGTGTATAAGATTAAGTTCAAATTGAACTTGTGGGCATAAAAAACTTCCCATAACAACCTACAAATGATGACTTAACGATATTATCTTTGCAGAAGGTTTACAACTCAGAGTATAACACACTGCAATGTCAAGCACATCAATTCAAAAAGACATCCTATCCCACATTTCTGCCTACACACCTGTGCAAGTTCATAGTAGCCGGCCGAGCAGGCGAGGCACAGCAGGCTCTCCCCTTCCTCTGTGTGTTCGTTGACGCTTCTTCCCTCATCCAGCAGTTTGCGCACAGCGTTGACATCCCCATCTGAGCACGCCTCTGCTAAACTACGGCTGAAAATAACCAGACTGCTACAATTACTGCTTCTGTGACAGGTCAACACAAACACGCCCCACAATCACTCCCAAGGAGCAAACACACACGCACACATGCAAACATACTGTGTGTTTAACGTAGGTTTAATTCAAAAGAGAATGATAGTACTAAGAAACTGTGCGGAGGACGAGCTGTTGGTATGGACGAGATACATACTTGTCGGCTTGGCCGGCGTTGAGTGTGTTTTCAGCTCTCATGCGGGTCAGGGCTGCGGCGGCTTCATCCAGGGCGCAACTCACGGATGACGTCAGTCGTCGTAGCACCTCGGGGTCTGCAAAAGCTTTACCATCGGCAGTGGACAGTTTACCGATGCCTGCCGGACACCAAAAGGGCAGAGGTGCATAGGGCAAGGCAAACCACAGGGGAGCACAACCAAACCAGACCAGATGAAGAAGCAAGTCCAGTCCAGCCAATCCAATCCAGGGTTAGTAGCAGCATACACAGAGGAAAAAGAAACACACACACACACACACACAGACACAGACACACACAGACACACAGACACAGACACAGACAGAGAGAAAACACACACACACACAGAAAACACACACAAGCATTGGTTAATATGGCTGAAAATCTTTTTCACTACACCATCTATGATTCTCATTTCTTATCCTGTTGTCAATGACTGGGCCTCCTACAATAATAACAACAACATGGCCTTGTAAAACTGATCTGTGACCAGCCCCAGAATGAATACAGTGATAGTTCAAAGTTAGTTCTATAGGCTTGTAGACAAAGGTTTAGGCTGTTAATGGTAAAAGACAAAAGAGTCTTATCCTGAGTGAATTATAGATGGGTAAGAGGCAGTGAATGTGAGAGAATACACACTGGAGACAGTGGTCAGCAAGAAAGAAAAGCACAGCTGGGAGAAAAACAAAATGCCAAAAGAGAAAAAAATGTGTTTGTGTATGTTTTTTTATTCTTTAAAGAGATGAGACGCCAAAGAGGGAAACAAGAGGGAAGAGCAAGCAGAAGGAAACAAGCAGCTTTTGCTATTGACCTACATTGAAAGATCTCTTTCAGAAGACAGACCAAGGAGCATTTCCCAAACATTGAAACCATTTAAGTGTTTGTGTTTAGTGTGGCAGCAAAGGAGCATTTGTAAAAAGAGCCAAATGTGAAGAGGGGAGGTGTTTTATTTGGATTTCTGCTCTGCCTTAGTCTCACCCTTGCCATTAGCCAGACAGAAGTGAGCTCCAGTCTTTGTGGTCCTCCTGTGTTTTCACCACTAGGCCTGTGACTCGAGCTAAACTTAGAGCGGATCTCAGACAAGGATTTCGCAATGGTCCCAGAGGCAGAGGGAAGCAAGAGGTCGAGGAAGTTGATCATTAATGTTTTACTGTATTATGTTTATCTCAGAGAAGAGGCAAAGCGCACACTGAAACAAAACAGACTGAACATATGTCAGGGTTTATTAAACACTGTGAACACCTCAGAACAAAAACACTGACTGAAGGTGACAGGTTTTTATAACATCTTCTATAAGGCATGTCCTAAACCTGAAACATGAGCCACTCCTGCAACAATTACAGAAATGAACCTGCTTTACTTCGGTTGATTCTCGTCAGTGAGCTAAATGGACATTGAGCTCTCACCGAGGTCAAGGCTGGGACTTGGAGAACTAGAACATATTTTTCTTTTGACTGAAACTAGCCACTCAGCCGCCCACACCCACTGTACCACCAGCACATGATTCAATCCGAATAAACATTTGTATCCAAGTTACCAATTAAAATTTTAGTTAGTGTTTTTGAGAGCAGCCAGCTCAAAACTGCAAAGAAGTCAACATTAAACCTCTTAGAAAATCTCAACAAAAGCAGCTGTCATCTGTTATTTTGACGCCGAGAAATGAAGTTGTCAATCTATGAGACTTTCTGAAGTGGGGAATGACTAACGAGCCAAGAAATAGAGACAAAATGCATCTTCTTTTTAAAATGAGGTCATCAATGGCATACTGGCAGCAAATCTGAATGCCACCAAGGGCTGAAGGATATATCGTTTCACCATCACGTCAAAGGACATACATGTTGCATATGTGCATGATGTCATATGACCTGAAACACCTAATGCGGTCACCAGTTTCTCACTATCCATGAGTAATCTACAATAAACGTCAATCTGATATCACTTCAATGCAGCTCCTCACTTAAATACAAAGAGAGCCAACCACTGTGCAGGGATAGTGTCACATGACTGTAACATGTAAACACACATCACAGATACCCCCGCAATAGTTAAGATATCATTGATAGATTTTAAAGCAGTGTTTCCCCACTCGTCCTGGTACATGTGCAGTACATGTGCAGTACATGTGCAGTGCAGTGCAGTGCAGTGTAGTGTAGTGTATTGTAGTGTAGTGTAGTGCAGTGCAGTGCAGTGCAAATCACATGCAGAGGAAGACGGTGAGTTTTCATATTATCAGAGGAGACTATCAAGGAGCTGTTGACTCAGATTGAACATACCATAAATAAACATTGTTGAAATAACTGATCGATTGATTTTACAAGTTGAGTTTAATGAGAAACGTGTGGCTCCACCTGTTCTCTCCTCCTCTTGTCTGTCTACATCTTCAGGCTGTCAGAGGGCTGGACACAGTGAAGTGAAAATAGAAGTGGGATTTGATTTGTAAGCAGAAAGTAGGTTTACTGATCAAAATAATGAGATCATTAGAACTATTTTCATGTAAATAAAACCACACTGTAATTATCTGGTTTAAATTCCTGTCTTTTCATATCGCACTACAGCCTATATTGCATGAGGGAAGTAAATTGCATACTATTTTTTCCTGCAGCCCTTATGTCACCTTTAACTCTTCAATGTACAGATAAAATGTTCTCAATCTCATGACTGAGACATGACTCGCCTTGCTACAGCACTGCTTTGCACCAATTGAAATCCAGAGTTAAAGGGATGCACGGCGTGTTTACCCGTAAGCACCTTCTCCTGGGTAGCTCCCCACAAATCTCATGTTGACACAGACAACACAAGCTCCTAAATAGTTGTGCTAAAATAAAGTGTAAGGCCAGGAATCTAAATTCATACGGCCACTAAGACTTTGACTTATATTCTTGTAAGTGTAACTTATGTGAACAACCAGATTTAACAGTAGGTGTCTTCACAAAGTGAAGGTACACTAAGAACTGACAGCAATATATTTAAAGTACAACTGATATATCCAGATACTCAGGCAGGAGTTAAGTAGACTGTATGCTAAAAGAGAAGTTCAATGAGGGAATTTGTTGCCTTTTGACATCTTTTCCCTGTAGCAATCACATGTATTTAATAACAATATCATTCTGCAACCAAGTCACTGCATGGCCTATCTGGCAATTGAGCAGATATGAAAGAAAATATGATAATTATGAAATCAGATTGTGATGCAAAGCACAGCAGTTTAAAAATGATTCACATCAGTTCTTATGTTTGTTTAGAGTAATATCATCCGTATTTGTTTTAGACAGAGCTTTCAATACATGTACTGACAGTTTCTGTATTACGAGCTATCCTCATCAGGTCAATCTTTCTTTCCCACAAAAAGACTTTACCTGAAAAAGGTTTTATTTAAGCTTCTACTGGTGAGGGGCCTCTTCAGAATCCCAGGAATTCACCTGTGATTCTGAAACATCTCTCTACATATTGTCAGATCAAAGCAGGATCTTTACACCCGTTATTCCACCTCGTCTGCAGTGTGTAACGCACAGAGGCGCAGTCGTTCCACCTCTGATCCACCACTGGGGGTAGTAACAGGCACGATGGGGGTGAAAGACGATGGCATGTGTCGTGCCGGAGCCAGCAGGGTAGAACAGCGCTGTGTTTGTGTGCACGTCTGAGTGTCTGTGTATGTGGGGCTCCTGCTGTCTGTTTACATGCCAGTCCTCTCATGCTGCGGGGACGTCTCAGCACAATGCGAAATCACACACTGGAACACCAATATAACACCGCTGCGGAGTTCAAAGTATGAGAATAGAGGCATGGCGAATGCAGAACTTTAAGTGAGTTGCTTTTGCAGATTTGCGACATGTAAGTGGTTAGTGATCACTTTTTGCATTTAAGGTAAGATGTAGCAACATGGCCTGGCTGCAGTTTGTGTTTTTAAATATAATCATTAGTTACTTTTCATGCTGATGTAAAACATCTGTACAGGAATAAATAAACCCTGCTTACTTGTTTCTGTGCACTAAAGACATGCTGTGCGATGGATGACATGGTAGCTAGCTTATCTTTTAAAGGTTCCGTGTATAGAAATGGGAATACTGTGAAATATCTAGCGGTCAGATTCTCGATTGAAACACTCCCCTGCTTTCAGTGACGCAACGTGTCCTTAGAGGACAAGAAGCTCATGTGATGCATGAGGAGTATGATCCTCTATTTGTCCAGTTTTTACTATTTATCAATACAAATACTTTTGCCCTCAACAACAACAACACTTCTTCTTTGTCCTCCAAGCAGATGTTACTAGTTTGTCACTGAACCCCTAACTGTACTATATTTCTGCTATGCTGCCCTTTTCTGTGTTACCCATTCTGCTGTACTAACGAAGTCTCCCTTTGCAAGAGATCTTAGACTGATGACACTTTATTGGTAAAAAAAAATACAGTTAAGTTAGATGAAAATGATAGTTTGTGATACATAAATCTTTTAATTTATATTGTAACTCGTGCTTGATTTCATTTAAAACAGTTGTCTTATGTGTATATATACGTATGTGTGTGTATATAGACTTTTCTGTCTTCTCTATTATTATCTTTTATTTCATCATGTCTTCTTTTTAACTATATCATGAAGTTAACAGGCTGCTTATCCCTCTATAAAATGTTATTATTTATTTTTAAAAGATACACATGGAATTTGCAGTTGTATGAACACATTATCTCTTTTTGGCCAATGTTTTTTTTATTTTTTTTCCCACTCTTTTGCTTGTTTTTCTTTCTTATTTATGCTCTGTCTTAAGTGAAGATATGTGGGGGTGGGGGGTTAAAGGGAAGTTAAAACATTTTTGTGAGTGTTTTGCACTCAAAATGAAAACAATAAAATAATATTGAAAAAAATATATAGTTGTCTTATCCTTTAGTATTGTTTTTGAATGATACCTATTCCCTAATGCATTTGTGCCAGAAAAGAACACTACTTTGAAGTGTCAATGTTTTCCTGGTCTATGTATTTGAATAAACTAACCCTGCAGTGTGAATTCAAGCGCCTCTTGCATCATTGTATGGCGTCATTTAACCAGGAAGTTAAATCAGTGTGAAAAGTTAAGGCCTGCCTGATAGGGGTGCAACCTGAGAAAGCACCTAACTAAAGGTTGTGACTGGCATCTTACTAATCCTAGAGTGACACAAAGAAAAAAAGATTTACCTTTCTACGAGCAGCTGCATCATAAAAACAAGCCAACGTGAATTTAATTTCCCAAAAGAGCAACAAAGTATCCCTTAAAGAAATGCAAGGTTTGAGCTCTTGGAGCACTCTGTGGAATAATTACTGTAAACAGTTTTGTTTACATTCAGTAACGCTCTCCAGGGCTGCTTTCTTTGTACCCTTGAGGCTTTAAAACGGAAGATGTTTTAAAGGACAGAAAAGTTATTTATAATAAGTATGTTTGTTTGTGTGTGTTTTCGTGTTAAGGGGTCACAAGCTGAAGTGTTGGACTGGGGAGTGACTGTCAATCAGCATATTGCTCTCCTGGCGGTGGATCAAAACTTGATGCAATTTTCTCATTCCTTTTTTTTTAAATGCACAGCATACTGACGCTTACAATGCAGAGGCAAGTGGTGGAGTTCAGCAGAGGACAAACACTGTGATGGAAGCAGGACCTTGCTAAGTACTTGTTTGGAAAGTCTATTTTCACACATATGCTACCTGGCCTCCCACTATCATGTAGCCCAGTATGACGACTTCATTTCTACCACAGTAATGAACACATTTCTACATTAAACAACATTGACCATTAAAGTCCTGTAATAGTACAACTGAACCACCATCTGTACAACAGCTGAAGTGTAGGAAGCACCATCAGTGTTATATCTAAGACTATACTCAGTAATTGTTTTTCCCTTTCAGAATCAAGCTTTTTGTTGTCCATGTTGAAGACATATTCAATTCTTTTTATGGTTCTACTCACAAAACAGCCCATAGTCAAGAAAGTAGTCCAAGGTCAACCAAGTATAGTTAGCGGTATCAAAGGCTTTCATTAATAATCCATGTATGACTAGTCTTAAATGTCGCACTGCTTGTGTTCAGGTTTACTTGGCATTCACAGTCACATTGCTTACAAAAGTAAACACGTTTTTGAGCTCAATAGGTCAATTTGTCAAAGTGATGTTATTCATAGAGTTTTTATAACCAGTATCTCCTGGCACCAAATCTCATCTGATATTCATCTCCCTTAGGTTAAATTGCTAATCAGCAACTACAAGTGAGCAGGTAAATCATAGTTCTATGTTATTTTGGCTTTGTTTAAAATCAAGAAATTACACAATAACTATGAAGTGGCAAAAATACTAGCATGGTAGTCCTTTCACCATCCCTACATTTTCGGGGGCTGAAATACAACGAAAAACTTGAATACATATATGAAAGAAAAACCATTACATTAAACAAACTTGGTTGTTATTATTCTTTTCAAAAACCAGTTCACAACATGGAAGCTATCAGGGAATAAAGCAAGGCTGTTTTTAAGTCCAAACCAACTCTGCTTCTTTGCTGATACTATATGACAACCTCCATAAGACACCTCACAAACACATATAAGGGAACAATAAAAGCTATGGTTTTTCTTATCAATACACAAGCTGTGTAAGATCTTTGCCACCTCTTCTGTTCAGACTTGTCAGAGAGAAAGGGGAATAGAATGAGATTAGCCATTAGCTGTTCAGCACGGGCTCACTGCTTGCTGTGGAGGCTCAAGTGCGTTGCAGCGTTAATCTGCCTGGTAATGTTCATAAGCCCAAACGAGGCCAGGACACAGCCCTAATGAATTAATCTACACAGACCTTCTTACACTTCTTAGATTACCAGTTGTAATCAAACTAATTTACCCCAATCACTTTCAAAACATGTGCTGATACGACACTTGCAGAACCTGGGGGTCCACTTGTTTTATTTTTGTTTTCGGCCTAAGGGCTAAAGAGCTCACCTTCTGTTGGGATTTGAAAGGGATAGGAGGAAAAGCTCAAGCAGACATATGGTTTTACTTGGTCAGAGTTAGTGAATGTTAAAACACAAACTGTGGCTGGTTGCAGCATGATAGGTGTGGCCAGTGAGGTGCTGGTCAAATACAAGTGAACTGTGTCAAGTCTTAAGCTGAATTAAGTACACAGACGAGGCAGTCATACCTGCGGCTTCCAGTAGAGCTTCGAGTCGGGCTTGTGTCTCTGGATCAACAGTCCTCAAATCTACTCCATCTGTGGCGCTGGATAAAAGCAACTCTGACGCTGTCTTCATGATGGGGTTATCCAGGTCCTCCTGGTCCAGAATGAATGACTCCACCTGGAAGAGATACAAGGGGGGGTAAAGGAATCATCATCTGCCTCTTGATGGCTGTTTTCATGTTAATTTCTGATTGAAAGCTCTACTTAACAGAAAGTCTTGATTACTTTTGGTGACATGTAACAAAAAGGTAACACATTAGAAAGTGTTGAATCAATTGGTTAATGTGAATTCTTACTCTTTTAATTCATCCCATTACTCAGTTCAGAAGTGACCCTATATTATACACACAATAATACACCATCTATCAGAAGATCAGGCATGCCACCCTTGTTTATTTTCAGTTTTTTTCAACAAAGGGAGAGAAAAAAGGAGCATGGGGATAAGAGTCAAAGCACGGGAAGTACTATGGCCAGGAATTAAAACCCTGCACACATGGAGGGATTCAGCTGAGAGTCAGCTGCCCAAGTACAGCAGCACACTTTCATACCTGAGCTTTGGCCCTGTCGGCTATCCTACATTACAGCCTCTCCGATAGAAATTTAAAATAGAAAAACCCAAGCCAGTGAACAACAAATGCAGGAATAGAGCTGTTGTTTTTACACTATAAAGTCATAATTAATGTTTCCGCCTGATTAAAGTTAAACATGTTACAGAAAAAGTAACTTGCCTTTCATCTAATTCTATTTAAACTGTAGGGCTGTTTTTCACCCCTATATACTAACATTGTTCGTGTAAGCAAGGAATACACAAACCAAATACTGTTTTCATGCTAAATAAAAAAACATACTGATTATAACACGATTATGTTACTTTAGGGTTTGCAAATAGATCAGTTCTAGTATTACAATTAAGGCTGTGGAGCATCCTTATGTTTGAGTTATAAGAACAATGTTTTTATGGAAACTTCCAAGTTGTAAAGTACCCACAGATAGTCTGCAGTAGACATACTTTTGTACATAGGTGAAATAAATCTCAGGTAGGGCTGAGTAGTGGTCAGTACAGAAGCAACCGTAGACTCTACAAAGCTAGAATAAGACTACTCAGATCCCTTCATCAAACTGTATAGAAGGGAAGAAAAACAGCATTTTGGTTTTGTACTCAAGGAGGCAACCTACTGACACTAAGGTGTATTGAGCCATACTTAGGGCAGAAACAACACCAATATATTAGAGACTCCAATAAGTTCTTCACTCAATAAAGAGACTTTGTTGAATTGAACTTATTATTAGACATAAGATCTAACTTAAGTCATGAGCCTAGAGTGAGGTTAGGATTTTAAATACATTTTAGATTCAGATTAAATTACTCTAGCTCAGTAGTTTGCAAACAATCTTTGACAAAGTTTGAGAAAGAAGCCATCAATATCTATGTCCATCCATAACCTGTAGCAGGCTTTCAGGGCCTGGTCAGGGCAGCAAATGTTGGGAGAGAGTCAGCAGTGTGGAGGAATTCCGCTATATGATAGGAACAGAGAGCAAAACAACTCATGGGGGATGTAGTTCTGCTGTGGCCTTTAGAATCAACAATGGACATCAGACTTCACTATTAATGAACTACAGTTCCCAGGGTGTTGGTATCCAGAGAGCTGGAAAGGCCTAGAATGGCATCTGCTTAATCCTGGGGCTCAGATTTTAGCTACTGCCTGGTGCAGCGGGTTCTCCATTGGAGTAAAAACACCACAACAAACGCTTCCTTTCAGGCTTGCATGGTCGGCTTGATGAATGAAGCAACACAACACAGAGGCCATACATTTGTTATTTGATTCAATTAAATTGCCTGAGATGTTTATTGTCCAACCTGGAATTGTCCTCCCCTGTGCTACACAGCTGATGCTCACACAGAAATGGACAGGGTATGTTGACATTTGCATCAGCTGACACATCCATACATGTCTCACTGTCATGTCTGTGGCGTGATTGAGACAGATTGCCCTTTGGTAAGATGTGAGTTTAGCTGAATAGAGACTGATCAACAGGTAATGTGTATTACTCAGCAGTACCAGTTATCTCCACGCCCATTACTCCTTAATGAAAGTGTTGACTTGTAGTAAATAAATACTGCATCACCAATTAAAATGACCGTAGTGATAACAATACCATGAAAATAACATGAAGCTGAGACCTTTGATAGGTTTGGTACTAATGGTTTTTTCGATCTGGCAGTGTGACAAGTCTCATTCTTTCGTCTTCTGCAGTCATACGATATGGTAAACTTAATAACATGATAACAGTCTGGCTGAGAAGTCTTAAAAACAGATAGCTCAGCTTCACAAGAAGCACAGTAAAACGGTTTAGTTAAAATCGCCATTAAGGAGAATTCCTAACATTTACATCTAAAGAGATAATGTTTTTTGCAGAGGCGCTGTTTTATCAATGCATCCATCTGAATACAGAACATGTCAGGTGTATGTTTGACTTGAGGAGTACATGCCATCACACCTGTCTCTGTGTATGACTACCAGCACATGAAAAGTTGGACACCTCTCAACACGAACTCTAGCTGCTCTCAATAGTGACAAGGCAAATCAAGTTGACACAGTGGTGGTGGCTCTCTGAACGCCACAGACGAAGGATGAAAATAACCGAACTGGTTTTATTTGTCAACAACGACTGTCGACAAATCCAAGTATAACTCCGCGAGGAAATAGCCTTAATCAAAAAGTTAGCAGAGGATCGATTTGGAGTGAATTTACATGTTTGGTAAAGTGACGTAATTGCACCACAACTACAGTTCGTAAGCTAGCCCGTGTCCGTCCGCGGGGTTGACGGGCATCTTCCATTTGCCGTGGCTGGAAAGCTTGCTGGAAGAAGAGCTGCAAAACTTGTGATGGGTGTTGCGAGACGACAGCACCGAGCGAGGCCGTGTTCGCTTCCACCCGAACTAGGCCGCAGTCACAGCCTGTGCTGCATAAATAAAACATTTCAACCGCTCAGCGTCAACAACTGCCCGTGTCTCATCAAACATTGTCGACATTATAACCCTCCATGACTATATGACCTGCCAGGAAGTGTTATCAGCCTCAAGTGCTGGCTTATTTTACGTAATTTCAGCGGCCTGGGAGGGGGTGGTTGCCAACTGCGAGCTAATTCACTAGCTAGCAGCCAGCCCGCTAGGAGAGGAATGTTGCCTAGCTCCCTGGTTAGGCTGAGCTAACTAGCTTAGCTTAGCGTAGCTACCTCTGAAACCTCGTCTTCGTCGCTGCCGGATCCTGGACCCGAGGAGAGGACGGCCGCAGCCGCTAGTTTGAAATCCAGTCTTTCTGCAGCAGGCCCGCCTGGTTCGCCGTACAAACGTACTTTCTTTCCACCTACACCAATCCCAATGCCCCCAAGTCCGACTCCTCCTGGTGTCGCTCCTACCCCCATCCCTGCCACTGGGGAGCGAGGAGTCACCGAGTCAATCTCGTCCTCGAAGCCGTCCGTCAGCATTGCCGTCCCGGCTACTGCATCCTGCATACTTATGTTCACAATACGTGTGTTAGCGAGATAGTTGTTGACTTAAACGTCCGTCCGGGCTCTTTCTTTTTGGATATTTGCGTTATTTTACTTCAGGGAATCCAGAAACTCTCCCGAAGCGAGGGTTGAGGAGGATCTCTTTCCCCCAGCCATTAACTTTCTAACAACCTAACCCGATACGCACTGTTTCTCAGAATGACCGCCTCTGTACAGAATCCCGAGAATCCTATTGGCTCAGCTGGAAGGAGCTCTGTTTCCAATTGGTCAAAATTAACGCTTGTCAAATATGAGACCGCAACGTCATGTTAGGTTTACCAATATCACGAGGCTGTAGAACGAACGTCAAGACATGACATGGTAGGCCAACTTAACTGGTAGCCAGCTTTACTAGTTCATGTAAACTCTTTATGGGAAATTGCATCAAATAGAAGGGTAATAGAGAGTGTGTTATATATTTTAATAAGACAATTGACGTGATTTACTGTATAAATTAATAACAGTCTTCAACACAATCTGAAAAAGTAATAGGCTACGATTTATTGCTTTTATTTAGGCAATAAGTGAACATAAATAAGAGTGGAAAGAAGTAAATACAGATATCCCCCTGTGTTAATGATACAAGACAAGTTGTACACATACCCAGAGAACATGAATAAAAACAACGTGATTATTGCATCATCATCAACTTTTATTTTTAATATGAGCAACTTCTGTACACACATACATGTTTTGTCGCAAATATGCAGATCTCGATCCAATTATATTATATACCTTTATCTATAAACTTTGGTAGCATGGGGACATGCAAAAACAACAACAAAAACAATAGTTTCACATGTTACAGTAGAACATTCGATAACACAACTACAAACCACTGGGCCATCAAAACCTTCTTGAAAAGAATGTCAAGCACTTAATGTCACTGCTAACCAATTTAAAGAGAGATGCTTCTGTTTGCATGGACCTATCTTTGTTGAATCTCAACAACTGATTAGTCTTAAGTAAAAAGGGCCTCACATAAATAAGTTCCTAACATTTTATTTAACTCTAATTAGCGTTCATATTTATTTTGCTTGTTATTGAATGGGAATATTTCATATAATGAACAACACAAAAAAAGATTGCTGCTTTGTGCAGTAGATAATGCAGCTAACAGACACAAAGTTTGTCTACCTTTAGAGTCATTTCTGTAGTCCACCATGCTCTTTTTCAGCATTGTGTCCTTCTATTACACATGCATGTTGACCAATCATGGTTGGACTTTTATTTACTTGTATCAAGAAGCAGTATTGTAATGTCAAATTAAACTTTAAAAACTCAAGCAATTGAAAGTTTGTTTATGGTAAAGTAAACATGTACTGTATGAAATGTACCTATCAAAAGGGCATAATGTTAAGTGAAAATAAATGGTCATTAAGTCATGACTTCACAGCATTAAAATGCAGTTAATGACTCTGGCATTGAATAGTTTTAATCCTCAACAGTTATTATAAGTTAAAACATTTTCAGTCAGTGCATATTAATAAGAAATGAATATTTCACAGAACTTTGCAATTCTTACTATGATTATAATGTGAAAAACGCCTATTCTCAGTGTTTAAAAATGCACAAAATGAAATTAAGTCCATTAACAGAACTTTACAAATTGTAGCCTACATCACTATTGTCAATGTGATTTTTTTTTTTTTTTTTACTTTTTATACCTGTCAGTTACGATATCAAAAGCTTACCATTATCAAAGTGCCCTGCATGTTGTCACTATACAGCTTCCTTATTACTACTATCTCCTACATTAGGCCAACGTGTTACAAAAGTTGATGCCAAAAGGCACTTCTGAATTTGGTGACAGGAGGTATACTTCTTTGGGGCAAAATCCCCACAGAATTTCACTAACAGGTAACTGTAGCTATAGGTGGCTTTCTGCTTTTGGGTCCCATCATCAGCATCTTGGATTTGATGGTGAAGCATGTTTCTGATGCTTGTTCACTCCTCCCACCAAATCTGAAATTAATACTTTGCAAACTAATAAAAATCAGCAGCTGGTTTTGGCAGTTCATTTGAATAAGCTTGTACTTTTTGTGTTATGGTACCACTTCATCATTATCCTAGTCGGATCTAAATCCATTCCGTTTTGTTGTGTCTTCAGTTGACTTAATGTTCCTGCCTTGATTATCAGATTGTCAAACAGTATTTATGTTTGGCTAAGATAAGCATGAGTTACGTTTACACTTGATATGAAAATTAACCTGTTATACAATTATTCTTTCTTGAAAGAAACTGAAAGCATTTAAATTTAGTTATGGCCACTGCAAAACAGGGCTGCTTGGATATGTAGGCCAAGAGATGCCGCCCGGGCCAGCCAAGGCCTCGGGCAGCAACGTCATCAGTTCAGGGCGTGGACGTAGGCCAGTCAGAGACGATTGGTTATTCAATCGGGGTTGCCAAACTTGTTAGAATCCCCCACTTTCTACAATTACTGAGCTATAAAAGATATCAATGAAATAGAAGAGTCGTTGATTTTTTTTGCTGTATTTGCAGATAGATACATATAACAGTTAAACAATTATACGAAATTGTTGTCTGAAGTGGATCACTTGATAGTTCGTAAGTTTAAAATAGACGCTTTGAATAGTTAAGTGCGTTGTCTTGTTCTTCCTCAACGGGGACTTCTACATGCAGCTCTGGCAACTCAATACAAGATTTCAGCTTCATCACGCACGCAAGACTTTCTACACACACTCCTGCGCGTTGCATCTTTGCTTGAATCAGGTAAATAAAAAGTATTGCTTTAGTTGAATACACATTGAAAAATATTGATTTTGCATTTTAGTTGTACATTTTTTAATCAATGCTAGATTTCGTATAGTTTCCGAATTCCATTCTAAAAATACCGCTAGCTAAGACATGCTAGCAGCAGTGTAACATGGCGCCGGGTGTGAGGCCCGCTTTTGTTCTTGTGTCTGGGTGCGGTATTCAACGTGCTCAAGGCAGCGAGTCTTCTTAAAGAAACCTGTTAACTGCATTATGGTTTCATATTTTCACATGAGAACTCTGAAAAATGTACCCGAATTCTTAAGTATCACATTATCTTTGAACCACCGTCACCTAGCCTGCTACACATTGTTGTATAGCTAACGTTAGCTTTTAGCAAACGCGCTTTTTATTGTCCTGCATGTTTAGAAGAGCTCGGATAAATCCAGACTGTCTACTGCTTCCGGGTTTCTACTAAACTAAAATATTTCATAGTGAGAAATTACATTAATATAAGCAGTATTCATTATTGTACGACTTTGTGTTCGTCGCTTTGTAGAAACTAGGGCCTATATGGGGCTGCCAATTAATTCACTCTTAGTAAGCGACAGTAATCATGGAGGGCCATGGGGGAGTCTCTTAATCTTAAATATAGTTAATCTTTAAAAGTAGATAAAATAAACTTGCGCGGGAAATAACTTACTACAACAATCAAGTTAATTTAACTAGGTGTATGTGTCCCCAAATGTGAGTATTAAGGCTCTTTGAATTGAGTGGTGTACTGTACTTGTACAACATCATTTTCTTAACCACATCTCTATAGAACAATGCAAAGACTCCTGGATGGATGCTGTAGTGCAGGAGATCCTAAACTTTTCAGCCCACAACCCCCAAAATATAGGTGCCGAAGACTCGTGAACCCCCATTGTTCCTCAGTGCTTTAATGTGGCTTCAGGTAGCTGGTTTGCAGCCAGAAAATGAGCCTACCTATATGAGCATGTGGCTGTGTTTCCTGGGCCTTTATGAATGAACCTACTGCTACTAATGCTTTTGATCATTAACTGTTCACTAATCCTAAACTTAGGAGTCATCTGGTAACAAAGAAAGACAGAAAACTCATTACATTTTCTATTTTTAAGGTTTTATTTCAAGGTTAGCTGCTCTAGTTGTTGAGTTTCTTTAATTTAAAGGGTAAAATTTACTATTTTTAGATAACTTTAAAAAGAAAAAACAATCTGGAAGACACGTCTCGACCCCCCATTGGTGTCTCGCCCCTCAGGGGGTCCTGACCCACACTTTGGGAATCCCTGCGCTAGTGTTTGAATGGGGATTGGAATAGGGATGTTACGGGATGCTGTCCATCGCTGTTTACTGTAGTAATTTGATTTCATTACTAACACTGAGTATGTGCCTATCTTTTAAACATAAAGACTGATTCATTGTATGTTTTTTTTTTTCCTTCTTCAGGGACCAAGAACAGTCATGGCTGATGAGGGCTATGTAGTACGCATCAGGGGTCTACCTTGGTCCTGTTCAGTGGATGAAGTACAGAGATTTTTCTCAGGTATTTATCCACATTCAGTTCAATATAATAAACATTTTAAACAAATAAAGATGTTACATTACATTACATTACATCAGTCAGAAGTTTAATTATAAACCATTTCTAATGTAGATTGCAAAGTCATCAATAATGGAGGAGGCATCCACTTCACCTACACAAGAGAGGGTCGTCCCAGTGGAGAGGCATTTGTTGAGTTGGAGACAGAGGAAGACCTGAAGATTGCAGTGAAGAAGGACAGAGAAACCATGGGCCACAGATATGTAGAAGGTGAGAACTACTGCTTTTATACAAAATGTCTCTTTTAATTTGCTTCAACTTTAAACTGTGCCAGTTAACAGTTTTATCTCCTATCATTATAGTTTTTAAATCCAACAATGTCGAGATGGACTGGGTAATGAAGCACACCGGGCCAAATTGTCCAGAGACGGCAGGAGACGGGCTGGTTCGGCTCAGAGGGCTTCCTTTTGGTTGCAGCAAAGAGGAGATAGTACAGTTTTTCTCAGGTAAGAACAAGCCAAGCTCTCTGTTAAAGTTCTTTAACTTTCTGCGTCTCCCTTTCTTGTTTCCTTTCTCTTATGGACTCTACAAATCTTGCATCTGATTTTACAAAGTGGTCAAAGTGCCATGGAAAGCGATCATTACCTACTGTTTGAGTACATATTAACATGACTTATGATTTGAAATGTTAAGTGAGGAAATTATGCCAGAAAAGGAAGCTAGGGTTAATTGAAATTGAGGAAAATATACTAACTCCGTTAAATTAAAGGGCAGGAATTTATTCAAGTTATGCAAACCTCCTTTGCCATCATTGCACATCATATTCATCTTTAGCCCATGTCCTCCACTTTTCCCCTCAAAATGGCGTGGTTACATTTTCAAGTCGTCTTTGCCTACTGGTAATTTACTAATGATGGAAAGGCTCACACTCATCACTGATGGGACCAGTATGACTCCAGTGTCATTGTTTCTTTTTCACATTTCTTCACACACTTGTCTTTTCAATTCATTTGTTCTAATTTACAGTATATATGGTTTTTGTATTAGCATTTAATGGGCAGTTGCATAACCCATGTCATCCCCCAGGATCTTGTTCTCTCTTCATCAACACACCGATACTAGCCTGATGTCCCAAACAGCTCCCTTTTCCATATTCTTCCTCTATCCTCTCATTTCTATTTTACCCCAAACAGTAAATGTAAGTCGTTTGAATGGCCAGTCACTGGTTAACAACTGAACTGGTATGTGTGATGATGTATAGAGTTTTCCATAAGTTTTCTATCTCTCTCTCTTTAGAGAAAGTTCTCTCTGTGATTGGGCATGTGATTTAATATGTCCCCTGCTGGGGTTATCTGTCCTTGGGTTGAAGGGTTGGAAATCGTGCCAAATGGGATAACATTGCCGGTGGACATCCAGGGGAGGAGTACGGGGGAGGCCTTCGTGCAGTTTGCTTCACAGGATATAGCTGAAAAGGCTCTAAAGAAACACAAGGAAAGAATAGGGCACAGGTGGGGATGGTTGGTTGGTTGGCTGGATAAGTTGCTTTTCTTATGGTGTGCACCCTCAACATGTGATCCAAATGCAAAATGGACACTACATCAATTATTGGCTTTCTGAGCACATTTGTATATTTCACCACACACATGTAGAAAAAACCATGTAAGAAAACTAAATCCACATATTCACAATGTCCAATGGGAACATTAGTGCTGGGGCACCATTCCCAAATATGAGATATAAAAAAACGAATAGATTACACATGAATTTAAAGAACGAATGGTGTCTGAGCATTAAATATCAGTCCAGGTTGATAAATGGTAAGGAGTCTCCCTGGTGGTAAAATCAGAGGGCCACTGTACACATGGATCTGGAGCCCACTGTCACAGGTAATGCTTAGAGTGGGTTTCTAAAGGGCTGGAGCCCGCTCTTTCCCTCTAAAACCAGGACAATGGCTGTCATGGAAAGGACACAGGATGCTCTTGATCAGATAAAACTCACCTCAGGTAACCATAAGAAAAGTGTAAACGTCAATAAGGCCCTTATCAATTTGGTCAGTTTAATTTTTGCAACTTTTTTCACAAGTTGTCTCTACCCTTTGAACAATTAGCAGTAAGTACTCCAAAGATATTTCTACCTATGGACTACACCATGACAGCATCTGCTAAGCCCAGTTTAATCAGTTTGAGCTAGTGCAGCCTTTTTCAGTCCATCACCCATGAGCTCACTGTGGTACCTCTATGCTCTCAGGTACATTGAGATCTTCAAGAGTAGCCGCGCTGAGGTGCGGACCCATTATGAACCCCAGCGGAAGCCCATGGGTATGCAGAGACCGGGCCCCTACGACCGGCCTTCTGGTGGTCGCGGCTACAACATGATGGGCCGAGGGGGATCCTATGACAGGATGCGCCGTGGAGGCTATGGAGGAGGTGGGTTCGAGTTGGATGACATTGACATGTGAAGCTGTTAGCTGCTATGTCTATTAATTTTGACTCTGCAGAATGGAATAATTCAAAGTCATGTTGATCATGATGTATAACATACCTGCATGTTTATACAGGTGTATCCGATGGAAGGTATGGCGATGGTGGCTCTTCCTTCCAGAGTACAACTGGCCATTGTGTCCACATGAGGGGCCTGCCGTACAGAGCCACAGAGACAGACATCTACAATGTAAGTCAGGGGTGTCTGCACACTGTCATGACTAGAAATCCAACTTGTTCTGAGGTTATGGTTGCTTCTTACACTTTTGCTTTTCCTAGTTTTTCTCGCCACTGAATCCAGTGCGGGTCCATATTGAGATCGGCCCTGATGGCAGAGTAACAGGAGAGGCAGATGTAGAGTTTGCAACACACGAAGATGCCGTGGCAGCTATGTCGAAAGACAAAGCCAACATGCGTGAGTTTTAAATAAGAGACAATTCCATCATTGTAACATAAAGATATATTCATAATAATGTTCATGCTTTCTTTCTCTGCCCCTCAGAGCACCGCTACGTGGAGCTCTTCTTGAACTCAACAGCAGGGGGCAGTAACGGAGCTTATGGCAGCCAAATGATGGGTGGCATGGGTGAGTGATGGTGCTGGAGACTCATGACACATGCTTAATTCTGATGCATTATTGGCCTTCTCAACTTGAATTTCTCTCTTCACAGGGAACCAATCATCCTATAGTGGTGGTCAGCTGAGCTCGGGGTACTCTGGTGGATACAGCAGCCAGGGGAATATGGGCGGCTACAGTGACTACAGTGAGTGTCAGCTGTGTTATAAAAAGCCTGTAAAGATTGTTTCTGTGTTTGGCTCCTTGGTCCTATATTGTGTATTCTCTCTTTCTTGTTAGGTAACCAGGGCGGGATGGGAAACAGTTACTATGGCAGCGGTGGAGGAGGAGGAAGCAGAGGCTCTATGAATGGACTGGGCGGGGGATGGGGAATGTAAATTTGTTTTTTTTTTTTCACTTAATTTGATGTTTTTTTTAAAGTCAGCATTTAGCTGGAAGGACTGGAAACGTAGTCTCACCTCGTAAACTTAGGGTAGGGTCAGGTTGTTTTGAAAATACTGAGGGGTAGGGTTTGTATTTTTTTTAAGTGGATGATCTTCAGAGAGAAGTGAGATCATCTGGTATCGGTGAGAAGCGCTGTTTGTCTTTTGCCACCCCCCACAGATTTGACACACCACAGAAACCGTGCTCTGAATTTTCATAACAGAGAAGTGTGTTTTTTTGTTATAGTTTTCTGAGCACCTGGCTGTTCCTCAAAGTTAACTAATCCGTTGCTGGTGGCTCTAACATTAGTTTCAGTGTCTGAGTGCATGAACAACAGAATTCAGAAAATGTCCATCTTATTTTTTAGATCTTATTTCATCTTCCAAATAGTGTTATGCCCTTTTATTTCTGGTTCAAATCTTATGACTCAAGCATGTTTTGTTTTTTTCTACAGTGTGACTGTTAGCCGGTTTCTCTGGATAAGTGTTATATCAGAAACAAGTGAATTTCAAATCTGTTGACATGAAGGTTTCTACTGCTTCAAATGCTATTTGTATTTCCTGTGCACAAAGTGAATAAACTAGTCTGGAATATCTAATTGAAACACTGAGAAGCTTTGAGAAAGGCGCTTTTATTCATTTATCAAATATCTAGATATAAAACTTTTGGTCACCATTCCCAAATTAAGAAAATGGCTCTGTAGCAATTAACACAATCCACAAAATCATGTTATATAATACATTCTAAAATAGTTTGATTTGTTAACATTCTACAGTCATTTACAAAACAGGTTCTCCCGTATCCAGCAGTGGAGCTGTGGCTGCAAAAAAAAATGTTACAGAGACGATGCATGGCTAGTTGATTAATAGAAAAGTGAAGTACATGTGTTAAGTCAAAAAAACAACCTCACAAATGATCCAACACAAAAGCTGAACACCAACAAGAGACCTCCGGTAGCATCTTGACCATGATCTATATGTTTAAATTAGTAATAAGTTCATGCCCTCAATAATGATCTGTGTATCTCGTATTAAACTGATGTTACTCCAGCCTAGTGAAACAATGGTCACATAATTAAACTAAACTTAACTTTGTATGTAGTCTGCATAAAGTGTATTAGCTCATCCCATCAGTGTTAAACGTGGCCCCTACTTGTGACAGGTTAGTGTTCCTGAATTTCATGTAACAGTGTAAATGGAACCCCAGGTCACATTTCCATAAGATCTGATGACACTTCTTATAACATGGTAGTAAGATCATGGTGGCTGTGGATGTGCCGTCTTTTAAAGCTCTTGTAGGTCTTTTGTCAGGAAGCTGTGGAAGAGCTTCGCTGCAGCAGGAGGGCGTGGCACATATCGCACACCCGCACAGGACGAGGGTAGGAGGGTAAGGCCAGCTCATTACCAGAACAGTTGTTGCAGTAGATGTCTCCACAGTTTCTGCAGTGATGCTGCAACACAAATATACCCTTCAAATGGAAGTGTCTGAAAACTACATATAGAAGAGCAGGAATTATTAGAATAAAAAAAGAGCATACCTTTCTGCGTGCAATGGAGAACTCTTTTAGGCATTGCTTGCATTGGGTTGCCTCGTCATCTTTGAGCCATGCGTGGCCCTGTAGGGAAAAATCAAAGCACAAGATGAAGATGAACTTTTTCTATTCAAAAGCAATAATTACAGCTACACCAGTCTTTCTATTTTACCTTTAGTGCTTTATTAACCTCCTTGAAGTCCTCCATTTTAAGTTTAGACCTTTAGAAAAAGATGACCCCACCATTAGAATATTATGACAGTTATTGACCAAAGAAGAAAGGATGATGAAGGCTTTGATACTGACTGGCTGAGGTGAAGTCCCATTTCCTGCAGAGCTTGTTCCTGCTGTTCACAAATCTGCTGCAGCTGCTGTTTCTCCTCCTTCAAATCCTGCAGCTCCTGCACCACCAGTTTACAGGAAATAACACCAGGATATCACAATACTGTACAGCACTGATTCAAAAAGTGTTGCAAGTGTGCCTTTGGTGCTATTCAAGGGCCAAACAAAGGCCTAATCACTGAATTCCTATCTCAAAAACAATGATCAAATTGAAGATTCACTTCAGAAAATGCACTAACTTTACTTTGTAACTTTATTAGTTATGCAAAATGTTCAAATAGAAGTTGTTCAAAGGACATGCATCAAAGCTATTTTCAGCAAAAACAAGCTCAGATTTCAAACTATGTTACTATCATTATGATAATTAGTATGAAAAGTAGCTTTTTATCCCAATAATACCTCTAGCTGCAATGGGAGGTGGTACTATAAGGATATTTGGTTTAATACACCTGGTACATGGCCTCAAAGTTTAGACACTGCGTTATACAGGATTATAGAGGATTTTCTGCCAACACTGGTTCAGTGTAATGGGAATAAACATTTTTTTTACTGAGCCCAATGTACCAATTTAACTTCAGCAATCAAAACTGGAAGATATTTTTAAAAATAATTAACAGATTACCAGCCTGGCAAATATGGAGTGCAATATGGCCATTATCTGTATCGGTATTTCATTTTACCCCTTGCCGATAGACGTATAAAAAAATGGCTCCACTTCTGGTTTGTCCCTCCCTCTACTGCCTTCTTTTACTTGAATGTAAAATCTGAGCACTTTTACTGCTGGTTAATACACATACGGTAAAGTTTACAGTTTTCAGAGCTAAAACTCGCCTTCATTGCTGTTGCACATATTTATCGATAGTACTAAGTAGTGAAGTAGCCTAGATTTATAAATGACAGCTCAACATTCTACATTTTTTTCATTATTACAGAAAATTCACAAGGGTTACAAGTATTCTTTCTTGGTCTTATAAACTACTTATCTGTATTGTTACCAGCCTGGAAAAAAATTACACCAGTTGACCCCTGATTTGAAATATGTAAAGAAATTAGCCTTGAACTGCAGTGTTTAGTAAAACAAACAAAAAAAGAAATCCAGGAGATTACAGAAAGACAGGGTAAAAACAAAGTAGACAGGGATCATATGTACACACATTTTTAGGAGCCCATATTTGAAAATCATCCATGTGTTTTCACTTTGGTTTATAAATATTTAAAACTATGTACCTTCAAAGGTACAGTGTGTATGAATAAGAGTCATTTAGCAGAGCAGCCTTTAGAAATGTAATATATCGTTCATAAGTATATTTGCTTCGTTGTCTAATGTTTTAACTTAGAATGAGCCTTTTATGATTTACATAAAGAGCGGATCTTCCACAGAGGCCACAATCCTACACTGTTTTTACAGTAACACAAAACTAGCAACGTGTGTTTTTGTACCGTGTGGCTGTGCAAAGTGCACCTGTTAGAAGACATGGATAAAGACAGTGGTTGTTGTGCGTGAAAGAATTTGTAATGATAGATGTTCTTGAGGGTAAAAACTTGACAAATGGAGGATCATACTAAACATGCATCACAGGAGCATCTTGTCCTCAAGGGCTACCATCCCTTCACTGATTGAAGGGGTGAGCAGGGGAGCATTCCAATATAGAATCTGACCCCTAGATATCGCTAATTAATCCCAATCATACACACTGTACCTTTAATAACTGTTTTTTTGCATCACTTCCAAAGCAGTTCAATGACTTCCAAACTCCTATGTATGTGTAACACTGACCGTGTTCAGGCCCTGGAGTTGTTGCAGCTGTGTGCGGAGCTCAATGCTGTTGTCCTGTTCCCGCTGAAGAGCTCTCTGCAGGCTCTGTCTTTGTTCCCTCTCTGTTCGCAGCTCATTCTCCAAACCTAGCCTGAGAAGAGATATAACAATGAGATTGCTGAAGGGCACTTGTTTTTCAAACTACATATTGAATATATTTACTGACAATTAACTCTTAGTCAAAATCAGCAATAGGTACTAAATTTATACGATTCAGGAGTTTGTAAGACTTTAAGTCCAAAAAGAATTATGAGGGTTTAACTCAGACTTTAACAACTCCAATCTCAGACTTCAAACTAACTGGTACAGAAGGACCATTTTTCAGATGTAGTCTTAAACTTGTTCAAGTCAAAACTGAGCCTACAAGCTTTTTTTATATAACCTCACAGGAGAAACAGCATGAGTTTTTCAGTTACTGACAGTGGAACATAAGGTTAAAATATGTTTATTTAAGAAGGGATAATAACATGCTCATGTGTCCTGTTCAGATTTTTTTTATCATGCATGCAAAGTGCTATTACCTCTGTGTATCCAGGTCAGTCAGCTGTTTCTCCAGAGCGTCCACTTTCCCTTCCAGCTCCACCTTCAAATCTTTGTCTGACTGGTCACTTTGCTTGCGTTGTCGCTCTGAGTTCTGTAGTCTGTGTTGCCAAAAACAACCAAGAACAATATTAACTAAAAGGAAAAGGGTTGCTTAAAAAAACAAAACAATAAAAAAATATGAACAATACCTCTCCTCTAATTCCTTCATGTTTTTTTCCATTTCATCCATCTTCTGCTCCAGCTGCAAAGCCTCTGCCTGCTTTTTTTCTGCCTCTCGTTGTGAATCCTAAAAAGCCAAAAACAGTTTTTTAGTGCGTCCTTTCTGAGTGGACCTGTAAATAAAAGGTGTGCTCGTAACTTCACCCAACGTTTTGATAAAATCACTGAGGCTGTTGACAACACTTGTTTGTGTTTGTGGATCTATCCAAGGCATTTGATACAGTCAGTCAATCATGATATTTAACTGCAGAAACTTTTTTAATTATGGTTTACATGGAACTGAGTTGTTATGGTTCAGAAGCTACTTACCAACGAGAAAGCACTATGTTTATGGAATGACACTAAGTGACTGATTTCATTTGGGGTGCCACAAGGCTAAATCCGGGGACCTTTACTGTTTCTATAATAAATTAAAGATTTATACATGATTTCATCTAAAGCATTTTTCAACTAGTTTGCTGCTGATTCCTATATTTTTCTATCAGGTAAAGATGGATATAACCTGGTATCTGAAATGAACACAGAATTAAGTAAAGCTGACACTTGGTTTAAAGCAAACAAGTTATCACCAAACATCAATAAAAGTGCTGACATGATGTTTACACCTATGACCTTAAATATGACCATATGACTAGTGAAATGGCAATGAATATTAATGTATCAGAAGATTAAGAAATTTGTTACCAAGAAAAGTGTATTACACTATGATTTTTCCTTATATATCCAACTGCAACATTGTTTAGGTAAGCACCTTTAAAAGGAACATTAACGATATTTTGTCCCTGTAGAAACGATTCATTAAAATGATCATTCTCCTGTAGGTTGAGTAGTTCTATTCACCTATTTCAGTTATTACGACGCCTACCCATCTTTGATCTTAACCATTAACAAATTAAAGTTTTTGTCCTTCAACACACTCACAAAGTATTCCATGTATGTTTTCAAGATGAGATAACTCTCAGATCCATCTTTACCAAACATGGTCTGCAAACAAACTTCCATCGAGCCTTTTCAGGATTACCCTTTCTCAGTTTTCCAACAGATACAGAGGACCTCACTGTTGGGACAGTTTATCCGGTCATATTACAAGATACACAAACTTGAACTCATTCAAGAAACTAACCATACACTTTCTGTTAGGTCATTGCTTTTAATATTAATCCCTTTTATTAACCCTTATGTTTTGTCTTTAGTTGTTTCTAACTTATCTGTTGTTCATTAATACTTTGTCTTTATGTTGAATGTTTTTAAATGGAGGGCCACTTGACAAGGCTGTCTGGGTATGTTGGCTCCTCTTGCACATTTCTTATCACTAAAGTTAGTGATTAGTTACACTGTTGAATTTACCCGTCAAGTCTTCTATATCCTGGCTCTTGTTATTGAGAAGAAATTTTATGTTTTGTTATTTTGTGTACAATACAATTAATAAATAAATCTGTATACCTGAGCTTTGTGGAACATTTGTACGTTGAGAGTCTTGACTTGGTCAAGTTGGAGCCGCAGAGCTGCGAGGTTGTCCTGTTTCTCATGTGTGTCCTTCTCCAGCAGCTTCATAGCCACCTCCATCTCCTGCTTTAGACTCACCTGGAGCTCTAACTCACGCTCCAGCTCCTAGAATCATACAGAGGACCAATCAGGAATCAGGATTCTTTACAACACATTCAAAGAATTTTGCCCTCCACCTCCTCTACCCAATGAAGCAACACAGAGCAGCTCAGTCAGCTTTCTTTCTATGTTCTAGAGCTGTGGCCTCATGATAACTTACCTGGCGAATGCGCTTTTCCTCCTTATACTGTTTCCAGACAACATTATACATCTCATCCAGACCCTGTCGAGTCTGTTTGTATGTCTCTAGCTCCACTTGACTGTCCTGAAGAGCTGCCTGGGAAATCAAACACAGAAGAGAGTTGGGTTTGTTATTTTTCTGTTAGACAGAGGTGGGGTTGTTGTAGTTAATGATGCAATGCTTTCTGACCTCTTCCTTTTTCTGGCTGGACTGCAGGATCGACTCATTCTCCTTTCTCAGGTGTTCATGTTCTTCCCGCAAAGAGTTGATCCGGTCTGTTGCTGCAGTCAGCTGAGGGAAAGAAAACATACACTTGTTATATTAGTCAGGAGAAACACACCTAATGCACACAGATGTTTTGTTTACATTGGAGATGAACACCTTCTTTGTAGACAATTGATTAGAGCAATCCAATCTCATCCAAGTGCACACACATGCCTAAAACTAGTGCACCAACCTCCTCCACAAGTTTGCTGTTGGTCTTCTCTAAAGAGTCCATCTTAGCCTGAAGGTCAGTGACAGTGCCACTAAGGTGACGATTAAGCTCTTCAATGTAGTGCTTCTGATCCAATATGGCCGTCATCTTACCGTCACTAAAAAGACAACACATAAAAAAGTTGAGGGGTTGCGTGCGCATACGATCTGTTTGCAGTTTAATCTAGCCAGATGAGCACAGAGCAGGTGAGACATTAATTATCTCTTGAAGAGCGGCACTCACTCTTTTGGAGTCTCACTGTTGGCAGGGTCTTTCAGATAGAGGGAGAAGTCAATGACTCCCACCTGATTTGAAAAGAGAAACTCGTCACTTTGTGTCCTAATGCACTTTTTTTTTAATCTCATGCAATAAATGAGTTGCTGTGATCATGAGTGGGCTTAATGCCTGTCAATGCTCACCTGAGAATCAAGATCCTCCCCTTTAATGCAGAGGTTGGCATCAATAACATTGAGACCAACCAAGAGTCCCCCCATCACTGCCCCCTCCTCCTCCACCATTAACGCTCCAGGGTCATAAAACTCACTAGGAGGGAACAGAGAGAGAAGGATAATAGAGAGTTGACAAGAAAATGATTTGAAATTATGTACTGTTTTACTGATATAGAAATGACCATCTCTATAAAGGCTGCATAACTTTTCATGTTTACCAACCTCAGGAGATCTTTGCGGTCAAGCAAAGCTTTCATATAATCCGCAACTGTCTTCTGCATAAGTGCTAGATGCAGCCAAGCCCTTGCTCTCCCCAAACCGGTCCTGAAAGCAAATAAAAGAAAAGTGAAATAATCAGTATTATATTCAGTATTAAGGAGCTTTACTTGGAAAAAGTCTCAATGTAGCGTACTTTATGCCGGGCAGGTCTCTGGCACTTGTGGCAATGTTAGCGGACTCCGGACACAATTTCTCCACCAGCTCCAGAGGTCCCCATATAGATTTGTTCTGACCAATGAAGGATTTCTTAGCTGAAAAAATAAATACATAACAGTTAGATCTGCTTTGTGGCATAAAACTGCTAGAAACTAGTAATCTGTGGACGCTCTGTTTCACCTTTCAGGCCATGTTTGAGGCAATGCTCCAGGACAATGAAGAACTGTTGCAAAGGAGGGTAATCTGAGTCCAGCGTCCTACCCAGATTCAAGGAGGACTGAATTAATACTTTGATGCTCAGCTTTAACATGCTGAGCAAATTGGATCTTTCTATTGCCATAGGATCTTTGGGAGGCAGAACTGTAAAGATAAATTGAGAGATGGGATCAGTGAGATATATGCGGGCTTTGAGGAGTTGTTTTGCAGGCTTGTGTGCATGAAATGCTAAATAAACACTGACATAGAGAGTAGCGTTACTCCGTGCAGGATCATTAATCCATGAAATTAAAGTTTAGCTGTGGAAGTCATGTGTCTGCCGACAGCTGACATCAGCTAAGTCCAAGAGGAAGTAATAAGTAGGACTTTGAAGCTTTGCAATTTTACAACTAAGCTTTTACAAAGAGTGCAAGCCCAAGTATTGAGAGTCTAAAGCTAATAATTGACACAGGATACCTGGAAGTTTTTTAGAAGTGTTGTTGACATCATTTTCAGTCTCTCTTTCAGTCGGGGAGTTTGGAGTGGATCCCTGAGAGGGATTTCTCTGTGCAGCAGCGTAGCTCACCCCGCTGCTAATCGTCTCTGTGGCCTTCCGAGCGAGCGACAGGATGGGAGCCGACCAGCTGTTCTCTGCGGCCGCCGGAGCAGGCATCTCTGCCCGGTCCTGCCTGTCGGTACTGTCGGGCTCTCCCTCGGTAAGGATGTCCGACACTTCGGTTTCATCTTGCTGTTCTTTTGCTTCTCCATCCTCAACAGCTGTGTTTACTTCCACCGACTCGTCGGCCATGTTTGTCCCCCCTCCCCTCAGCCCCAACATTCACGTGACTACACCAGAGCAATCACGCGCGCTGTTAGAACTTTATTCTTCTTCGCTGTGTTAACAAATCAGATTGACGTGCATTACCGTCATCCACTGGAGTGGAGGATGAGGTGCAGTCAACATACAAAAACACTGCCTAACCTTTTACAGTCTATGTGCCTAACCTGTTGAATTCATTCCTTAACAACATACTTTCATTTGTGCCTCCAACATATATTTTTTAACTAATGCCATTCAACATTCAGTTTAGAATAGATTACTATTTGCTTTCACTGCACATAACAACTGACTAAAGACTTTGGTGGCCATTCATGACCCAAATCAACTACTATTGGTCGCAAGAACTGAGAATACGCCATTTCGATGCTTGTACGACATATAAATGATTACTGACCAAACCTTTAATTAGTGTGAGCAAGAGTCCGCCAGTTTTCGATCCTCACCATGGCCGAACAGGTATGCTGTAGTTCCCACTTTTTCCACGGGGTGGCACAGACACGCTGCACTTTATTTGTTTTGGTCTAAAAGGGTGCTCTTAATTTTAATTTTAATAATTCACCAGTAGTGTTTTAACCTTGCTGTTATATAAACTCACATATTAATGGTGGTGTTAGCCGAACATTTCTCCTTGTGATTGCAAATATATAGGCCTATATATATTTGTCATGGTTACTTTGCACTTATAAATCAGAGTGCATCCCTATCATGATTTTAGCGTTTTTTTAATTCGGCTTTAAGCCTACATTTTATTTTAGTTATCAAATTTCCAGTTTATTCTGTGTTTTATGTTACTCTATCTATCTATCTATCTATCTATCTATCTATCTATCTATCTATCTATCTATCTATCTATCTATCTATCTATCTATCTACCTTTCTGTCTGTCTGACAATCTATGACATTCTTAAACACTTTTTATTGGAAAACTTCAAAAAATAAAAGTGCAAATGATTTAAAGCCAATGCGAAAAGAGGCTCTGAACACTTCAGGTCACTCAAAGCTTTGAGATAAGGATGGGTCTGTCTGGTTTATATATCGTAATATCACTTAAATTGAAGTCAGTGTATATTTGGATTTCCCCCAAATCCCTTATCTCATTCTGCAGCAGTACAATCTGTAGCCTAGAGTAAGATTTACCATAGCCACAACTTATATATCATAACTTATAATGTGTACTACTACTTCATACAGCCAACCTAGGCGCCACACTAAAGTAAGTCATACAATGTATTAATCCAGTAACCTTCATTAATGCTTGTAATGATGCGACTGGGCTTTTCTTACATCAGCGCACACATAGAGAAGTATTGGTCTGTATTTTCCTGCACTTCACACACACAGCAGCGTGTCAGTGCCGCTTTGTAGGCGTGGTAAGAAAGGAGGAGGCGGAGGAGGAGGAGGAGGAGGAGGAGGACAATAAATACCGCGGTGCCTCTGTACCGACGCTCTCTCACTGCGCTCCACTCAGGCACTAACATCATAGACGCACCAGTCCTCTGAAGTAAACCGAGGAGGTGAGAAAACAAGCGGGATTAAAGTTAAGAAAAACTCTAAGAAAAAAAGGAAACAAAGGGAAATTAAGAAGCCGGACAACAGGGAAGGAATACAACTTGTTAATCATCTTGTCGTTTCAATTTTCTATACTGAGAATCTCTGGAACTTTTGACATCATGAGGATTTTAAGTGTTGTGCTCCTGCTGGTTCACGTCTTGGGTAAGTTTCATGTGCGCTCCTGTAAGATGTTTTTGTGCTTCATCTGAGAGATATTCTTATCATTATGACATTTGCTTTGTGCGTCTTTTCTTGGTTCTGAGCGTCAAACCTCCCAAGCATGACCGAGCTAATAACGTGTCTTGTAAACTTCATAACCTTTAAGGCAAAGTTTTCATGATGCCAGCCTATTCGGGAGCTAATGGGGCCATCTATCTATTTTAGAGCATGCTTTATGTAACTGGATACATTTATTTTTAACTCATATTCTTGCCTGACATTAGCCAACTGTTCATGCATTTTGTGTGTGCGTGTGTGCGTCGGAGCCTGAGAGTATACGCCACCCCCATTCTGTTTCCCATCATATTTAACCTGTGGCTTCAAGAGTAGTGTTTGATTTCCAGTTCCTACACCATGTTTTTGACTAGTTTCCACAAAAAAAATTACCATAGGAGCCATGCTGTGTATCCGAACATGTGTATTTCCTCACAGGGATCGGTTTGATCCCACTCAAAGCCAAATATCCCGCCTGGAGCTTCCTTGCGCACAACATGTTTCGACTTGCCCCCAGAAGTCCTGCCCACCTTGGCTCAGTAAACCCATAGAGCCCTCTAGAGGAAGAGTTTTTCTGTGATCTCTAGGCAAAATACTTAAAAATGAAAACATTGCAATTAAAATAATTCTATCCTTTCTCTTTTCCAGTGGTGTCCAGGCTGGCCAGTGGTGCTGCAGTCGACAGGTATGAGAGCGACAGGCATCGCACCACAGCTGTTATCAACTTTTTGGACACAACCAAAGACAGAAGGATGGAAGAGGAGAGCAGGAGTGCAGCTGCATCAACAATGGAGAACATCCAGGAAGAGGAGGACGAGGATTATGATGATGAATACTATGAAGAGGAGTATGAAGATGGCATGTCTGGAGACTATGGAATGGATCTGCCACAAGGTGAGAGAGTCAATTATGTCATTTCCTCTTGTCATCTTCGTCATGTTGCCTTTACAAAGATAATAACATTTGTAATTTCCTTTGTGTTTAGTTGCCATGTCGAGCAAACCCAAAGACCCCTCCGCCATCTTGGAGACTGAAAGAATTGAAGGAAAGAGAAGGACAACAAAGGGGAGAAAGAGAGGGAAAGGCAAGGGAAAGAAGAGGAATCCCTGCCTCAAGAAGTACAAGGATTTCTGCATCCACGGCACCTGTCAGTACCTGAGGGACATCCGTGCCCCCTCCTGTGTGTAAGTAGTACCACTGTGACTCTCTCTACACTGTATTTCCATCACTCTGTATCCACTGAATAATTTACTGAGGTGTCTTCTTCTCTGTGCAGGTGCCATACGAGTTACTCTGGTGAGAGGTGTCAGTTCTTCACCCTGCCCTTAGAGAAGCCTCAGGAGGGCTACAACCGGACCACAGCTCTGGCCGTGGTGGCAGTGGTGCTGTCATCCGTTTGCCTCACCATAATTGGCCTCTTATTATTGCTCAGGTGTGTAAAGCGCTCATAGTTTCACCCACAAGTACACATTGCCAAACACATAGACACAGATAAAAGGCTCTACTAGAGGTTTAGGTGTTTTTTGCCATAGTCAGACACAGATTATAAACTAAACAAGCTCCTTTTCTTGTGTTTATTACAGGTTTCACAAGCGGGGAGCGTACGATGTAGAGAGTGAAGAGAAGGTCAAACTAGGGTTAGCGTCCAACCACTGAAGAGACAAAGAGAGGTGAGTTTTAAGGAAAAGAGCCACAACCACATGAACACTGACACACCACTTCATTTTTGATTCTTTGTAAAAAGGCTTTACTCATTTCCTCTCTTTTTTTTTTTCAGGCAAAGATGCGGAAATTCTACCTCAAAATAGAAAAAGAGAAGTGATCCTGAATGGAGGTCCTAGATGGAAAAAGGATCGTACATGAAGAAGGGAACAGAGGTTGTTGTGTGCCTGACCCTCTGCTACGTGTTCAGATGAAAAAAAGGACAGCTGAACATATTCCTTAAGGCCTCGGAAAAGAAGGCGGCCTGCCCGAAAAATGGAATACAAACGGCTCAGAGGATGGACTGGAGATGTGATGAGCGAAGGTGAAAAGCACGAGAAGAAGAAGGAGGAACGTGTCTGGACTCTGTGCTGCTTCTTGACTGTGTGAAAAAAAGAGGTCGTTCCAGACTGAACTGTACAAGACAAAAGTTTTAATAACGAGAGCTCAACCTGGATTTTTTTTTCTCAACAGCATTTTGTATTTTCCTGCTCAAGTCCGTCTTTTATCTTTTCTTTCTGTACAGTGAATGGTATATTTATAACTTTAATTTATTTATTTAAGCTAACTGTATTTATAGAGATTTTAACCACCTTCAACAAGTTTTTAAAATAAAGATGTTACGGTTGTTTTTATATTTCCTATTGGATGACATGATATTTATTAATGAAACAGAAAAGCAAACAATGCAAGCTCTTTCAGAAAGGATGCAAAATATCTGATTTCTGCCTTTAATTTTGGCAATCAGAAGATGATCAATAGCACTGTGATTAATACATTGATCATTGAAAGACACGATTGTTTTTAGATTCAGGGTAGTATCACCGAGAAAAACACCCTGCTTAGCTCATACAGTTACACAAGGTTAACTTGGAAGCAGTTCAACCAGTTGGATCTGTCACTAAGGGGTTTAAGTCCTTGCTTGAAGGCACATCAGCAGTGAAACTGAGGCTATTCCCACACTCAAATTCAGCTGGTTTTTGGGGATCTCAAAGTCGTATTAGGCATAGGGTTTGGCCTAACTGTTACAATGACAGATCAATGCTGATAAGTTACATTGCACTGGCTTTGTATGGCTAAAAAGCAGCATAAAAGCTGTGTTCTCAGCATCTGTATTGTTAAGAAACTTTAACAAGGGAGTCAAATATCCAATGCACTGTATGATAAGTTGTCTTACCATCCTTTTGAGAAACTCCCTCACTTCCATGTTCAGCTGTCAAGCAAAAAAATGTGAATTAAAGTGTTCCACCCTTTCAAATCCTGTCCTGCAGTTTTGAAGTGATTGTCTATGTGACTTTTTTCAGAACAAAATAAAAAAAACTTTCAGAATTTATGAGTCTCTTAGCTCTGAATCTATTTTATTTTACAGCACCAATCAAAGCACTGTGTTCTTTTAGCATTAAGCACTAATGGAGTCTCTGATCAGTTAAGTAAGGTCAAGTTTATTTTCACCCTTTGGTGCACTTCCTGAGTTGGGCTGCACATTAATGTGGTATTTCAGAACAGCCGGTCTGGATAATGATAACACCAGTGTGCTCTTTTGGCCCATTCAGGGGCTGTAATTATAGTAAAGACAATATTTTCATTTCCCCTGTGTCTGACGTATGCCCAACAGCAAGGCATAAGCAAGGCACCTGTATCCTGGCCATCAGTGCTATTATGTTCAGTGCTCCAAAGGCAAATATTTTGAGTCAGTATTGTGTAGTGGTCAGAAATCCCTTCTACATTATTTTAGAATACCACAGTACCAGTAGATAATCACTGTACTGTATGGTGCTACAAATAAGTGTTTGTTATTTGACTTGAGATTTTTTTTTCAGAGGCCTTTCTCTTTGGACCACATGTGAACCTTTGACATCATCAGTTTCACATGTTGACAACACCATCATCAAACTCACTGACAGATCAATCACCAAGAGTGCGGTCAGGACTCACTCACTTGCTGCTGTGTGTGTGTGTGTGTGTGTGTGTGTGTGTGTGTGTGTGTGTGTGTGTGTGTGTGTGTGTGTGTGTGTGTGTGTGTGTGTGCGTGCACTGAGCCACGGGGCAACAGATGTGCAGTGTGTAGGCTGAGAGCACACCTGATGTTCAGCCAGAGTGCATCATGCCGCAGCACCACACACCATTACTCACACAGCCAACAGATGTCACGTTCAAAGACACACCACAAAGTGCAACATCTAAGACCTCAACCAGGCCTGAATGCCACAGAGTTCAGAGAGACCACATACAACAAATACTAGCAGGATGCAACAATGCTGTCATGTATGCCACACACAGGTTTAGTGGAGGTAAGGCAAGTCAAAAGACCCAGCTGGACTCAAAGGCAGGCAGAGACCCAGCCGAATCTTAGTCACCCCTTGAAGTAACCTCCTACACGGATGTTGTTACACCAACACAGTTTGTGTGTGTGTGTGTGTGTGTGTGTGTGTGTGTGTGTGTGTGTGTGTGTGTGTGTGTGTGTGTGTGTAGGTGTGTGTGTGTGTTTGTGTGTGTTTGTGTGTGTGGGAATGTGGTATAGTAACGCCTCCAAGCTGGATCTATTGGTTATGGGGGTTAACCGAACCATTACCAGCAAAAATCCACAGTAAAACACGAGTGTTTACATGCTTGCTATGGGATGTTTGTGGGTTTGATTCCCAAACTTTCTATATATACTGAATAAACAACTTAATGTTGAGTTTTCACATTGGGGGATGGCTTGAAAACACAGATGTTCTTCTGAACCATTAGGGTGTGGCACCTGATTCAGAGCTTCTCATACACACTTGTTGAGCAACAAAGGAAAAGCAGCTCAACGTTGAAATTTCTCAGTAGTCCTAATACATATTTAAATCTGCTCACTTTGCTTTTTTAGTGGAGTTTTGTTTTAGTTTTAGAAAGAAAATGTTTCATTAAACGCAAAGTACTTGACTGGCTGTTGAAAACAATATCTAAAAACGAAGAACATAATAGTTGAGCTCAGAGGACTTGTTTTAAAATCCCTCATGATAATAAGTAGAGCACCAGTCAAAGAATATGACAATGTGGGTCTATGTTTCAGATGTGTACGATTTGCTGCTGTTTGATGGAGACACTTTTTGTTGTGTGTTTCCTTGTTCACTTTTATTTTAAAATGTTTTTAATTTGCCAACTGTTCTTGGAAAACCCGGTGTCTCCGTGACCAAAAATGTCTCTGACGGCTTTCAGTGTGGTCACGGATATGCTAGTGACTCAACTTTATTTACAGATTCAGCATAATAAAGCAGAATCTGAAGATGAAGGATCAGGTTTTTGGTATCAGAGGCGTTCTGCTTGTTGTTTACTGCAGCTTGCTTGAGTTTAATTGCCCATTGGCATTTCAGCAATTTTCAGTCATTGCTTGTTTTCTAGAGAGCAGTCTATTTGGGGAGCAAAAAGGTCTAAACAAGCAAGTCCAGAACCCATAGGCCGTTGTCTAATGATGATTTAATCAATGTCTATAAACATACTATATCTACTTGCAAGTGCAGCTAATAATCCTTTCAACTCCAACTCAATTCCCACTATTCCACTGTTAAGACTATAGACTGTATAAAATATGGACGTAGTATCCGTGACGTTACCCATCTGTTCCTGAGCGCTGTTTTGAAGCCAATGGACAGCGGCAGCCATATTGGAAATGCGGAACCCAACCAGGCATAGTGTGACGTAAAGGGGTGGAGTTAGAGCCTCCTAGCCAACAGCTATGTGTTCCCGACCGGGAGTCAAGTCAGTCATGTCCTTATTTGGGCAAAAACTCATAATCTTAATAACGTATGAACCGTCGCGTTAGAAAAAAATTCACCCCCGTACAGTGTGTGCCGATAGCGAGATTAGATAGGGCCGAGATGTTTTTTGAACCAGGCTGTAAACATGTTTAGTAATGCTGTAAAGATTGTCTTTTTTGAATTGGTGTCTATGTGGTTTACTGTGTTTCTGCAGCCAGCCTCAAGCTGATTCTCGATGAACTGCAGTTTGTAACACTTCCACATGGGCTTCATAGTTTGAGACCGGAGGTTGCCGCTTGGTTAAGACCATCAGCTGCAGGCAAAGCAGTGTACAGAAAAAGAGGTCTTGGCCAGATTTCCTTTATCTATAACTTCTGGCTGTATATTCTTTAGATGATAGCCCATGGCATCTTAGATTGAGTAGTGACACATGTAGCACAAAAACCTTAAACCTTAAGATGAGATGAGATTCTGGTTTTAGGTTTGATTTTCTCAACCCACTCCCCTCGATTTGTATGCCTTTTTGAAGTTCTTAACTTCAATGAACGCTGACTCAGGTGACATCAATAAGGCAAACTATCACACCTTGCAAAATCAAACTTGAACTTAATATCTTAAATATCTTTGTTATCTAAGTTTTTCAAAAGACCGCAAAAATATACTGACGACTTTGGTTCCTCTGTTCAAAATAAACAGAGCTGATTTTCCATCTCGTATTTGTCACGGAACTTCATATGAACTCCACATATTCAGTCTGTCAAACTTTATCACCAATAAAAGCTGACTTAGGTGACACGACCTGATGCAGATTATCAGACTTGGCTGAAAACTGACTTGCTCCAATAACTTGAAATCCGCGGTTTTCAGGGACTACAACAAAATGCCACGACTACAAAGTCTTTGTTCCAAATATATAAAGCTAATCTTCCATTCTGTATTTGTCACAGGACTTTATATGCAGTATGTACAGTATGAAGCTGTGGATGCGTATTTACACACATGTGTATGTGTGTTTGTATGTGTGACAGGGGCTAGTCATTTACAGTAGTGGAGCCACCTAATCCAGGCCTCTCAATGTCAAGTAGCAGAGCACACAGAAATAGTGCTGTGCAGTCATGCTCACATAGCTGCTATTCACAGGGCTGATGGCCACCAAAGAGCCAGAATGCTGAGAGAGAAGAGAGTTCACTGTGTACTGTTTCTCAGAGGTCTCATGGAACACAGCCAGGAAATAATGTCCCTTATGGTCGCCAATCATCAGGCATCAACACTGCAATGCTCCTGAAATTTCCCTTGTAGGGTTACAGTAATGGCTCCTCTTAATCTCTGTGTGCCGTATGTTCTCACCTCCTCAGTGTTCTTCTTCCTAGAGAGACTCAGAGAGGGTTTTTCCACTGCATTGAAGGAATTTCCTTGCACGTTGGCCAAATTCATTGTGAGTGGCAGAATTCATTGTGAGCCACACTTCTGTGCTAATTGTCAGTGTACCAACATTACCATTGTTTTCAATACTTTTTTGGCAGAAGTTGTTACTTCAAGGTGGGCTCAAGTGAACTAATGTCATGTGCCTTTGTCTTTCCCTTCAAATTCTTCAAATGCTCCCGAGACAACTGTCCTCCTCTGTGATGATTTACATTGCGTTCAGCAAAGTCCTCAACGACAAATTTACTGGGTAATTTTTTTAGTTTTTCTAGTACTATGAGTTGTTTCCATGTAGTTTGCAATCCTGTTGTACCATCTCTTTTTAAGTACATTATTTTGACTTCAGCTCACTTTTTAAATGACTAAAACAAAACACTGTTGGCGCACGCCCCACATACAGAGGCTAGTCCTCCTTACAGCAGTCGCTGGTTTGAACTATTAAAGCTGCTTTGTCATAGCAGCCTCATACTTTTCTTTAAAGCTTTATGAAAAGATCTAAATCCATTAGCAAAGTAGTAGTGCTGTGGTTGAAACATTGCCAAACAGATTTAGGTAATCAGATGCTATAGTGGTTCCATTGGACTGAATCAGTGTAAGGGGGGAGCTTGTTGTGAAAGGTGCTTCCTGGCCTGCTGAGGAGCAACAATGGGTAATTTCCACACTCATATGGAAGTGCGCACGCCAACAGTTGGAAATATAATCATTCTCCAACCGGATATTATCAACAGGAAAAAATTAATACCTAATGAATGAGGATGTGTGTGATTCATAATGTGCTTTGAATGTTTTAGTATATAATTTGCTGTAGAATCAAATGTGTATTTGCAGGATGCTAGCACCAAGTTATGTAAGTACAAAGTCAAATAAAGCACCAATACAGACAGTGTGCCACTCACTCCTGATTGATGAGGTGAAAACAGCAACGCGGCCATTGTCGCATGACAGAAAGAGACTGCAATGGATCAGTAAGTGTTGTACACAGTCTAACACAGAGAGGACAGCCAAAGAGGTTTAAAGGAATGAAAGAAGGAGTAAGAGATAAGGTCATCACTGCAACATGAGAGGTGGCATGAGGGATGAAGTGACAGGGATGGAGAGTGGGTCAAGGTGAAAACTTCTACTTAGGAGGGTGCTGGCTTGTCTTCGCCTGTGTGTGGATAAAATGGATTAAAGTACCAGAAGAGCGTCGTCACTGTCTCTGTCTGTCATAAGGCTCACTCCTCTGCTCCTTTGAATTACCCTTCAGTTCCTGTGAACTACTTGTTTTAGTCTTTATTCCTGTCCTCCTTACATCCCTGTCCCCTCCTCCATTTCCTCATCCTCTTCCTGTCTCCTTTTTCTTCCTCCATCTTCTAGGGCTATGACTGACAGAGGGTTTTAATATTTGCTCAGAAGAAGCCACAGTAATCCTTTCAGCCTGCAAAAAGCAAGAGTATTAAGTTATGAAAGCTACTTTTTCATTAATTTGAAGGATATTTACTTTCTGACCAACACCCTTCATTTGTTTGCTAAAAAAGAGGAGTCATTCTTGAGTCATGCTTACTCCTTCCACTACTTCATTCAGCTTAGCTACTTCTTTAAACCTCAAACACGTATTTTTTAACCACTGCATCAAAGCATTTGTGGGCAATAATAAGATTCAAAACTTGGAAGTCAATTAGCTTAGTTTAGCATAACAACTGGAATCCGGGAAAGAAAGCTATCCTAAATAACCATATATATACTGCATAGGCGTTTCTGGACCATTTTTGGGGGTGCTGAAGCACCTCCAAATTGAATCCCAGCACCCCTAAAATTTTAGAGATTTTTACATGTTTTTACTGTATGTCCTTTTTAAGAAGCTAGACAAGTTTAAAAACCATACAGTACTTGGTTTAGGTTGAAACATAAAATTTTAACAACAAAAATACAACAGCTCCACCGCGATTTTACATGTTGTGCATTGCATTTCAAAAGGAAAGTCCAAAAATAACTCCAGTGATGATTTTTGGTACTCGCTATAGGGGGCTAGTTTACTCCAGAAACATACATACTGTTCATGTATATGTTGAGGAGCTGCTGTATCAAAATTAATTGTCTTACCAATCCATTTCTCTTTTGCTTTGGCTCAGCATTTAAATAAGCATTATCAGATTTGATGGTTTATGAAAGACTTTCCCAAAAAGTGTTATACTTTTCTTTCACAAATGTGGGAATGAAATTGCATTAAAATGTACAAAACAGTGAAATTTATTTTGCCCGGCTCAGCACCCCTAAACATCCGATCCTAGAATCGCCCCTGATATACTGTATATATAGAAAAGATCTGAAGTGCCTCTAAAGCTCATGAAGCCTGGCCCACACTAAAAGATTTTTAAAATCTTAACAGATGTTGAAATTGTGAGAGATTTCACTAGATTTCTAACAGATACCAACAAACAGTTTCCCGGCTCAAAACTGGAAATCTCACACAATCTCTTGCAGTCAAACATAAGAGTAAACAAACATGGTACATGACGGGATGGTTGTCAAGCTAAATGTTAAAATGTATTGATCCTCCAACCTTGAATAATTTTACTGCAAAATTCTTTTGATTCCAGCGAAGGGTTACTTTAGTGACGCCCATCTGTAACAGAGGATGATTAAATTTAATTCCTGTTGCAAAATTAATTCCAATCTGACACTTTAGAAAAAATGAAGAACACAGTTTGTCAGATTAAATGTTGTCTACTGCAACACATTGTTTATGCATGCAATTTGAATCCTATGTTGTGAAGGCAGACTCGGCCAGTTATAAAAATAACTGCAATGTATGCTTCGCAGAATGTAAATACACTTAATGGCTGTGGCTGAAAATGCCAGCCATATCTTGAATTCTGTTACAAATCTTTGCAATCCCACAGTTCGTAGCTTGGAAATTGCAAAATGATCAGGTTCATGTGCTTGGGAACTCCAAAATTATAAAGTCTGCCCCTGCTCCACACTTCTGCTTTCTATGTTGGTGGTGTTAAAAAAGCAGCCCCGCTCCCTCTCCACTTGCTCCCAGTGCCAGCAGGAGTTGGGCAGGGATACCAGCAGATTCCCCTCTGCTTATGTCACCCTGCTGGACACACACTTGTTATGTACCATGGTCACACTATTAAATTCTCACTGAGGTCTATTTAGGCTCTGAGGAGGCTGATGGAGGCATCACGTTACCTACAGGGTAAGAGGAGAAGAGAAAGTTGGAGACAGAGATGGAGAGAGAGAGACGGTTGGTTTAAGATGGGATAAGAAAATGAGGCAAGAGAAAATATGGGAAGAAACTGGATGTAATAGACCATCTCCCTAATTACTGTTACCACTTTCATACACACACACACACTTACACACACACACACGCACGCACGCACGCACGCACGCACGCACGCACACACACACACGCACACACACATAAAAGTCAAACAAACAACAGCATGCCAGCAAACAGACAGGAAGACGGGATGACTGCATGCTTGACTCATCTGTTTTCTCTGCCCCATACAGTTCTCTGAAATAAAAAAAAACTCCCATATCCGCCCAGTGTGTGTGAGTGTGTGTGTGCAGAAGCAGGCACCTAATGGTGGTTTCAGAGGATCAGTTGAACGCGTGCTGCCCTGTTGAGCTGTCTAACACCACAGCTTATGACAAAGGAGAGGCGGACGGATGTCAGCGCAGACGGCAGCAGGCTCTTTTTACCACAAGGAGTGGGCTCGAAGCATTTTTCTTCTCTGTATTTCCTTTGTGGTCTGCTGCTGTTGAAATTGAAAAAAACACCTCATCTCCCCCCTCCCACCACCACCACCACCACCATCACCCCCTAGGCAAACACTTTAAGCAATGTTTACAGCCCCAGGTTGATCTTGAAAGGGCTGTTATGAAAGAGTTGAGGGATTTACTTGTGGAGAAATAACCTCTATGTGCCTGAGATATTTGTTTTGGATGTTCGCGCAGGAGAGGAATCCTGCCCCTCCAAAGACTCACAAAAACAATGGCCCTTTCTTTCTCTCATGCCATGGGTCAGATATAATCACAGAACTTTAATCCAGCTGTCCAATAATACAACCCCAAACAATCAGCCTAGCAGGTGTAGGAATGCTGTTATGTAGTGTGAAGACTTTGTGATGGTGACAGGGGCTTAGACAGCATCGAGGCTGCCCGTGCCTGATTTCTGTTCCTCGTTCTTTCTGAGAGGTGTGTGCATGCTTGTCCTTGTTTATATTCGTCCTTATATATGAGTTTCCAATCTGTGTTCTATTTGTATTTGTGGCTGAAAGACATTAAACTAAGGCCAACTAAGGTTGAAAACCAAAAAAATGTGGATGTAGTCTCAGTGATGTCACTCATTGGTGTCTGAAGAGGTGTTATGAAGCCCGACGATGGTTGTCATCATATTAAAAATGACTCAAACTAAATAACAGCTGATCTAGAAACCAGCAAAGAGGTGGATTGGAGGCTTCCACCTTGCCGCATGGTTAACTGCTGTAATGCACCCACCTGTCAGCCAAATCAGCCACACCCCTATTTGTGCAGAACTGTACATAACTCTTAATCATTATATACTCAAAACAGAGAAGTTATTGCAAACCCTCTTCCCTTTGAGTTGTCAGGAATTCAGGAATTATTGATCGGCACACACTGTGAGGGGGGTGGACTTTTTTCAAATGCTGCAATTTCGAAGATAATGAGATACAAGTCTTCCAATGAGAGGCACAGCTGAATGTGGGAACACTGTAGCTGTTGGCTAGGAGGCTCTAACTCCGCCTCTTTACATCACACTGGCTCGACAGCAGCAATATGGCTGCCGCCGCAGATTGGTCTCAAAACAGCGCTTCAGAAACAGATGGGTAACGTCATGGATCCTTCGTCCATATTTTATACAGTTTATCGCCCTAATGGGATTTCCTTGGATTTTGGATCAAGCCTCAAGTGGACACCTGAAGAACTGCAGTTTTTTGGCAGTTCACCACCAAATGTTGCAGCTTAGTTCAAAATAAAAAAAATCACAAGGTCTACTGACATTCTAGCAGCGATGTAAGGCTAACAAATTCTTTAAGCTAAGCGTTTACATTCTCACATGCTCCTCCCTATTTGTTTAGTTTGCTTAGCTTAACATTTCTCAATCTCTACACCCACTGCGGCTACAGTTCAGTTATAGGGCTAGTTTTCTGATGCCCTGCATCAGTCTGGCTGTTGATGTTAGAAGATATCTGAATAAATCTGCACTTTCTATGTGCTGAGTCATTGTTTAAAATTTAACAAACAAGATAAGAGTGGAGTTGGAACTCGAAGACAATTTCAACAACTGCACTGTCATCTGCACTTATCTGAAGTTGTGTGCATGTGGTCCACTTCTTATACTCTCCACATGTACAGTTTTCTTCCATACAACCAAAAACATACTAAACCTGATAAGATAAAAGTACTTGGTCTCTAAAAGTAGTGAACCTTTTTGTTCAAGACTTTCAGTGTTGGTCCGGCTGACCACACCAAGCCATTCCAAATGTTTCACAGTGATGGGTTGTCTCTATGTATGGCCCTTTAATAAACTGACAAGCTGCGACAAGGGTGTTACCCTGCCTGCTGCTCCATGTATGATGGGACAACCAGGACCAAGAACCCAAAAATTGAAAGCAAATGAAAGGACATTTTCCATCTGTTGAATTTCTTAATTCATCCGCCTTCATCTCTCTGACTCCCAAACACATTTACATTCCCCCACATGAGGCCTCCTGAGCAGCCCACAGGCTATTAGTGGGGTCTGTGACCTCAGCAAGACTTTCCCTTCTGCTGCTCTCCGTCTGTCCATCCTCCCACTGTCACTCTGTGTGTTCCCTCTCTCCCGCCACAGCCTTGAGACAGTGTGGGAGCTGTTCACAGAGCAGGAATGCAGAGGGAGAGCGCTCAAAGCTCGGCTGCTGAAGGAGAGAAGAGGGAGGAGAGGGAGGCAGGAGAGGGGGATTTTTCCTTGGATGAGGTCATGGATGATGGCTTCTCTCAGAGCGAAGGCTGAGCTCGTGGCAGACGCGCCCCTGACCTCCCTCTGCCAACACACACACATGTATACACACACATACAGAGAGAGAGAGAAAGAGAGAGAGGGGGGAAAGGGTTGAGTCCATGAAAGCACTTGGTTGGCAGAGAGATGACATATAGTTTTCATCTCTGCCCATTACACCAAAGCTAATCTCCAGATCCAGTTGTTCTGTCTTTATCTATGAAGCCAGCTTTGCACTAGTCAAACCCCAGTGGGCCAATTCAGCATACTTAGCCATGCGAAAAGCTCTGCTAAAGTCTGTCCCATTACTAGCTGAGGGATGGAAGTGATTAGTAACACACTACAATTAGCATACTCAGCACACACATGCATGGACACAGCTGATTCAACAGCATTATTGTCTCATCTTGACGAGTGATCTGATTCTGTATTACTCTACTGATTGGGTGAGGAGTCCCGGTTGGTAGCAACTGTCGAGACGGCAGGATGATGATGCTTATTATTGTGATTACTCAGCCCCTTTCCTCCCCATGTGTGAGTCACGCAGGCCGACGCTCTGTGGCTTTGTGCCTTGGTGTGAAAAATATCACTCCTTCCCTGAGCCCCTCATTCCCCAGCGTGGATTTCGGGAATGTGACATAGCACCAAAGCTTTGTCGGGGGACAATAGGGCCCCCATCTGAATGTGACACATCCCTGTGGGAGCATTTGTTTTTATACGTCCTCTGATCCTTAGCCTGTGAGCTGGATTAGAAGGAGTCACTTTCATAACCCAGCCCAAACTGTCACAGACTCAGTGTGAGAGAATTAGACGTTTGACTACAGTTTTACTGACACCGGTTTTCACACTCAGGTTAAAAATCCCAGAGCCCTGGCACATTGAGCAAGCAGTGGACTGTGAGAGGATGTTAGGTTGATTTGTGCCCAGTGTTTGGCACTGTTTTCTTGTTTATCATCATCTGCTGTTTTGCTGATTAAGCAAGTCAAACTGACACCACCAAAAGCTGAAGTAGCTCTCCAGATAAAGATTTAACTCTATCTTTGAGTTCATGTGGAGTACGACTTAAACAAAAGAATGAGGCATCAGAGGTTTGAGGTTTTGCTTGTGTGTGTCAGAGCTGATGGGAATTTAACCCTTTAATCCCACTGTAAACTTGTATAAGGGTCACAGCTTTGGAACTAAGTCAGAGTACTCACAGCAGCCATTTAGTCTGACATCATTCTTATGTTCCATCGTTCCATTTTCCACCAAAAATTGGAATGATGGAGCATAAGAATAAAGATGATGATGATGATTTTTCTGGTCAGTAGATTCGGATTCAGATTCAGATTCAGACAACTTTATTGATACCAAGAAGGGCAGTTAATTTATAGTTACCATACAACAACCATGCAACATTTAACATCTACAACACATCCATCATATATACATGCTAAAAGTCACAAGTCAAGCACCGGGTCTGTACATGGGACCAGAGGGTCTGTGGAGGACAGCAATAAGTTAATGTAATAAATAAATAAATAACAGTAAGATACGACAACGATTAAAAGACAACATAATCTCTTGTCATACCAATATTATTCAAAATGACTAAAAAGACTGCCTTCTGAGTTTAAAAGCCTGATAGCAGATGGGATAAAATAGTTTGAATACCGATTCGTTTTCCTCACGGGTGAATAAAAAAGGTGAGCTGAAGGCATCAGTACAAACTTGGTACAAAGGACATGTAATGGCTGGCCGATAATGTTTTTTGCTTTCTTCAGCACCTGGTTCTCCCAAAGGGAACACAAGTCTCTCTGTTTAATTCCTGTAATCTTGAAGCAAACTTTTGTAGTGGTCTGCAGGCTGTTCTTCTCTTTGATGGGTAAGCCCTCGAACCAACAGATAAAATAAAAGGTTAAAAGGCTTTCAATAAAAGAACAATAAAAGTTACTTAAAATTCTCTTACTGACGTTTCTAAGAGTTCAGCTTCCTCAGCAGGTAAATCCTTTGCTGGCATCTTTTGACAATAGACACTATGTTGACATCGAACTTCAATTTGGAATCAAACACAGTTCCCAGATATTTGTACGACTCGACTGTCTGCACATCTTCCCCATGAATGACACTAACTTTGTGTACATTATTGTGTCTCAAATCAATAATCATATCCTTTGTTTTGGATACATTAAGGTCAAGGTAGTTGTCACCACACCATGTTACAAAGTCAAATAGGCAGAACCATGGTCAGACTCTGAACCATGGAGCAGCGACAAGAGTACAGTGTCATCTGAAAACTTCACATAGAACCTGTTTTCATGCAAGGACCTGCAGCTGGTGGTGCACATCATAAACAGCAATAGTGACAGCACACAACCTTGAGGTAAACCTGTGTTAGATCTAAAAGAAATAACTTTGGCTATTGTTCATTGATGTTCACAAAACTGGTTCATAACTTTAAGTTTTTCTTTCCACTTCGGCATTGATGAAAAGTTCAAGTTTAGACCACATTTTATTGGGCAATCCGCTTTTGTTGCAAGCTTCATCACACTGTCACATAAGTATTATGTGATAACCAGGGATGCATGATAAAGATATTTTGAGGCAATACTAGGGATGCTATTTGCTTAGCCTTTTGACTGTCACGCTCATACAGGCGAGTGTTGCCACCGTGGGCTGTGTTCGCTGCCGTCTGACTGATGCTGCTCCGGCTGTCTTCTTTTCATTCACTGCCGCGAGTCTCAAAAACTACTACTCCGCCAAGTGTTTGCTCTTTAAATGTCTTATTAAATTGGTTGTGTTGAAACTTTTTTAACGTGCTTCCCCTGCGAGGTATTTTTTCGTTGCATGTGTTGAAGGATGCAAACTTTACATCACTTTCACAGACTGTATAAAAGTTCCACACGGCAGACATGTTTGTTGTGGTTTGCCGCTGCGCGCCTGCGCAGTGTGAAGGAAAGGGGGAGGGGGCACATTACACACAGGTCCTCTTCAGGCTGCAGGCTGCCAAGTATGAGCTACAGGTGATGTTTTTTTGTGATCGGCAATGAAAGGCATTGATCGGCAAACGCCGATCACGTACTTTTTCACAGAAATCGGCCGATTATGATCGGTGGCCGATCGATCGGAGTATCCCTAGGCAATACTGATACCAATAATAACCTTCTCCTGATGGTTGATACTGATGAGAATACCAACATTTTTTCTAAAAAAAAATCTATTTTTAGATGTATAGTTTTTGCATGTTTGAGGTTAAGAAAGGCATAAACGTATATTAATGTTCTACCAATGCAAAGATCAAAGAAAAGTTCTGGCTCTTGAAGAATAATTTATTTCTGCAAACCAGAGCACTACGTCATCTGCAATTTTGTTGTTGCTAATGCTAGCTCCGTCTACTACTGCTTCGTATTTCTTCAATCTATAATCGGTGTTGGTGTCGACCTGCCCCCCATCCAGGACTTGTACCGGTCCCGGGCCAGGAAACGGGCAGGTAGCATCACCGCTGACCCCTCACACCCTAGACACAAATTCTTCAAACTCCTCCCCTCCAGCAGGCACTACAGATCACTGTGCGCCAAAACAACCCGCCATAAGAACAGTTTCCCCAGGCTGTCACTCTGATGAACACTAAACCATAACAGTGTCATATCTGTCAGATAAATACTCTCTGTAAATATGCATCTTAATATACAATGCAACAATTCTCCAAGCAGAATTCCATATTTCTGTTTATTTTATTATTTAACTACTATTTTTTTGAATGTAAAAACTACCTCTGCTACTCACCACTGCACTATTATCATATTATTTTAGCCTGTACATATTAGTCATGCCTATTTGTTGTTATTTTGTATTTATAGTTGATGTTATTGTTATTATTTTTATTTTATTTTTATTTGTAGGTCTTATTCTTATGCCTTGTACAAAGAGAGCACAGTTTACCAAAGTCAAATTCCTTGTGTATTCAAGCATACCTGGCCAATAAAGCTGATTCTGATTCTGATTTCGATGACTACGTTTCAGGTGATTTAAAATATTTCTTGTGTTAACACTTGAGGCACATGTTTTGCAACTGTGTTATCATCCCCTGAAACAGTCATGAACATTCTCATGGGTGACGCCATTTTTACTCCCCTGTCATCCTGTAGCAGCTGCGCTTGCTCTTGTTTTCTGTATGCAATTTTGGGTCACATGCCGCCACCTACTCTTTTTGAATGTGTGGGTTTCTTAGTAAATACAGGAAAGCAACTTTAATCATTTGTATTTGTTTGGATAAACTTGGATTATTAGATTATAACGAATTAATGCAATATTCCCTTTTTCAATTCGTCAGCCTATTGACGTGCTATGGATGGTGCATTGTATTGACAGCAACTCTCTAACAGCAATGCTATGATGTATAGATATATAGCAACCAAACTGATTGTATAAGTCAACATCTCATCACAGTCACCACTTCAAAAATGTAAGTTCACAAGCTGGATCCAAACTCACAGCAACTGCTTGTATGTCTGTTCCTTATCACCGCCAGCCAAAGAGATCTCAGGACATTTGATATCAATCAGCTCCCTCAGCCTCCAGAGATTGTTCTGCTGTTGTGGTCAGAGCCTAAGGGCCTGAGTAAGTGTGGTTCACTTTTTCTTCTTCGGTGGGTTGTGTTTGAAACGGCTCTTTAAGATGTCTCTGAACCCATAAATCACTGTGTTTCTTAAGAAAATTAAATTAGTTGAAAATATGTCTTTGTGCATTTTAACTACCCTTTGAAAATTATTTGGAGAAATGCCGACACAACAACCATTTAGGTCCTGATTCACTGACATGTCACTGCAATCTGGTAAATGATCACTTTATTTCTCACTACTATCAATATTTTAAGCTAAAATTTTAACAACCCATGTACCTAACCTTACACTGTTATTGCTAATGTTAGCATTTAACCTCTTTCCAGCCGACAGAACTGCTTGTTAGTGTTATGCAATACAATAGGAAAGCCAAATATTAGCTAACGGTAATGTTAGCTAGCTAAAAGCAACGGAAATAATAGGATAGGAAATGTAAAAATGCCAACTTAAAATAGAGTAACTTAGTTATCAGTGCCTAATGAGTTACAAATTATGAAGATTCTGAATAACAGGTGATGAAGGATGTGCCAAGGGGTGTACAATAATGTCCAAGTTGTACTGCAATCAAAAGGGTTCCTACATACAGTATATGTGAGAATCATCACATGGATTTGCTTCTCCTGTATTGTCTTTCTCTCTTTTTCTTTTTAATTCATTCATACATTTATCCAATCAATTATCTAATCATGGAGTGTGCATGATGAGTATCCTCTGTAGACCTTAATATTTTTTGGGTTTATTGAGGGAAATTGACAGTCGAGTGTGAGACGAGACAGTGCATGGAAAATGTCATGTGGCAATGGGCCAGAGGTCATATTTTTACCCTAGTGGCCTGCTCCTGTAGCCTCTGTACATAGAATTGAACCGTAAGCTAAAACAGCATCCATGTCTGTTAGGCCCCTTATGGGGACATAAATTATAATGTCCAATTTCCCCTATTAACTGTCCCTCCAGCTGCTGGTACATCACATTTTGAAACAATAACAATTTGTCAAACTGCCTCTTTTTACGATTTTCAAACCTAGAGGAATATCTATCTAACGCTTGAGTGTGACTGAGTTTTGAAACCTGTCACAGAGGTACTCTTAAATAGCATCGACACAGATCAAGACTTTCAGGTTGCCCTTTAAACCACACACAGTGCTTATTTTTATAAGTCTATTTATGTATTCAACTTTCAGTACAGTCACCTCTGGAATTCAGCGAGTCCACCCCACCTGTTTTCATTTTCTCTTTATCTCTCTCACACAGAGACACACACAGAAACACAGGCGGCCCCCCTATCAGGCCTCATGCTCCTTTTAAGACAGTGGTGTGATTGTTTCAGACTGCAGGTGTGTTTGTGACTCTGGGAGTTCCTGCCCACTAATTACAGACTCCTCTCTGACATCTTTATTGTCACTGAGTTCCCTCCCTCCTCAAACACTCCCTCTATATCTATGTATTGTTTTTTAGCTTTGACCCAACATTCAGGTCAGTTGAATGACCTGCAATGCTGCTCAGCATTGATGTCTCAGCGCTGCAGAAGCCCAAGAAGGAAATGAGTATGGTTAACTGAACAGCCGCAAAGCGACCAACCAAAACATCCTACTGCTTCTGTGCTCATTAAAAGCACCTTCTTCCTCTATGGTCTTTTTCGACCTACGTCCGTCTCAGTGGGGTATCGCCTCGCCCCCTTGTCCACCAACAGAGACCCAACATCAAACAGAGTTACAGCTTGCCAGGATGTGACATCACCACACCACAAGCCTTTGTTTTAAAGGCCTGGTTCACTGTGGACTCACTTCATTCCCTGCAGGGACTCGGGTTGATGCAGAGTGAGTAGGCACTGGCTACTATCCAGGGCTGAAATTCCTGTCACTTGTGTGTGTGTAGTCCTCACTGCAGCACCTTTTATAGAAAACACAGAGATAGTACACCACTGTTGGTGTATCCATCAATTTGAGTAATAGTTTAAGCTTCATTTAATACTAATATGACCGCTAAAACGACCAACATCCTCCAGACTCTCTGCCAGCTTTTTGAGTCCATTTCCACAGTTACCGACAGCAGTGCCAGGCAGGGAAAACAACATCATAAAAGTAAATTGCTTCTTCGCTTTACAGTCATTATTGGATTCTATAGCTGGGTGGGTGGGAGTAATTGATAGCAGATGTTTGGAAGAAGCATTTTGTGTGTCACAGTAGGCTTACAGTAGACAGTTAGGATGAGGTTATGCTGTTCCTGGTCAAGGTTAGTCAGTCATCTTAGAGCTTCCACGCCCTATTTGCAAAAATGTCTTTGTCTTATCATTTTCTATTTTTCAAAGTTAAAGATAAAAATGTCTTTGTTCTACTTTTTGACCTTTGTCATTTTACAGTATCATTATCCATGTGTGGGAGTCAATGTGACTCAATGAGACAAACTGTCTACATTCCCAGAATACAATAACTCATTTATAAATCATCACTTGTTTTAATACTCACCAACTCAACACCTGTATACTAAATGTGGCTAAAATGACTTCAACTATCACTTGACTCTGCATCTAATTATCTCTGAGGGTTGTTTTTCTGTTGCTCTCATCATCTTGGGTTTGACTGAAACTCTGCTCTGATAGTCCTGCTTTGCCCATCACCAAACAGGCTAGCTAGCAGCTAGCTGGTTTACATGGTGGAGCATTTTATTTGAGAGCTAAAAATGACTTATTGGTTACACTAAATTGCCCATAGCTGTGAGTGTGTGTGTGTGTGTGTGTGTGTGAATGGTTGTCTGTCTTTCCGTGTTTGCCCTGTGATAGGTTGGCGACCTGTCCAGGGTGTACCCTGCCTTCCGCCCGAAGTCAACTGGGATAGGTTCCAGCCCCCTGTGAGCCCAAAACAGGATAAGCGGTCAAGATAATGGATGGATGGATGTTCTGCCTCCATAAAGCCCAACTTAGCTGCACTTCATTACCTGGCTGTGTCAAATACTAGATTCTGGTTGGTCAAAACCCAATACTAACAGTGTATGGCACGTTTCACCTCTGCCTGTTGACACTGTGGCAACAACATGAGTTTCCGTCGTGAAATAATGACGGTTAATGAGGGAAAGACGGGAGGGCAGCTTGAGGAGCTACTGGGGCCCAACAATCTCTGATAGGGAAAAGTGGAACAAGATCTGTGCTGCAATTCAGACAATTGCAGCAGAGTTAGTGAGTGCATCTCTGAGTTGCTAATCACTACAAAGTTAATCAACCATAAGTGATAACAGCAACAATGGTAAAAGTTGTGACATTAGCTTAAAGCTGGGGTTGATAGTGAGATTTAGATACACTTTTTGTTATGTTTTTTTTGTTATGTTTGTTTGTGTTTTTAACTTTCACTATGATAATGTTTTGGTGTTTTCTTACTGCTGACTGAGACATGAGTTGACGTAGTGCAAAACACAAACGATGTGCTGAGGACCGGTTTTGAATCAGTCACAATCATATGGTCGTGAAGCAGCGGCACTCGTGCATGTGAGCGGGGGCGTCGTTTTGAAGGAGCTCTGAAGGGAGGGGAGGAATGGGTTAGATGGAGTCCTGAGGACATGCTACATTCAAATTCATGCTAATTTTCCATGACTACCAACCCTAGCTTTAATTCATGTATAAAGGTTTATCAACTGTAAAGCTCTGAGAAGAAGGAGAGCTGAATGATGACAGAAATGTCAACATAAATGTTCCTGCAAGTCCTGTTCACCTATTTAAAAGGTGCCTTACCTTTTACTATTACTATTTACTATTACTATTACTATTTATAAGAAAGTTCAAAAATTAATGTTGATTTACCCTATAAAAAGGCTCAGTGGAGTCTGCTGCCATTGAAGTTGTACCAACCATTAAATCAGATATCCAATAAAATAATCTTTGGATTAATTTTGTGGCATATTGTGTCAACTTCTTCATGTCATGAAGCTGGATAATAAGCAGGATATTGTGTAGTGAGCCGGTGTATATGCGAATCAGAATCTCAACAGGGTGAGCAGGACTCAAATTTGCATAACCACCTGTTCACTATACTTTGAACTGTTTTTCATCTGCACTAAATGTAACGTTTCATTTCTCTCTCTTCTGTTCTATCATGGCCCTGCGAAAATGACATTTTATCTCATTGTGTTCTTATGACGTTGAAATGTCAATAAAAAAAACGTGCAAGCCAGAAAATAATGAAGGGTGAAAATTTCACAATGGAAAAAGTAAAAGTAAACAAAAGAAGATCCTAAAAATAGAATCAAAGGGTTGGAACCTGCTTTTCTTTTGTTATCATTTGAGAGGATGAACACAGGATATACACTAACTAAAAATGAAACTAAACTACGTTGTCTGATGTAGTTTGTGTAATGTATTCATCAATTTCTCAATTTGTGAGAAAAATGAAAAAGTAAATATACCACATCAATAATTCTCTTTCAGTGATGCAGAACTGCCTTACTGTTAACACCCTTGGGAAGATTGACAACACACATCCCCTGGTACAACCTTGCATTTGAGCCTAAGCAGGAATTTTTTTTTTCTTTCAGTGACATTTATCTCACCCCTCCCTATTGTTGCCCTGCATGTTTCTCCATTTTGTCCTCTCTAACACAGTTTCCATTCTCTTATCTCATATCTGGTTTGCTACACAGTTGGTAAAAATACTCCTTCTGTCAAGACCAATTGTGTCTATTTATGTTGTAGTTAACACAATGCTGCACTGTTGTTTCACTTGCTCATTCCAATTGTTGAAATTTTTCATTTGCTTCTTCCTGGTATTTCTGATTCTTTTGTAATTGTATCCCTCACATGTTGTCTTTAGTCTGTCAAATGTGGCTTTGCATGCATGTGTTTGTTTATTGTGTGAGAATAAGGGCGGCTCCTCAGGCGAAGGGTAGATATGCTCTCTGCACTTGGACAGGCTCTTCCTCTTGGCTGATTACTGCACAGTCATAAGTGCCACAAACGGAAACCCAGACAAACATAGATACACTGACGACACAGTCCTGACTCTACACACCCAAGAAAAAAAGGCCTGTCTTGCATAAACACAAAGATTGTTCTTTGTTTCCCTTTTTTTTCCAGTACCCTGCACCTCACCAGCATGGCTGGGTTATATTTCGTCTGTCTGTCAGTGTAGTGCTATTTCAAGAGGCTTTCTTTAGCTGAGGGCGTTACAGGCCCAAAGCTTCAGCAAAAAAACTATAAATACAAAATTCTAAATGAACTAACAATAAATAAAAAGGGAACTGGGGAAGAAGAGGATGTCTGAACATTTTGTTTGTGTTAAAGCTCAGTGTCATAGCTCAGTGTCATACGTTGTTATATGTCCAGAAATCACTGAAATCAGACACAGAGTAAAAGTTATGTCAGGTTAATGCTTTACATTTTTTTGTTAGTGGTTATTTTAAAGTTGATAATAAGGCTAGGTGGTTGAATTAAAAACAGACTTGCATGACTAGATAATGGTTCCTTGTGAGGAGATGATTTTATGGTGATTAGTAATTTTCTCTGAAAGTCAGTGGTGTAACAGTGAAAAGTGTGGGAGACTATTTGCCGAAATTTCGCTGACTTAACTTGTCTCAGTTCTTCTGCTATACTGGAGTCAGGGGCTTTCCTGCTGTTGCTTTAAAGCTGTTCTCTGTCAGTGCAGGCTATAAGATCAACTGTTACTGCTTCTCTCCCTCTTTCTTCAACACTGTTCAGCCCCCTCGCTGTTGTCTGTTGAATCCAGCACCAAGAGACTATTTAAACTGTCTTGCGCAGGATTTGTTTGTGAAACCTGCAAACCTCAGCCATTACATTATAGTCAGTAGTACGTTTTTACCACTGAAACAATGTGGTTTGTTGCCATGGAGAATCATGGTAACCTCTTAATGTTGCAAGCTAATTTATGCAACTTTCAACCCCTTCCTAAAACAATACCACCCATAGGAAAAGAAATTTAGAGAGGAGATCTCAAAAATGTTTCATTTATGTCTCCTAGACAACAGTGAGATCTGTTTGAAAGTAAAATGAGACTATAACTTATGTCTCCTGTTTCTCATTCTTGCCTCCAGAAAAAAAGTTTCAAAAACCCTCAGCTTAGTCTCCCTTTCAGTTCAAAAGGAGATCTGGTCAAAATCTGAAATGATTCTCAGGTATTTCTGAAGTGTTGTGACTCCTTTTGAGCTCAGGTGGAGAAATCAGGGAGCTCTCTCAATTGTCTCAATCTAACCTCATCCATTTGTTTTTGTCAGACTCAGTTTTTGTGTCTTAAGTTGAGCTCAGATGGAGCAAAGAAAGAGCCTGAGCTCATCTTTTCATTAACATTTATCAGGGTTCCCACGCATCCTGGAAAACCTGGAAAACAGTTGACCAGTTTTCCAGTACTGGAAAACACCTGGAAAATGGGAGAAAAAGTAAAATGTCCTGGAAAATCACATATAGTCCTGGAAAATTATTCCAACATGGCTGCGTGCGACCTGACCCGATTAACAAAACACATCCCCACTCATTGAAATTTGAGTGCACGCTGTGCTGGAAAAGACAGCGACACTGCACAACTTTTTTCACATCTTTTCTCCTTCACTTCATAATCATGCATTCACAGAAAACGGGGGTATATTGTTTATGTTTTATGGTACATTTGGCTCAATTACCGTACTCTAGCTCAGTTGTTCTCAAAGTGGGGTCCTGGGACCCCTGGGGGTCTGCGAACTATAGCATGGGGGTCCATGAAATAATTTGAATACATTTCTAGTAAATCATAAAATTGTGCTGTGTCATTATAAAACAGCATATACACCATTGTTATGATACCATTTGGTGGCACGAAGGGATATGTGAGTCTTGTTACTGTTAATTTTCTGAAAGCGTTTAAGATCAATTACTTGAAAAGTATAAATGCTGTCATGTTTAGTCCACAAGGAATGAAATGACCCTCTGTTTTAAAGTATACAGGTGGTATTTACTTGATTCAAATTGAAGTGTTATCTGTTTATCACTATGGTACAGGTCTGAAGGATTTACATTGATACGTTTTACAATACAAATAGTTCCAAGGGCAACTAAGAGTGCAAATGGTAGTAAGCATGTGCTTTAGTGATGGGAAGTTGGGCTCTTTTCAGAGAGACGGCTCTTTTGACTCGGCCCCCAAAGAAGAGCCGGCGCTTTCAACTCCCGAACGGCTCTTAATTTAGGATCTTTTGTAGCCGTATATTTTACCTTAACTTTGAAAAAACTAATAATTTGTGTTGAAAACCCTTTTACGTATGGTGTATTTATGAGAAGCCTTATAATTGCCCAATTGTGTGCATTTATTCTGTTACAAAATCATTCTCAACCTGATCCTAGGTTTATGATTAGGGTTAGGGTTTTGATTAGGGTTAGGGTTGTGATTAGGGTTATGATAAGGGTAAGGGTTATGATTAGGGTTAGGGTTGGGGTTAGGGTAAGGGTTGTGATTAGGGTTAGGGTTACGATTAGGATTAGGGTTAGGGTTAGGATTAGGTTTAGGGTTATGGTTATGATTGTGATTAGGGTTAGGGTCAGGGTTAGGGTTAGGGTTAGGGTTTTGATTAGGGTTAGGGTTGTGATTAGGGTTATGATAAGGGTAAGGGTTGTGATTAGGGTTAGGGTTAGGGTTATGATTAGGGTTAAGGTTAGGGTTGTGATTAGGGTTAGGGTTAGGGTTGTGGTTAGGGTTAGGGTTGTGATTAGGGTTAAGGTTAGGGTTGTGATTAGGGTTAGGGTTAGGGTTGTGATTAGGGTTAGGGTTAGGGTTAGGGTAAGGGTTATGATTAGGGTTAGGGTTGTGGTTAGGGTTAGGTTTGGGGTTAGGGTTAGGGTTGTGATTAGGGTTAGGGTTATGATTAGGGTTAGGGTTATGATTATGGTTAGAGTTGTGATTATGGTTAGGGTTAGGGTAAGGGTTATGATTAGGGTTAGGGTTGTGATAAGGGTTAGGGTTAGGGTTGGGGTTAGGGTTAGGGTTAGGGTTGTGATTAGGGTTAGGGTTAGTGTTAGGAATATTATTATGATTAGGGTTAGGGTAAGGGTTATGATTAGGGTTAGGGTTGGGGTTAGGGTTAGGGTTGTGATTAGGGTTAGGATTAGGGTTAGGGTTAGGGTTATGATTAGGGTTAGGGTTAGGGTTAGGGTTAAGGTTAGGGTTATGATTAGGGTTAGAGTTGTGATTAGGGTTAGGATTATGATTAGGGTTAAGGTTAGGGTTGTGATTAGGGTTAGGGTTAGGGTTAGGATTAGGGTTAGGGTTATGGTTATGATTGTGATTAGGGTTAGGATTAGGGTTAGGATTAGGGTTAGGATTAGGGTTAGGGTTAGGGTTAGGATTAGGGTTAGGGTTAGGATTAGGGTTAGGGTTAGGATTAGGGCTAGGGTTAGGGTTAGGATTAGGGTTAGGGTTAGGATTAGGATTAGGTTTAGAACCAGAACCAAACTCATGCAAACAGAATCAGAATCAAACTCAACCAGAACCGAACAAGAACCGAACCAGTACCAAACCAGACCCGAACCTGAACCGAACCAGAACCCTACCAGAACTGAACCAGAACCAAACCAGAACCGAACTAGAACAAAACCGAACCAAAGCCGAACCAGAACCGAATCAGAGCCGAACCAGAACCGAACCAGAACCGTACCAGAACTGAACCAGAACCGAACCGGAACCAGAACCGAACCAGAACCGAACCAGAACCGAACCAGAACCGTACCAGAACCGTACCAGAACCGAACCAGACTTGAACCAGAACCAAACCAGAACCAAACCAGAACCGAACCAGAACCGAACGGAACCAGAACCGAACGGAACCAGAACGGAACCAGAACAGAACCAGAACCGAACCAGAGCAGAACCAGAACCATACCAGAACCGAACCAGACTTGAACCAAAACCAGAACCAAACTCAAGCAAACAGAACCAGAACCAACTCAGGAAAACAGAAACAGAACCAATTAAAGCAAACTGAACCAGAACCAAACTTGAGCAAACATTATTAATGTCCTCAGGTTTGCATTGAGAAAAATCCAATGCCTCAGCTTGGATGGGCTGATCCGATTTCTCCTCTCAGTGAGTATTTGCCCGGTCTTCAAGAAGACTCTCTCTGAAGGAACAGATGTAGCCAGGATACACAGGCTCCCCTCCATCACCTGTATCCTATATCCTCACATATGATTGGCCGCATGGCTGCCATGCTGACCAATCAAAACAAAGTTCTGCTGTGAGCAGAACAATTTTCTCACCTTTAAGGGGTCCCTGGCTCCAAAAAGTTTCAGAACCCCTGCTCTAGCTAGTAGGAGTGCAAACCCCCGATAGTGAAAACAAACGGAACAAAAAGAGCGACACAGCTGCACAGAAACTCGTTGTCACGTTGTAGACATCGCTGATCATAATAGACATCGCCACGCAGGAAGACAGTTTACCTTTTTTTAAATCTCTGAGAGATCTTCAAATACAGAGTGCATCTTTACACCGGTGCGATTTTTTCAGAGTTTATGGTAACTCAAATAAAAAAACGTGACATTTGCTTTGTTTCATATCGACCACTTAGCAGGATATATATCAGGAATATCAGGATTAAGCAGGTATATTTTGAGTCTGAGTTGAGTTGAGAAACATTTGTGGCCATTTTTGTTATTCAGTTCTATTTAGGTCATTAAAGCACTGATCCTCTGATCATTATTAATATTTATTTATTTCAGTAAGGCAGCTTCCTGATTCCTTTGCAGGCTCTTTTGTTTTTTTCTTAGCTCATTTTATATTTTTTGAGAAAAGAGAAAGCTGAGATGTTGCCCATCATTGTTAATTGGTTGCACTAATAAAGTGAAGTGCTGTACATCTGTGGTTGCATTATTCTATTATCAATTTGCCATAATTTTTAAGTATGTAAGAGATGATTTCATTGATAGCCATAGACTACATGTCTTTCAATGTAGACTTCCACTGAGAGGAACATATTGGACTATTTAGGAACTAAATTAGGAACTCAATTTAGACTGTCATACCAGCTTGATCATCAATGAAAATGTCCTGGAAATGTCCTGGAAAATGATCTCTGGAAAAGAGTGGGAACCCTGATTTATAGTGCCCTGCAAAATTAAGAATTCAATGTAATTGTCCACAAACTTACAATTCTCATTAAAACATTTGAACCACTTGCAAGATCAGCTATTTAGATGTCAAATGATCTCTTCTTTGACTTCACAATATGGTCCTTCCTTTACAAGTCTGTTTGGAACAAAACAACTTCACAAAGTTTTAGTGGATTTGAGAGAAACTGCAAAAGATAGAGATTTCATACCAGGTATGACAGACCATTTATTTAAAATATGGGCCGCAAAAGGGCTGACCAGATTTATCCAGATTATTACAATTAAAGGGGTGGAATCTTTTGGGTGCTGGTGGCCTAGCGGTCTAACTCGGGGAGTCCACAGGATGCGTGTGCGCCGCGTTACGGCTGCGACACGGCTCTGCTCCGTCCCGGGGCTTTCGCCCTGGTCCATAGGATGCGTGTTTGGAGCGGCGCGCACTCCGGAGCAGGAAACTCAAGATCCCTCGAGAACTCCAAAACGCGCGAGAACAACACAGTATAAACTTTTCCTCGTCCATGGTGTCGGATATCTTTTGAGACTGACGTCTGGCCCGATGCCACAGGTTATGACGTAATGTTGAAGAAGTGGTGAAATTTACGATCTTGTGTTTGCACATGGTGTTTATTTTGAAAGTGAGCGGATGTTGCATACGATCCTCGTGCCTGACTTCCGGGATAGTTCGATCATTTCTGTGTCGATTGACGCGTGCTGGGCGCGGGGAGCGGCGAAAATAGACTCCCCGCGTATCTCTGGCAGAGCGGCGCGGCGGAGCGCTCCAGAGACGGAGCTGAGACGCGCCGCAGCGCGCCCTGTGGACTCTAGAGCATTGACTTGAATGGGAACCTATTTGCTGCGACGTGCGCGGCGCAGCCGTAACGTAACGCGACGCATCCTGTGGATCTTGGGCTTAAGAGCCCCATATACAGAGGCTACAGTCCTCGTCGCAGGGGTCGCCAGGGATTCCCGGCCGGTCGACCATTTCCTGCATGTCTTCCCCCGCTCACTACTCCCCACATTTCCTGTCTCTCTTCAGCTGTCCTGTCAAATAAAGGCAACAAATATTTTTTTAAAAAGAGAAGAATATTAGCCATTAATGAGATCTCTCATTTAAGTCTCAAATAAGACTCATGTCATGGTCTCAACTATTTCTCCTAGTGAATTTTAGGAGAAACTAATGAGAAACCAATGAGAACAATTTGAAACTTGAATGAGGCTGAAGTGAGAATCTCAATTTTGTCTTCACAGACTTAGAAGAGAAAGCCTTGAGCAGTAAAATTTTCCTCTGGGCAGTAATAGGGTGTACCCCGTTTTTATCAAAGGGGGGTTAACTGGTGTTCAAGCCACAACACAGGTCTATCATAAATGCCTATTTTGTTTCTATATGGCCTGTTTTACTTTAGCTCCACAGTGTCCGCTACAGTGTCAGAGACAACTGCTGCAAAGACTGGAGCACGATTCTATTGAGTACGACCTCTGTGTTTTGCTCACACAGTCGGTCATAGCTACAGATGAGATGGCGAGCTTTCATGAACTTCATAAAACATGAACTTAGTTTTAGAGATGTTACCTACTGGTTTCTGATGAGGGATAATGAAGCCCAATGATGGCAGTCACCATACTGGAAATGGTGGCTTCAACTTACTTTCATCTTATTTAGAAACAAGCAAAAAGTTGAGTTGTGGCCATTGCAATGCAGCCTGGCAAACAGCTACAGCGCACCCAGCTGTCAGTCGAATAAGCCACTGAACCTAATAATGCGAAACAAAAAAAAAGCTGTACTATAATCAAAACAAGTGAGTTATAAAAAATATCAGCCCTTATATAGTTGCCATGACTAAAGAAGTGTGGTCTAGAGACAAAAATGTTTTGTTGTACTGGACTGTACTCATGTTTAATTCTTCTGTAATAATGTGAATAGCATATACATGCTCTAATGGGGATTACTGAGCCTTTGAAGCCTGCCTCAAGTGGACATTCTAGGAACTGCTTTTTTACTTACCTTTTTTTTAACTCCTGAGGTTGCCACTTTGTTGTCACAGGAAGTAAGAGTTTGAATGATGCTCCTGAAGAAATGGATGCAGATGCTCTCCTCTATCCCTCTTTCAAGACCCAACTCGGTTGAGGCATGATGGCTGTCTAACATGAGTCTGGTTCTGCTTGAAGTTTCTGCCTGTTAAAAGAAAGTTTTTCCTAGCCACTGTAACTAGCTAAATACTGTGATGTGCAATGCTCATGGTGGATTAAGGTGGGGTCAGATTGAGTCTTACCCTGTCTTGAAGTTGGGTCTCTGTTCATAATTTGACATAGAGTGGTCTAGACCTCCTATGTTTGTAAAAGCGTCTTGAGATAACATTTGTTGGGATTTGGCGCTATACAAATAAATATTGATTGATTGATTGATTGATTGATTGATTGATTGATTGATTGACTGATTGATTGATTGACTGATTGATTGATTGACATGCGCTATTCCTTTTGGAAGCATTATAAGCAAAGCCAAAAATACAGGCGGTTGAAGACAATGTTTTTAACACACTGCTGATATTGTCATTGTGGGTTATTATTGTCTTTACAAACTGCAACAGAGGTTTAAATGGATAGGTGGTAAGTTATTAATTCTACCTGTAAGTTAATCAGTCGCTACAAATAGCCCAAACCCCTTGAATTTTTGTGGCATGTTGGTTTGACCCAGTTCACTGAAAGTGCAACTAAGCCCTGTGTCCTTTACATTTATTACTTTTGTTTTTCCCCTCAGAGTCATGAGATGACAGTGTGACCAAACAACATTCTGCAAATATTTAAAACTGCAAGGATTATGCATCCTGGTGTGATAAGATGACAAAGTGAGACTCGTGGTGGTCAGTACGCTCTCACCACATGACACAGCGGTATCACACAAACATGGAACATCATTACTCCTGTGATACTCTGCAAGGACAACCAATAAGAAAATGAATGGACAAAAAAAACTCTTTTAATATTGCCCAAGCACTGGTTTAAAAAAATATCTCTTGCTTTGATCCTTGATAAGCCCTTCAATCAAAAGTAGGACAGTAGGATCAGTGTGAGGAAAGAAAACAGCAGGACAAACACACACCTCATGCCTACTGTAAAAGCACGTGCAGATCATATAAAGCATTCAAGTTCACTGGTTTGATATGTGACTCTTCAGCCTTAAAAAAAACCCTTCCTTTCTTTGAAGCATTGTGGTCACTTCAGCACATTCACTTCCTTCCTTCAGCGATGGCACCCACTACAAACGGCCTTAGCCAAAAAGTCCCAGCAGTTCACTGACATCAATCTCTCCCCAAGACCTTTTTCTCACTCTTTCCCCCTCCTCTCTTTCTCTGGTAATTTTTTTGTGTCTGTGTGGGTGCTTAGTCTGTGTCATGCTGCTGTGACACCACATTCCTCTCTGACCAGTCCCTGTGCCGCCTCAAGGGCAACAAGGGCAAAAGAAAGAGGAAAGAACAGAGCGAAAGGCCAAAACTAGCAGCAATGACAAACAGAGAGACGTCAACAGAGGGCGGCCCAGTGAGCTCACTACTGCTGTGATGCCATGGAAATGCTGGTGGCCTGAAACGCAGGCGCTGTATAACCATTGTAAGCCAAAAACCTACAAAATCTAACACATTTATGGGCACATTAATGGGCTGTTTAAGCTAACAGTAGAGTATGGTTAAAGGGGATATGGCCTCACCAGCTCCCTGTGCGGCTAAGGATCTTCAGTGTAGTCTCCATAAACACTAAAAAGCTGAAATAACAATGTTTGAAGTGAGGAAGTGTGATTGTTGTGAGGATAAAAGAAGGGAGAAGGAGGGGATTTTCAACCTGCTTCTTGTCTGCAGGCCTCCTCTAAGAAATCTTTGTGTGTTTAACTGCAGAACTCTTGACCTTAAAATGAATCAATGGACATAATAAGCACTGCCTGGGCATTTGAAGGCACAGAACAAACTCACATACATACACACAATACCACAATGAACAGGGAACCACTGGCATGGCCGTAGCACTTTCCCACAATCCCCCTGGGTATGGACACAACCAGTGGGAAGCTGCTAGTTTAGCATCAGTATTTTTACACATGCAGTAGGAGTTTGAAACACACTTCCTGGTTGTTTTTGGCATTCTTAGTCTGGAAGCAAAAGGCGTCTCATTTTTAGGGTTTGAGAGCCGAGCTTCCCGTCACAGAGAGTCCGCTTTATGAGCTTTTGCTTTGTTTCAGTGGAATGTGTGTAAAATCCCGAGAGGGCCTTGCTTTACTTTCAAGTATGCTTCTACTTCAGCCAATGCACTGCTGGCATGCCCAGCATTACTAAGCAACATTACTATGTAACATTATTATGTTAGGAGACCGCCTGGCACCAAGGCTTTTAGTCCTGGATATTGAATGCTCTAATGATAAATGTGTTGTGCATTAACACTGAAATAAAAACTTTTGAAAGACAGACAAATGGAAATAAAAAAAATGTCTGTATTGCTAATTTTTCTGTTGGTTCAAGACTTGATTTAATGTACTTTGTGTTTCATTGGAGATATGTGTGCCAACAAGTCTATATTTTGAACTATTCAAACAATCTACCCGAAGTTCAATAAGTTCATTTCCTAAAGACAACCAAAGTGTGAGAAGGCATAAAGGCTAGATTCCACCACAAAGCTCAGTTCACAGACATAAATGTCCACATTTGGCTGCAAGCTAAAAGTTGGGGCTTGGTGTAAACAAAAGCTACAGCTTACATCAGAAAAGACGATCTTTACAGCAGAAATAAACATGTTTACAGCCTGGTACAAAAGACGAGTGTAGTCTGGATAGCTCATTTCTCGATCGGCACACACTGTGAGGGGGGTGAATTTTTCTCTAACGTGGTACTTTCGAAGATATTTAGATTATGAGTCTTCCAATGAGAGACACAGCTGACTGCAGGAACACTGCAGCTGTTGGCTAGGAGGCTCAAACTCCACCTGTTTACGTCACACTTGCTCAACAGCAGCAATATGGCTGCCGCCGCCGATTGACCTCAAAGCAGCGCTTCAGAAACAGATGGGTGACGTCACGGATCCTACGTCGATATTTTATACAGTCTATGCATGAAACACTATAAGGGCTTCAGATGATAAAGTGATACAGTGTTTTATTTTTCTCTTGGGTCATTTTGTGTTCACACTGCAATATTATAAAGTGAGCCAAAGCACACACAATGGTGGGGCTGTACTTATGCCATCACATCACAACCTTCTTTTCCCACTGTCGGTAAACAAATGCCATGCATACAGGTCACATTTTGCATTGTGGGAAGCCGACTCTAAGACGCCAACTAACATTAGTCAGTTAACCTACCAACAAAATGAGCTGTGGGTTGACTTGGAGTGGTGAAGAGGTCAGATGCCTCATTGACATTTAAAGAGATGAGAATATTTGTCAGATGTTGGACACCACTCACAAAAATACAGAAGTTTGCGTTGGCGCATGAACAAGAAGGCGACACCGCGCTGAATAGCAGTGTTGCCCGAAAGCCAGGAAACTCTGACAGCAGTAAAGGCACGAGACCAGCTTAGTGGTCTAGTTGTTGAATCAGTAGATGTTGTACAGTCCTGTCAAGTTGCCCCGCCTAGCACCAGCTCTTCTACTGATGTTGATGGTGAGTAATGTAAGCCGATCCCTATTTTTTATGTTTACTATCAGTTATAATTGAGATTGCTGAGTCGCTGTATTACTGCATCAATTACTACTGGTCCATTTCCACTACCAGTGTGAAGAGTCAAGCAGCTATTTGCTCTGGTTGCTGGATTGATTGTGTTTTAGAGGTGTGAAAGCACTTTAAGAGAATAGCTGGCTAGAGAAGTATCAATACAGGTGACAAGCATTTAGGAAAAGGTTACCAGCCTTTTGATGGTGAAACATGTGACCTGCGTTAAGCGGTAGTGGAATAGCCAAATTAATTCAGCCTACAATATTTGAGTTTGGTACAGCTCTGGTGTTCACTTCTTAATTAGTTTGACTATCAAGAGGTTTGAGTTCAACCAGTCCAATCAATTTAAATGAAGAGTAGAAGTGATGGCACGGGCAACAAAGGCAAAGTCATTTGTCTTGAAGTCCACAATAACACAGTGTTTCTGGTTTCAAGCAGCTTTGGCAGGATTTATTGCAAGGCAGGATATTTGCTGTCAGAGGAATGATAACTCACTTCAATGACATACATTCAGCACACAAATGCACTTTGGACTCTTCGTGTTTCCGTTCAAATACAGGTTATGACAGGAATACACTGGAATGTGATAAATGAGGCGTGGAGGCAGAAGAGAGCTGGATAGAGGGGATGTGTGCTAAGTGTAGCCTGAGGCCACCTTCTTCTACCTGTGCACAGGTAGCACCTGAATGGATCATGATTTACAGAAGGACTGACTCACAAAGATGTTTCTGTTTTACACTGCTGTTGGCTCGTGCTCTCTCTCTCTCTCTCTCTCTCTCTCTCTCTCTCCTCTCTCTCTCTCTCTCTCTCTCTCTCTCTCTCTCTCTCTCTCTCTCTTTGGCTTGTTGTGTGCAGAGCAGCTGGAGTAACCTGAGTAAACTTATGAAGAGGCAGCGGTACTCAGGTAACTTCAAAGCTCCTTTTCCAACCAACATATCACATTTCCCTCCTGGTATGTTTCCCCAGCCACAGAAATGCTTTTAGCAGCTTTCAGTCCGTGTATAAGCACTTTTGTTTGACATGAAAGAGAATGAGCAGTGAATCCTTTGATCGCTGTTAACACATCTTTGTTTGTTCTGACTCTTCAGGGCAGCACAGGCCAGGTGAAGTCCCTGCTGTGGTCACATAGGGCTTCATTGAAGTTTGATCTCTCACTAAAGCATCTGGCAGACATAGAGGTTGTCCTACATAGTATAAACAAGATGTTCACGAGCACTTTTCTGACAGAGAGCAGAGCACGTATGAATGTCTTTTTAAGAGGTTGGAATATTTGTGAAGCTTACAGCATTCCTCTAAATACCCAGCAAACAATCCATGGATAATCTGAATTGTTTCCATAACATGTGTTCATCTCAGTCCTTGTAAATGCATGTCAGGTATGTTTAACATTCGAAAAAGAACATCCCTGAAACTATGACCTGATAAACTTGAACCAGGGTTCCTGGTGATGTTGGCAAACAGTGAGTGACTCATTGTCATTGCATCACATTAGAAACAGAATTATGATGCAACACGGGGACAATTAAAAAAGTGACATGTCACAATCTAGAGAAATATTACAGTGGTGGGACACAGACGGAGAGACAGATGCATGAGAAGTGTGCCAGAGGAATGATGATTTTACTCCCAACTATGTTTTTGCTCATTTTTTAAAGCCCAGTCAAGGAAAACAAAGAGGTGGTAGATTTCTTGTACAGTCTGGATGCGAGTAAAGATGACAAATGAAGGATACTGGTTAACTGTTTTTTTAATTTGACAATGTCATTGTTTTTTGTTGTTGGGTTATACTTGTTTGGACTTTGCTGAGAAACTGGATGAGAACAGGATCTTGGCTATCAACCTGGAAGCATGTTAGTCATGTCCTTATTTGGGCAAAAACTCATAATCTTAATATCTTCTGAACCATTGCATTAGAAAAAAATTCACCCCCCGTACAGTGTGTTCCGATAGAGAAATGAGCTACAAAGAGCCAAGTCGTTTTTTGAACCAGGCTGTATGTATACATGTTTATTACTGCTGCAAAGATCGTCTTTTTTGAATTGGTGTGTATGTGGTTTCCGGTGTTTCTGCAGCCAGCCTCAAGCGGATTCTGTATGAATTGCAATTTATAACACTTCCGCATGGGCTTCAATAGATTGAGACCGGAGGTTGCCGCTTGCCTGGAAGTCAGGGTCAGCTCTACCATGTCATTAAACTAATTTTAACAAACTCCAACTCTAACACAAATGCTGGTTTAACTGTAGGGCTCCAATAAGTGGGCTGCAAGTGGAAGAACATGGTGTCATGTCACAGAGTATTGCCAAAAGAAATGGGCTTTCAGAAGGCAAAGTAAAGCACTGAACATTTTCAGAATACAGTGCACACTTAAACAGTCATAAGTGTCACACCAGTGTTGATTTATTTTCAAGAAATTTAGACAATTTCCGGAAATAGTGGTAGATTTGATCATACTTTAGTCTTTATGTCTGTGTTTTAGTCAAGATTTAGTCAGAGGAAGTCAGGTTTCATTTTAATCTCCTTTTAGTAAGTGTTCATTACAGTATAATTTTAGATTATGTCTTAGTCATACTTTTCTGAGACAGTTTTTGAGAGGTTTTGAAAGAAAGCTATTTCTCCTGGCTGTAAAAGTTTCAGTGGTAAGACAGAATACCTTATTCATTAGTCATCTCTGCTGAAATGCATTTTTTGTTTGAACTTCTTCCTTGTCATGTAAAAATCGAATGCCTCATAATTGTTATGAAAAGGGCAATAAATCATATATTCCACAACAAAAACTGCTTTTTCACTACGTGGAGCTACATTTGAGCATGTTTGATGAATACTTGGGTGTTTGTCAAGATGTTCTGCCTTGTCGAAAAATGCATGAATAGATAGCAGAGGACTGAATCTAAAAATAACTCTGAGTTTTGTGAATTGTAAATGGTAAATGGACTTGTACTTATATAGAGCTTTTCTAGTCTTTCTGACCACTCAAAGCGCTTTTACATTACTCGTAACGTTCACCCATTCGAACCCATTCACCCACTGATGGTAGAGGCTGCTATGTAGTGAGGGACCATCAGTGTTAGCTAATCTCATTCGTTCACATTCACTCACCTCTGAACAACAGAGGGAGCAATTCGGGGTTCAGTGTCTTGCTCAAGGACACGTCGGCATGTGACTGCCTGTGCTGAGATCGAACCGCCAACCTTCCAATTGATAGACGTCCGACTCTACCCACTGAGCCACAGCCGCCCCTTTGTGAACAATAGGAAATTATGAAATATAAATCATGTCATCAAATCTTCATACACCATTGTATGATGAAGCATTGTTATTAACCTGGGCAGACACTGCAAGGTGCGTTGCCTTCAGGTGTCTTTTCAAATTTGTAGTAATTGTTCCTCCCATCTTGTATCCACAACGCTCTCAATCTTCCTTGAGCATGATACACTCAGTCTTGTGTTCGGTGTTGGTAGACAAGTGTGTCCACAGGTTGTTGCTTTTATTCCTTCACACTGTACAGGCTGCTGGTTGGCTCTCATTTTTCAAGATGCCAGCTGCTAGCAGTAGCTTTGTAGGGCTTTTGATAAGCTAGCAAACAGCTAGCTAGTTTTGACTTCTTACCACAGGCTTTATGAAACTTACCAACATGCACCAGGTGAAAATCCTCCACTGACAATGACAAAGATGTATGGGGGTAGTGAGAGTTTGTATTGGTGCACTTGTAAATAAATAATTGGTTGAAAGTGAAAACAAACAGTGGCGTAACAGGTTGTCCACCTGAACAGAGCCGACTGTTTTGTCCTGTCATTAATCATCAGGACATTATAAAACCTACAACTGTAACATATACTTATCATCAACATTTTCATTGACAAAATCATCACTAGTTAGCGTCGGAGTTAGCTGAAATATGTGATAAAGTTGACCCTGTTTGATAGCTGAGCTTCTGTGCTGGTTTCTCAACAAAGGGGCTAAGCTGACCAGTATCACTGTGGGTGATACTGGTCACACTTACTACTGACAACTACCTCATACAATCTCTTACAAACCCAATTAAAAAAACTATCCCTTTAACATAGACATATAAATCGTTTTTTCATCAGCTAAAATTACAAATGGTTATGAATAATCCAGTACCAATCATCTTCTGACCCAAATTTTCAATAGCAAAAAAAACAAACAAATAAAAAATCCCATCCCAACAACTAATGGGATCAAACTACTACACACTTACAGCATTTCTCTAAAAATGGACAAAAAGCAAAATACACTCAAAGAAAGAGACAGTTATTGGAGTTAATTCCTCCTCTAGATTTTTATAGACACAAGCTGGGCTATCCTTTTTCCCCCCACCAGAAACAAAGAGGTTTTGTAATGCATTTCCTCATCGTTTATACCGATGACTCAGCTTGGGGTGTTTCATGCCCACCAAAGCTTTGGAAGTGTTCCCACCTTCAGTCACCTCTCTTGGCTCAAACTGAGAAAGTCTGCCCACTATAAATTCCAAGCATTTTGTTTCAGTGAGTGGGGGCCAAATTCAAGTAAAACTACTCTATAAGCTGCTCCATGTGAAGCTCTATCATACCTGCAGTCAAAGAATTATACTGGTCTGGGCTCTAACGGTTGACAGCTGATAAAACCTCCTCATTCTACGCTCTGTCAGTTTACAGTTTAGGGTTGGGTGAAGAGGAGCAGGATGACCCTGTGATTCAGGTAATTTCAGTAGTAGACACACCCGCAGGAAGTGCTGTAATACATGTTTTAAAAGGATATTGAATTGCTTAAATTGTTTTAGAGCTGTGATATAAAGAACAACATTACCTTTTTCAAGCTAAATGCTACTGATGATGACATATCTCAATAAAAGGGAAGTTTTGATGTGGTCAACCCACTGTTACTTGTACTTTTCCTGTAAATCATTTCTAAGGGGCTCCTTGGCAAATATTTAAACTGGACCTGCATACCCTGATACCTAAAGAGGGTCATTTACATGAAAATAGAGTGTAATGATAAACCTGTCAGGCTAGAAGGGAGTGCATAGGTCAATAAAGACGAAGAAATATCTTTTCAACCATCATTCTGTCCAATTTCATCAGTGTAACAGGGTTGGGTTGGTTTGGCAGTGAGCCAAGTGAAAGAGGAAGATACAGAGGAAATAAAAGTGAAAAGTTGCAGGTTGTGGTTCCCCTTGTCTTGCTTTGTAAAGTGTTGTAAATTTCTGCCCATCCTGTGGTTTTATTTCTTGAAAGGGAACTATTGCAGCAGATTACAAGCAACATATTTTTTCACTTATTCCTCGCTGTTCCATCAATGAGAAAATCATCTTTTTTAAGGTTTTAAACTTATTATTTTTTCTTCATAGATCCTCATTAAATCAATGCATTTGGGATAACACCCAGCAACCAAACCAAACATATCAAACATGACCTCTGAAACATTGTCCCGTGGCAGCAGTTGTGGATATGCTGGACCTTGCACCATTGTGATGTTGTGTTGTATAAATTCAGAGAACTGATGGCATCAGCAGGATTAGCTCATGTGACAGTTTCGGCTTCGGAAACTTCAGTCACATTCCTCGAACACGAAACCAACTCCAGCTCAGTTAATCAGTACAGTAGATATGATATTTTTCGGCTTTTAAACCTTTATTAGAGAGGAGAGGAGAGGAGAGGAGAGGAGAGGAGTGGATAGAGCAGGAAACCGGGAGGTGTGCAATTACAAATAACCATTAGGCCAAATCTTCACCCTTCAGTTCAAATTGAACAGAAACAGTATCATGACGTTATCTTTTTAGGAGTCTGTGTGGCCCATGAAGAAAGACAACACTGATACCTCTGTGTCTTACTCATCTCGGATCTCACTCTCTCTGAGAGTCAAGCAGCCATAATAAGATCAAAATCACAGTACTCACCGTTTCTATAATGCTCTCCACCTTCTGTGTCCACACACACGCACGCACGCACGCACGCACACACGCACACACGCGCACACACACACACACACACACACACACACACACACACACACACACACACACACACACACACACACACACACACACACACCCTCTCTCACACACACCCTTCCTTTTATCCAGCTCTCCTCTGGTGCCTGTGTAACCAGAGCTGACCGTCCAGCCTTCCACACAGAATGGAGAATGTCAAACGATAGATCAGACTCTCCTGACCTTCACACAATGCTGCTTTTCAAAGACTGAATGTCTCTGCATACAAGCCAGGCTGCTACTCTGCAAGTGTGTGTCATTGTGTGTGTGAAGTATGAGAGGGGGAATCCCTGAGACAAATTGTGTTTTTCACAAGCCCAGCAATTTAACGGTGCATTTTGCCAACATAAGCTTGCTTTAGACTTTTCAGACTCCAGTTTTGGATAATGTGGTTACTTTCACAAGACAAAATAAAACAAATGTAAGGCACACAATTGTGGAAACAAGGGGAGAAAAACAACTGAAACAAGACTGTCTGCCTGTGGTTCCTTGACAGAGTGATGCCTCCCATGATGGAAAGCATGGTTTATTTTTCTTTCATGGACCACACTCGCATCCTGCAGGGTGGGAAAGTGCTGGCAGTCTCAGCTGCACCTCATGAATTACGTGAAATATGTCGAGGATATGAGGGAGACAGTGAACAATACTGGAAATAAGACGAGGCAGACAGACAGGCAGTCTGATGATGAGCTTACACACAGGAGCTGACCACAGTGATGAAGCAAGAAAAGCCAGCTCAACCCCATCAGATAATATCAGTGTTTGTGTTGACACTCCAGACAGGAGTGGAAATTTTGTAGGTTCAACATTTTATATTGTGTTCACATTTTAGATTTGATAATGTTCATGAGCAGCTCTCCATCCAGGCTGATTTTGACAAACCTCTACAGCAATGCCAGCAGCTCTGTGAAACTGTGATCAAACTGTTGCCTTCGCTACATGTGCTTATCACCACAAAGGCTGTATGAAAAGATAGACAACATAATAGCTTCCCAAAAATGAAGCAAAAACATTTGATGTTTCCTATTTGGAGTGCTTACAGTATTGGTCATAAATCTGTCACCTTCGTGTAAACAGTTGGGACTTGGGCTAGACTAAACACTATACACAGCCTTGCAATTTTATACAATCACTGCAACTTTCCCAAAAATTTGACCAATTACCTTAATCTCAGCCCCTGTACGTCATCGGTTTCATCATCAATTTCACTTCATTGGAACATAAACGTATATCCTCACATGATCGGCACTTTTCAACAGCAAAACACGCACGGAGGAACAGGTGAAGAGAGGGGACAGCAGGCAGGACAAGTGACGATGAAAACGTTGTTATTTATAGATACTAGAGTTATTATTTGAGGGGGACAGTGTTAGCTTGGTCACCTATCTGCAGCAGGTGTGCTTTATGAACCAGCTCTCCCCGCCTCCATGCATCTGTCTCATCTTCATTGATGATTTTTACCCCCAGGTGTGCTTTAGTGACAAAGACACAACCGGGGACATCTGTTTACTATTTGACGTTGTTGCCGCCATTACTGTAAAAAGCTCCTGACTACAGCTTGATTTATTCCAGTTTGATGAAACACCAGACACAGTTAGTAAGTTTTGATAAACTCCTTGTCATCAAAGATGCAGATTCATTTCAGAGTGCCGTGAACTGACTGTCAATTGACTCTGTTACTGCAAGGTGTATTCAAGGACCGTCGTAAATGTGCAATACAGTCGTTTCATGGCATTTTTCTGTGAATCAAGAGAATCAAAATACAGTCACAGTGGCCACATCAAGAATGTTTTCTAAAAACAACTGTAATTTAGCGTATTTACTTGCCCCTGAGATGTTATTGGGGGAAAAAAGAAAAGAAAAAAACTTTCACCGCAATTTTTTCAAAAAGCTGTTGCAAAATCAGGCTTTTTTGGCCGCAACAATCACACAAAAATCCTGCGAAATCCTGGAGGGACTGACTTGGGTTAGTTCTTTCCATGCCAAATTATGTCCAAATGTTTCTTTTTTTTAGATGTACCTTTAATAAGTTATTTGTTGTTATAAAAGGGGTGTAACATAATGACTGACAGCTCTGTTGTTAAATGCAGCTCCTGTGGTGCAGTGTGTAGTGGATGGCAGAGTAGAAGGGGTACTGTAAGAGGAGATGTAACATACACTAACACACAAGCCATTGAACTGTCCATAACCCTAACCCTGACCATGAGTGTCCTCTTCATTATGACAGAAGAAGCTGTTACACTGTAGAAAGTACCAACCTCAGGGATCTTCATTGTTGAGCTCAATGTGTGTGGTGGTTTAGCAAAAGGGACAGGAAAACTAGTTTCCACCTGCCCGACCCTGCTGTGCAGACTCTGACTCCAAATGACGGTGCTTGTCGTTAAGTCAGCATCTGTCGCAGGGGGTATTTTGGCTTCACTTGCGCACAACAGGAGGAGGTTGAAACATGTTGTCCATCTACAGACTATGATTCACCATGACAACACTTGCACATAGATATTCAGTAGTATTCTGTTTTTTGGCTTTACCAAAAATACATTTAATCTCAACCATAAGTTGAGCAGTAAGATGAGAATGTTCAAATGAGAGTGTATAGAGCCGTGATGGCTACTCAAGGGTTTAATTTAGCATGGTACAGTTGGTGCTTACATTAGCAGTCCAACGTGCTGAGAATATTAAGCAATGCCATCTTTTCCTAATGAGCACTGACCACATAAAACATTAATCTGATCTATTTTAGAAATTTGAAGTTTGAAAATTGTGATCATTAAAGTTAAGATGAAAAGATGAAAAATGATTCACTATTTTCCTTATAATCCTCTTACACTTCTTGAAGTACTTAAAACAACACAACAAATGTGATACATAAAGTTCAAGTCAAGTCAAGAGATCTTTAAAGTCATCACATTATATCTTCTAGGAACCAAACATGTTTTAACAAGTTTTCATGACAATCCCGATTAACAGCTGTTGAGACAAATGTAGTGGACAGGGCCTTTCAGCCACAATACTAAAAACAAAACTATGTTAAACCCTCAAGTCAGAAAGTGTCAAGAACGTAAGGCTGCCCTGCTGTTTAAAAATAACTTAATAAATCATATCTGTTGGTGTAATGAAGCTTGAGTAATGTTATCAGTCTACTGCTTGACTGGGAAGGAAATAAAACCTTCCTGTCTAGGTGAAGGTGTGTGGTTAGGTGTTGACATCGGTGTGCTGTCTGGACATGTGCATGAGCACAACCTATGAACCTGTCGTGACATCACACTGAGTGATTACCCCTCTCACGACTCAGGAATGCAGCTAAGGCTTCCCCTTCTTCAAGGAGCCCGACTCTGGTGTTTTTCCAAAGCACAGCTGGAGTAGTTTTCCAAAGAAAACAAAATAGAGTAAATAGATTGTATAAAAATGCCACACTTTCCTTAAGGATATCTCCATACACTGTCAATTTTCTCTTTCCTTTTCCCCGTGGTTTTTCTCCCCGAGACTGAGTCACACGTCACAGATTACAGCTATCAACACATGCAAGGTTTACTGCACCTATGTATCTGAGTCTCTGTTCATAACCCAAAGGCCATAAAACACTGCTCACCGGGTGGAGCAGCTGTGGTTGAAGTTTATTGCCAAGGCTATCCTTGCCTTTATGTGTTACACAAAAAATTCACACTTTTTATACTGTGCATCCAAAACAAAAAACATGCACTGCACTTAAGCAACCCAAAGCGAAGGAATAATGATTTCCCAGAAGGTGTTACAAGCAGGACGCTGAATAAAAAGGCACTGTGAAGGCAAATAGTTGATAGTATACTGGGCATGCAAAGCCAGAATGCCCCCCCACCACCCCCTTACTCTGTATTTAGAAGGCAACTCCCCCCATGACAAGGATCTACAGATCGTCATGACCTCACCATCCAGGAGGCTCGTGCATTCACATGGTCAGGGGACGACGGGGTAGCAGGGGTGTTCATTTACATGATGTCATTAAACTGGACACACACACACACATACACACACACACACACAAACATCACACACACACACACACACACACACACACACACACACACACACACACACACACACACACACACACACACACACACACACACTTATCACAGCCCAGACTTGACCCCAACGTTAAAATGAACCCCACGCACTGTGTGCATAGTGTTTTCCACTAGAAGCACAGTATGCATGCAGCAGCAATGTGCTTTCCAGACGATCATGATCCTACGATTTGGCATGCAATAACACCTTATTTTAGCACTCATCAGAATAAAAATTTGCCTGAGGTCATTGTTTATCAGATGTTGGACAGGAGTGGGTATATGGGTGTGTTATTAATACCCCAGAGGCAGTCAGTTCAGGGGATTTGATAGGCTTCTTGGGTTTCAGTGTTTCTAAACTCACAGACAAATGTCCGTACATGGCAGGTTCCTTCTCCCTGAAATGTGCTAACGACTTGGCACACTGAGAACACCATCCCATCAGACCCCAGCGCTGCAGGGCATTAATGCAATTTATACAATCATCTGCCTTTGCCAGCAAACATGCACGGCAACACATAGGAGAACCACCTCCAAAATCAAAGTTGGGTGCAAACTGGGCACTGGTTGGGAAGCTAACTACAGTGTGTGCTATGGATGAGACCACTGTCGTCTACCACGACAATAGGTATTGTGGTAAACAAGATACTTAAGCCCCAATTGCCCCACAGGGACTGTTCAGTGGTCAGCAGCAGAAGACTGTGGTTGGAAAGGCAGCATCCAGCAATGACCTTACAGAGGAGCATGCATGCACAGTCAGCTTTCTTTGACGAAATAAATGCAAAACAACCACTAGGATTTAGATATAAATGCAAAGTTATATTTGAGCTAAAATGTGTATGGCACACCTTGTCTGAGGTTAGATTGTGAGAAAGTGGAAGATACAGTTAGATTTTATGAATTAAGGTGATGTTTTCTGTATGGATCGTGATTGTGAAATAATAATAATAAAAAAAAAAATCCACTCTTTTACTTTGAATATATTGAAATGCTGAAAATCATTTAAATTACAACTGTTATTTTTTGTGTCTTCATTTTTAATTTCTTGGAAATCATAATTCTAAATATGTGCTTTGTATTTTTGCAAAATGTAAAAGATATGAATGTAACAAATATTATGTAAGTTTTTATACAGCCATGTACAGGAGTCGCCATACATGAATTGAATTTCTCTACATAGCTCCAGACTTCGTGTCTAACACAAAGTGCATGAAAACAGTCGAAGTCCATCTCTGGTTCGAGCTGTGACACAGCATGTCTGTCTGTCAGTTCTTCTCTGACCTTGTGCCTGTCTGTCTGTGTACTTTAACACTATCTGTCATTGCAGGCTGCCTATCTGTCTAGCCATCTATTTGCAGCATCAGACTGTCTATTCCTCCTGTATTTGACAGTTGATGTGTTATTTTGTCTGTGTGTCTGAGTGATGTCATTCAGGTGCGGTGTGCCAGGGCAGAAAGCCCAGGTGTCATCATCAGCTTTTTATTTCCTCCTTGCCCTTCCAACGGCATCCAGTCTGGGTTTCAGGGGGAATGCATGCACATGTGCATGCTAGCAAACATGCAATAAGAGCATTGGCACAGTTATGAACTACTGCACATCATGAAGTCTTGTAAAAATGCAGATGTTTAATGCAGTGCTGTGGGTCCACTTTCGCAGCGTGACCTGTGGCACTGTTGTGGTCAAACTGCGAGGTGATTTAAATAGGCAAGCCCCAGGATTGGACTGTGGTGACTGATGGGCCACACTTTCCCTTCCTTGCTCTCTGCCTGTCTGTCCTTTTGCGCAGTGATGATGGATACCCAGCACTCTGTAAATATAGCCCTGCCCCAGCTAGTTAGCATAGTTGGCATGATCCAGGCTGGTGGTCATCAGCTAAATATACATCCAAAATAAATACTTCCAGATTCAATTCTCGACTGTTGTTTAGACAGGCTGTAGAGTATATCTTACATAAAAAAAGAGTTAGAAAACATTTTTATGATGAGACATGGTCTAAACTCAAACAATCAGAGAGCTTGTAAACCATGGAGTGAAACATTTTTTAGAGACCGGTGGAGGAAAACACTGTGGTTCTGCAGCAGTCTGCAGAGCCTTTGCCCAGTGCTGTGGTGACTGTGGTTGCAAGTCACTGCTGTTGTAACAAGTCATTGCCATGGTTTCCGTCCAAACTCTAAATTCTGTCTTTAAATGCTCTGATACTGTGGAATGGTTGTTGTGGGTGGAGAAACAGAGACAGGCAGCCAGTTGTGACCACAGTACGTGACGCAAGTAGAGTGGCTATGATGTTAGTGTGGCACTGAAGAGTCCACTCAGGTGTTGTACCAAACAACCACACCTGCCTCATGCGGTCGAACTGAAGACCAACATGGTGACCCGTCAATGCTGGTGCTTATCAGTATCAGTGCAAACATTCAAAAGTATACGGGACACTGAGCCACCATCAAATCTGAGAGCTGTTGTCTGAAAATAGGCCACAGAGGTATTCAACGGGAGAAGTTGTTTTGATGTAGCAGAACAGGACAAGAGACTCTTTGAGAAAGTTCAGAAGAAGCTTATCTTGTTGCTGCTCTGACCGCACTGGTAGGTTGGAATCTGGCTGTGTGAGAGTTTCCATTCTCTCCACAACAATAGACGGCCTTCTCCGCCTGCTCGTGCCCAGCTGACTTGCAATGCTTATGTTACAGTCACTCAAACATGTCTGCAGTTTTTCCCTGATGGTGCTGTTTTGACTTGTATCCTACACTGTCACCTATAAAAGAAGTGCATTACAAAGAATATACAAGCTCATCATTTTTGAAAGCCATGTCAGGTTAAATTCAACATTAATCTCTGTTAACAGATTCTGTATATGATTGCAGAATTTGTAAGTGGAGAAGACACAGTTGCTGGTGCCAGTTTCCATACATAGTGTAAGTAGTATTGCCATGGATGTGTGCCATAAAACAATCCGTGTGGGGAACAAGGAGGGCAGCCTGCGGTCAGCTGTACATCTAAACCTATCTGTGGTCACATGATGATAATTTAGCTTTAATTATTTACTATAATAATACCTCGTCTTTCAAATGCAGTTTGCAACCCACTTTTAGATGTTATCTTCTAATACGAGTTCAGTTTTTGGCTTATGAAGTTACTACTCTGAGTGTACACAAAGGCAAGACAAGGAAAAGGAAGTCTTTGCCGGAAGTCCTAAACTGTTAACTGCTGGCTACACTTGCAGCCTTGAAGCTGTGAGTCATTCTCAAATGATGAACAAAAGAGTTCCTACATTGCTTTCACATTGATTATATACACACCTGAACCCACCTAAGCTAGAATCGTTCCTGTTTTCGATTAGCTCATTTCTATGGACTAACTCTTTATATAATTTGTGCATTATATGTATGTTTGAAGTGAGGTTGAATGATTTATTTGTCTGTATGTATTACCAACGGGGGATGTTGGTAAGCTCTGCCCCTTTGTTAAGAAACTGGTATGAGAACCAGACTGGAGGCTAGGCTGTCAACATCTGCAGATGGGGTCAACACTATACTACGTAATTCAGCTAATGTTAAGAAAGTCTAACCCAAACATTAATGTTAGTGTAAGTGTACGTTATATTAAGTAATGTGTCAGTGCCGTATTGTCCTGTCAGAAAGCCAGGACGCTGATCAGCTGTTGGGGTCAGCAGGCTTTGAAGGAGACAAAAACAACCAAACTAAAAAATGTGTGATCCTGACAGCAACCGTGGCATCCCACTCATTGTGGACACAAGAGGACACCTTTATTTATCATAGATTACAGAGGACGAACAAGACTCAATTGACAGAAGGAGAGAGGAGAGAAACTTGCCCACAAACTCAGAGAGCTACACTGGCACTGAAGGGCAAAACACACCATACCACATTTTATTGCAACTGATGTCATTGTTTTTTATCCTACATCATTCTTCTGTTCCTTTCTACTCCTTCCACTTTCTCTGCCTCAGTCCTCTACTTTCCCCTACACTGGATTTGAACCCAGGACCATCTGACTGAAAATCAGCAGCCCTGTCCACCACACCACAGAGTTTCTTGGCAGTGCATGCTGTTTTTTGGTCTTTTAATTTCACAATTTCCTTGTAGAAGTTTTAAAGGCACAGCTCTTGCACATTGTAAGGAAAGTGTTTCATTTTGATCTCAGATTGGAAGCCCATGGTGGGATTTGAACACAGAACCATCAGATTGAAAGGTAGCAAGCCCAACCCCAACACCACAGGGCTACTTTGATGAGCTCTTTTTTTGCAGGCCTTTTTATTCCACGATTTATATATATAATTTGTGACAGTGGTATCAACAGTTCTTCAGGACCTTTCTGGATCAGAGGATACCAGCGGCTCACATAAGGCTGCAGATGGCATCTCTTCAGAGTTCCCTCCTGTACTTACTTACTGACACTTTCAAATGTTCTTCAATTTTCAGAAGATAAATTGGAAAGCAGAAAAATGAGATGAAAGTACATCTTCAGAGTACGTTCGCATAATGACACTGCTTGGGCACAAAATGTCTCACTTACCAAAATGCAATGTGTTATGTGTTGAGGGGAAGACTGATCTGACTCTAAAGCCATTACTGTTTCAGCCAAATAATGGTTAGTTGTTTAGAATGATCACAATCTGACTGTAAAAAAGGAACTATCCCCTTTAAGGACCCTGTGTAGTGTGTGGTTTTCAAATAAGAGGTGTTTAGATTCTGGGTAACCGAACAAAAAAACACTCTTAATCCTTGAACATACTTTGAAACAATGCAAACGCATGAATATTTCCAAATCAATGTTTTCTGTACACAAGTGTTGCGTACCTGTCTTGACACATCTCTGCATTTCTTGTTTTTGTTTGTGTTTCTGCTGCCAGATGTCAGTCAGTGAAACAGCAAGAAAAAGTAATCAGGAATGTAAACCCTGCAGCCTGCAAGCTCCTTTGCATGCAGGTACTTTCTTGGTTTAAACAAACTGTGGGCCCACTCATTAGGCATTGATCACAACTAGCGATCAAAAACTTCACATCATGCCTTTAAATGTTTGAAATAAGAAAGCACTTGCCTTTTTCGCAGCAGACAGAGGGCATTCAATCATTAATCCTTTTGGTTTTGAATATTGTTTGCCACCCAGCAACCCTGCTACGAGCAGTATACCAAAACATTTTCCAAAACATACTTTTTGGACTTCTAATGCTGTCCGTGTTTCCTGGGCTGCTCCTCGATACTTTGTCTCTTGTGTATCTAAAAACAGCTAAGCGTCAGCCATGCTGCTCAGTGCTGAAGGGAAGGTATGACAGAGAGCTCATTAATCTGTTATCACATCGTACCTCCACCCATCAACAAAATAACAAACTTGAAGACTTGATGGAGCCGGTTTCAAACCCTGATATGTTATGCTTTCCATTTCACTTGTATGTTTACTGAGAAAATCCTCTGTTAATCTCAAACTGAGATTATGGGTGACTTCACGAGAATCAAAACAATAACAAACAATTTTTTGGGTCACATAACTTGGCCGAGGTGTAGCATGCAGCCTGAAAATAGACATCAACCTTGCTCCGGGATGGAAAAACACACACAACACCTATCTGGTGATTACCACAAACAATCCAGGGGCAACCACCAGCATGACAAATCATCCAGACAACAAAACCATTAAGTTGGGGTTCCTGCTCATAATGATGTTTGCCATCCTGCTCATCTTGTCTTGCTAATGCCATGGTTACTCTGACCACGCTGCTATTAGATCCAGTCTAAAGGGATCACCCCTGCAGTTAAGGTGCAGTAGTCACCTCACACTGGAATGCAGAAAGTCATGATGATGAGCAGCCATCAATGTGGTGTGGGACAACATCACAGACATACGACGATTGTATGGAATGAATGTCACTGATGTAATAATGTAATGACTATGTATAGATGTAAGAATTTGCATCATGAATAACCACCTGACTCTGCTGTTCCTCTGGGCTGCACTAAGAACTTTGTGTCTTTCAACTCGTTGTTTTGGTTTGACAGGAAGCTGTTCACATAAGAAAGGTGCTGGCCCTGACTCCAACCGAGGACAGGCTTTATCACTGTGCAGACCAGTTCAGTGACGCGTTCACAAGACATATGTGTAGATTGTAGCAACTCCTTCCATACAAAATTATCCACTGTAATTCTTGTACCTAAATCTATTAATCCAAGACAGCAGAATGGCTTTGGACTGGCTGAACTTAAATCCCTTATGATGAAAAACTATGAGAAATTTGAAAAGATCAAGCTTTTTCTTGATTGATGGCAAATTGTAGTTTTCTATCAAACAGGGAAAAGTATTGACGGATGATGCTAAGTTTTTTCTTTTAGACAGAGCATATAAAAAGATGCATAAGATGCAGTCTCATATTAGCCTTCATTAACTTGATATTTGAAATAGCCTGATCTGATTTTATCACTACTTTTAAACTCTTGAACACACAGGATTCAGCAAGTTCTTTGATCATTTGTCATTTGGTCATTTGTCCAAGGTCATCACTTTAAATATAGGTTATCTTCAGGGCTGTGTTCTTTCCACCCTGTTTTTTGACCATGCATATAGACAGCTGCAGGACTTCCCAAGAGGGGAAGTCTTGTTAATCTTGTTATATTCTCAGATGACTCTGCTTTGCTGTCACTTCAGCAGAGGTTAGAATCAGGCCATAGTTGTACCTTATTATTTGTCCAATGGTGCGATGACAACTAGCTGGACCCTGATGTGACAAAGACTATAGAAATGAATTATTGATTTTAGGAAAACCAGAGGAATCATAGGTACATATACATTTACAGTCTATTGTAAAACACTGACAACAAAAAATATACCGGATGTTGAAGAGGAACCCTTTCAGTGGCTTGGAGAAGATTTTGCATTGAATAGATTTTATCATTAAGTCTTCTAACAAATCAAAGGAAAGTCTTTTTCTTTTATTTGCTGGTTTAATGGGTTGTCTGTGAAGGACAGGAACAGTCTTAAATATTTTTTAGAGCCTGCTATAAGGTCCTCAGAGTCCAGCTGAAAGACTTAAGCTCCCTCTGGGAAAAAAGCCAGAAAAAAAGCCAGAAGCCAGAAAGCCAAAAGGAATATGAATCATTCAGACCACTTTATCTCATCTTATTTCTCCATCAAAGCAACAATACCCTGCCCCTGTAAGGACAACAAACCAATATTCATACCCTTTTGTTCCGTCTGCTGACATTAATAGGTGACATATAGGCCTTCCTGTTTCTTCAAACTTGTACTCCACAAGGTGTGGTGTTGACAAGGTGATATGGATTAATTCATACCCATGTTATCTTACTTACATCATCATGTTGTGAGTAGAAAACCAAATAAAGAAGCATGACAGCCTTCTCAGTGTGATCTGGAAAGTGGGCGTGTATCTTTAACTGAGTATTCTCTACGAGCTGAGTTTATATCTATTACTATAAATATATCTATTATTATAAATTACTCATTCAGGGGCAGTACATTCTTCCAAAACTCTGTTCAAAGACCACACATTACTGTGGGATCATCATCACAAAGTGGTTTCTGACTTCATTTCTGTGCTGCTTCTGTGTTCTATGCTTATATTTAAAGCTAGCTCATTCCCAACATGTGATTCATAAAGTACTACTACCTGTTTACTATGAGCATTGAATAAATTGATAATACACATGATCAAAGCACAAAGCTTTGGCTAAGCATCTACCTTTCTGCCATTGTATGACTGAGAATTCGTCACTCTCTTTTCTTGTTTCTTGCCCGCACTTCTGTCACCTGTTTGGCAATGGCCTTGCATTGACCTGTGATGCCTCTGCATAGTTTCCTGTATAGCGCCATGCTGCAGGATCTCAGGTCCTCTAAAGCATACCATGGATTTTCCAGGCCATGTTTGAGATTCCACATACCACACTTGATGCTAAAGCAGCTACAGACTCTTAAATGAAAGGAAAACATGAATATTACTTCTCTCACAGGAGACTGATGCATTACTGGGATTGCTTTCTCCTCTTATGTCTAATAGCTGTTTTATTACATGTCTGCAGTCTGTGAGGCCAGGGCCACCCCTGCTGTGACTCATCACTTTTACTTCATGCTCCAGGAATCCAATGACCCGTACACACCAACTAACGGACCTGACCACTGAACGAGAGCAAAGGTTCATTCCCAGGAGATTCCCTCGCTTTAATATCTGCCAGACCTCTCTGCAGTTGGCGGCAGCCCGTGTGTGTAATATCTCTGTCCAAGTCAAGGGAAGGAGCCATGGAGCAAATAGCTGACATGGCTGGTATCAATAAGAGCTGAGACATGTCATCAGCTCTGAGTGATTCAGGATGTAGGCAGCAAGGAGCCTGTCCGTGTCGATAACTCATCTCTCTCACTCACTCTCTCACAAACACACTCTCAGTCCCTCTCTCTTCTCATTCCTTCCATTCCTCATTGATCTGCTACCCAGGTCCTGCGAGGAAGAGCACGACGGGTAAAGTGATCAGGCTATGACATCATTTTCTGGCTACCTCATCCTCCACTCTGGATAGAGAGTGTGTTTATGTGTATGTGTGACCCAGTCTTTAAGAGGAGAACAGACACATACTTTAAGCAATAATTTCCTCTGTAGACATGAGGGGTCCTGGGACACCGGAGGGACTAGACTAGTCTAGACTATGATTTCCACTATGAATGAAAACATCTCCTTTCTGTCTGACAGGCCAATGTATGTTTTTCAGCTCATGTATCAGTCAAAGTCTCGAGTGTCTCATCATGATAAAGCACTCTACCAAAATCAGTAATTACAAACTCATGTAATACAAGTGAGTCATGTCAAACTTGATCGTTAATGTCTGATCGTTAACATCATTTACCAGTGTTTTGACTGAAGCAATCTCAGGACATGACGTGAAATCTACTCACACAGACAGGTAGGCACACCACCTGGTGGAGAGAGGGAGGTCTATGACACACAGAGCAGGCACACACACACACGACTTCCAACACAGTCATTATTATGCTCTGTGGTTGCTGGGCAACAAGGTGAATGCCGTAAGGGGAGGTTTCAGGTGTACGGCGGCGTCTCACATAGACCTTTTTTGTTTCTTATCTCTGCTCTTCTTGCTTCACTCATGAGCTGTCACAGTCAGCACACTCTGTGATCCAGCTCACTTCCTGCCGGGGGAAATCCTTATATGGGTATTGACCTGGGCGTGCAGGTGAGGCAACCCTTAAGGTAAACAGGGGTGACATTTTCGAACTCCCTGCAATTAAATGGCGACTCTCTTTAATCGTCACTTCCCTTTTTAGGGAGTGATATGATTAAAAAGCTGAAGTTTGTCTTGGGTGGTGGTGTCAGGTGATGTATTTTCAGTATTGAAAGTAAGGGAAAAAAAGGTGTGACATCAAACAAGAGCGGGAAGCCGGACACTCATAACTGAGTCAGTGTGTTTCTATTTAATCCTTTTATAGGTGGGCAAGTTGGTACTGCTTTGTGCAAATAAAACTTTTGTTTATAATTAGTATTCAAGAGCTGACAACTTATTTCAGAAGTAGGCTCTGATTCATTTAAAGTAGGGGAAAAAACAAGAAAAGTGAAGATGAGAAGAAATCAGGTGGTTGTTCACATGGTCTTAATGTGATTGACCTTTTTAGGACACATTACCATAAAAGTTTCCAGACAGACAGACGGACAGAGGTTACTAATATCAGTGTCTACAAGGAGCAGACATCCACCTCATGATTTGGTTTCCTCCCATTGATTGATACATCACACACAGTCTTGGAAATACACACTGACCAATGAAACACTCTTTTATTTCTTGTCGAGTCTGAAATAGTCATCACTATTTGGAATTGCACCTTTACAAACTTTTGTCATCCAATCTCTGTCAGCACACGCAGAGGGCACACACTGGAAAGTGTCAGGAAGCCCAGGGCAATTTTATTCCAAACAACGTACTTATCATCACTTTAACTCTGCCTGTTATCTATCTGCCAGGCCCATGACACCCACTCTTTTCTACATTCCTGATATCAAAAGACAATGAAGAGAGGACTTTTCCGTTGACCAATCAGCCCCCCAGTGAGTCCACATCAAACATGACTTTGGAGTCAAACTCACCCACTCACTCATGGGTGCGGCATGGATGATGGGTCTCCTACAGAGTGAGTGAGTGAGTGTGTGTGTGTGTCCTCACATTGGGGGGTAGAAAAGCGGTAACAGAACCATAACAATAACAGACTCACTGGAAAGAGACAAGAGCTCTCCTAATGATGTCATGGCGTCTGTTTTGTGTGTATATTCAATTGGAATTCAACATAGTCACACACAGAGAAGTGGATATGTCTGGAAAATGTGCATCAAGGTTCAATAATTATTAGGTAGAAGCTCTGTTATTGTAGTTATTGAATATTTGACACGTTTGAATCAATGATAAGCAAGTTAAAGATGCTAACTATTCACTTTCATAGCTACAGACTGATCTTAGACCCTAGCTTTTTGACTGTAAATGGTTTTAATTTTGAGCCACATTTGATGTATTAAGCTGTAAACTGATACTGTAGATACTGGAATCAATTTGAAAAGTAGGCTTGATGTATAATTTAAAATTATTGCAGAGCAGGTCTTTTAACAACACATCAGAGTGGGCTCTGAATTTCACTGTCTTGGAACAGGTCCAAGGTGTGTGGAAGTGAGTGTGTGTGTTTGTCTGGAAGTGATTTAGGTGTGCCAGAAGGTTTATACAGTTAAGTGTGTGTTACAAAGGTGTGTCTCTAATCTTTATCCAGGTTTTGAACAGGATAATGTCAATAAACTTAAGTTAGTACATATTTCACTGTCCATCTCAGAAGAGGAAGTCATAAACTGTTTGTAATTGTGAGTTCCTGTTAGTCACTTTGAATGGGGAATGTTTGTCTTCCTGTGTGATAGTGCTGGTGTTACTTTATGTGGTTGAAGTGATTACTTTTTAACAAATAAACTTGGCAGCATCTTTTCTTCTCATTTATTTGACTCAGAATACACACGTTCAATGTCCTCCTTAGTAACATGCTGGCTCTTGTGGGGATTAAACCAGTCTTCCTGTAATCTGTAGGTCATCACATCCTCTCTTTTTAATGGAGCACTGTTAAAGCAGATCCGGCAGATCTTGCCAGGTGCTGTCAACGTTCCCTTCCAGATGTGAATGTATTTCACTCGTGTCGCCTCTTACAGATGTTTGGTTCAATTAGGCACGTGCACATATGTAGCCACACCAAGTCCCCTCACACAGATACAGGTCAGACCTCTCATTAGTTTTACTGGCATCCACATCAAAGAAAGGAGAGACCGATTTTGCCCTTCTGGACTAACAAATGAAGCCCTGGTTTCAGTTAACAGAGTCAGGTTTTGATTAAGAAATCATTAAAGTGTTTTTACTGTGACGGGGTCTTCTCACGGAAGGTTAGCAGATTTAAACATACCTCATGATGGGACTTCCTGTGCTGCTCCATTGGTCTGTGGCACCCTCCAGTGGTCACTGTACTGCAATGTCATGCTTTAAATTCACATCAGTTAACTGAGGACTGATATGTATAGTTATTATTTATAAGTCATACTGGTTGATATGCTGGTATAATAAATGAAAGCTAGGAACGGCCATTTTTGTTTAGTTTACTTTCATTCACTTTGCTCATGATTGAAATCAATAAACCACATGCTCTGACAGAAGAAAAACAGAAAATGTGTGGCTGTTGCAGGACAATAATGACTCCTTACAATCAATTAATTCAAGTTAAATGGAATTGTTGGTTGGCTTATCTTTTTATTTAGATTCATATACATGTTGGCCCTGTTTCCATGGACTGATATACATGCTAAGGCTAGAGAGTTAGTCAAACTAGACCTCAGAGAAAGATAGTTTGGTACTGTCACAAGTTTAAGTGTGGCAGAGCATGTTCATGTGTTTTGTGAGAATTAGCTTTACCTTTTTTTTTAAAGTTAGAAAATATGAAAGATATATGATATCTTTCAGGCTTCTCTAACACTGCCTACTCCAGCTGTGAAGTTCATTTATCATTTTGTCACAACTGACTCAGGATGAGTTAATCGTGCCATTTGTCACCAAAGACAGAGAGAGGTAAAGAGTGTTGTGAAAAGAAATGCAAAGCTGGTTTCAAAAGCAGAATGTGGCCAACATTTAATGATGAGCTGTGTGGATTTCAGTGCAAATGCATTTTGTTATTAATATGCAAACTCCAAAGATGTTACTTATTGTATTAATATTACATACCAAAGTTTTGCAGGACTGGTAAACATCTTAGCAACATGATCTTGCGACTAACTTGGGCAGTAGTTACAGAAGTTAAGTCTAGGCCTAGAAATATCTACATAAAAATAGATGAGGGCATGACGAAAGGGTAATACATGTGACAATTTTTATTGGCATTATTTTTGAAGACATCATGTTTTCAAACTCACTCATCCACTATAAGAGTAACACGATAATAAAATAAATATGAGGTTTTTTTTTAAGAGGTTTTTCAAGTTTTTTGGGAAAATATTCATCCTTAAAATACACACATCAGTAAATCAGTAAACTCATTGATTTGTAGTGTCTGTGCATGACATCTGATTTAAGTTTATGATGTTATTATCCAGTATCAAAAATGACAAAATTAGACTTGATATTCTAAAATGAAGGTAATAATCTTAACACACACATAAGCAAAGGTTTACTCTCTTGTCTTTCCAAAAAAACATTTTCTTAAGAATCACATATTTGCACGATTAAAGCAGCAAAGGGCAGAAGAGGCAGCAGAAAATTAACAACAACCACATTATTGCTGTCTTCAGTTGCTAAGTGAAAACTCAAATAACATTACAGGCTAACATTAGACAGCTCTTTATACACTGTGTATTTAAAACTCAACAGGCTCCAGGAAGGCGGCCTCTATCCTCTATTTCAGGACCTTTTCCCCCCTGTCGGGGGTAAGTTAGGGGGATGTTTGTGGTAATAGTCTGGTGGGGTTGGATTGGGGCTTGCATTCATCCCTGTAGGGACATAATACATACTCTCTAGGTAGCTCTGGTCCAGTGGTGGATGGTTCTGGGGCTCTGGCTTGGACCCCTGACCAGAGGGATTACTGTAGTTGACCCCAGGCCCACTCGGGTGCATTGTCGCTGCAGCAGAAGGCTCAGGATACCGAGGTGGCTGAGGTTGAGCCTGGGAGTGAGCAGGAGGAGGAGGAGCTGCATAGGGCATGTACTGTGGAGCAGGGGCATACATGTTAGGGTTGTGGAGAGATGGGTAAGGAGCTGCAGAAGGAGGATACAGGCCTGAGTGTGACATTGCTTGCTGTGGGATGAGCACTTCTACATATTGGCCAGTCTCTGGGTCAAACAACATTTTCCTTAGTGGCTGCACAGGCACCTCAATATAAAAGTACTTCCCTGTTTCAGGGTCCAAGAGCACTCTACGTGGTGCCTGTCCATAGCTGCTCTCTGAGTACAAACTGGAGCTGTCACCCCCATATTCAGATCCATAGGAAGGCCCCAGGCTTTGAGGGCCACACAGGTACTGTGGATCCATTGGCGGAAGGCCAGGAGAGTGGCCATGGACAGGATCACTGTAAGGAGCCCCGCCCATTCCTGGTGGCTGTTGCTGAGGGGATCTGTGGACAGGGCCTCGTCGAGGGTCAATGTGCTGCGATGGCTGCAATGGACGGTCAGCAGGACAGGCATGCATTAGTGAGGGGTGCGGAGGACAGGGAGGAGGGTGGTGAATAGGCTGATACATGGCTGGTGGCTGGCTTGGTCCAAGAGGACTTGATTTTGGAGAGCCGGGCTGGTAAGACATTGGCTGAGGGTCAGGTCTGCATTGGTGCTGCCGAAGAGGGGGCTGAGTACCTGGGTAAGGCAGTGCCTGGCCAGGAGAGTGAGTAGGGGCAGGAGGGGTGATGTTGTGCGGGCTGCGGTGAGAGTGAGGAGGGGTGAGACCAGGGTGGGAAGGGCAGCCAGTTGTGCAGGAGCAGGGAGGGGGGCGGGAGGAGGGTTGATAGCGGTTTGACCTCCTGGTGGTCAGGTCTTGGAGCATGAGGGGACTGAAGCTCTCCCTTTCATCATAGCTTGGTGGATCATCAGAGGCGTAAAATTGCATTTCTTCAGACCTGTGGGAGCGCTCGCCGGAGAGTGATCTGCGGTATGTCTGGTGTGTGTATCCCGGCACTTGTGTTGTTGAAATAGGAGTCGGTTGTTTTGTATTGCTTGAAGCTACAGGCACAGCTTGCTCATGAGGATATGCCATTCTGGGATACGGTGGTTGGATGTGTTGATCTATAACAGCTGGCTGGCTGGGGTGGCTGGATCCAGCTGGGACAGGTGCAGGAGCTTGATGTGCATTTTGATCAGAAACTGGACCAGGGTTTGAGGTTAAACTTGGAGCACTGGTTGTTGTTGGAGCTGCAGCTGAAGTTGTTACTCCTTGTGTAATACTACAGCTCTGAGGGAGAGATCCTGACAGCTGCTGTTGACCTCTGTCAGTAGATGCATCTGTCTCAGGTGATGCTGCCGACTGGTTTGAGAGATTGCTGTTGCTGGTTGATGTTGTTTTGTAAGGGGGAGGTTTGATGCTGGATACTGCAGCCACAGCTATCTTTCTTGTACTGTGTGATGTTGAAGTGGACTCATTGGAGATTTTTCTATAGATTGTTGGTGAGGACACTACAATAGTTTGAGACCTTTCCTCACTATGTGGCCTTACAGTGGATGTTGTTGCTGATGGTCTCTGTGCTTCATTTGGCATTGTTCCTAAATCTGCAGGTTTAAACTTGCAGCTTGGTTTTGGTGGTACAACTGGCTTTTGAGAATGTTTTGCTATAGATTTAACCTCTATGGCTTGAGGCCTGTTGTTTCCTGGAGTATTTGTGTGCATATCTTGCTTCTGCGTTTCTTTGGACAATGACTTTACCTCAATTTGCTGAGGCTTGAATCTCCTTATTGCGGGGGACCTTGGAGGAAAGGTGGGATCAAGTCTTTTCACTGCTTCAAAATCCCCCAGTTCTTTCTGTTTGGTGGGAGGTTGTGTTGGCTCTTGCATACTCCTTAGCAGGGAAACACTTTTTAGTTTTGCTGTGTCTTTTAGTGGAGGCTTGATGCTAACTTCTTCATCCTCTCTGGTCTTTGCTGGGGTGTCTGTGTTTTCAGACACTGCTGAGGGGCCAGACAAGGCGGATGAGGATGAGAGAGTCCTCTCTCTTTGTGACCGGATTTGACTTTCATCTGAGGAAGTTGTGGTCTGAAGTGGGATCTCCAGGCAGTTCACATGCTTATGGGGAACCCCTTTACCTACAGCAGCATTCTGGTTGTCACCCACCACTGCGCCAATGTCAGCTTGGTAGCCTTTCTCCTTTAATAGCATGGAAACTGAGTGGCTACCAGGTATAGCAGGCCCGGGTGAAGGTGAAGCAGCTGGGGCTTGGGTTTTGGTAGAAATGTCTTCCTGTGCTGAAAATGTGGATGTCTTGGATTTGCTGGATCCATCCCGAATTAACACGACTGCAGTGGACACCTCTCTGTCCTTACTGGACTGTCTCGGGATGCTTCCCAGCATGGGAGGTTTCCTGTCTGTTCTAACAGGTTTGCTCTCACTGTCTGACACTGTCACAGCCTCCTGTGTTGCTGCTGCCATGTTTGGATCATGCTGACATAACGTGGAAATTACCATGTCTCGACTTGAATGGCTGTGTGTGTTAGCTCTGGATGAAATCTGTGACTCCCTGTTTACCTCCATGGCAGGTTTTGGAGAAGCCTGGGATTTCTCCCCTAAGCTCTCAGAGTCTTTCTTGATGGAGGAAATGTTATGTTTCTCATCTTTAGAGCAAACAGCCCTATATTCTATTTGCATCGGCTGTGAACGAGACAGAGGATTTCTTCTGCTCTGAAAGGGTGATGACAAGGTTGGTAGTTTTGAATCTTTGATCTCCTCTTTTTGTTCCTCTCTCTTCTCCAACCTCACCTCTTCTTCCCTCTCCTCCCTCCTTAACTCTTGCCTTAGCCTCCTCTCTTCCTCTGCTTTGACCTCTTCGATTCTTCCCTCTTTTGCTTTGTCTCCTCTCTCCTGGTTTTCATCATTCACAGTTGATGGCATTGCAGTACCAGACGCCTTGAAGGACAGATTATATGTGTTTTTTACAAGGCGTCTCACATCTCTTACTTTGTGAATGGGAACCTTTACTTGATTATTACCAGTTCCTTCATCTTCCTCTGTTTTGTCATCAACACAGGCCTCTTCCCTATCCTCCTTTTCTCTGAAAGTCATTTGTGGTGAAGCAGCCTCAGGTTTGTTTTCTGCCTCAGGAGTGAGGCAAACATTTAAGGAGGCTTTCTTTTTCTCCACAGCTTTGAGCGTGATCTCTGGTGTATTTGATGTGTGGGCGCTCTTGTCACCCTGTTGCAGTTGTTTATGGACCTCTGTGTTTTCACATTCCTGGTCTCTATTTGTCGTCCGGGCCTGCATGCTGCAGGCTCTAGTGACAGAAGGAGCTCCTGTGTTCCCGGCAGTGGCATTTGCTGACTCACCACCCTCCCTTTTGTCCCATGTTTTACTGCCGTCTGCTCGTTGTAATCCAGTTCTTGAATGTTTACTATCAAATTGCACTTTTAATTCTGATTTTATTTCAGATCTTGATGAGGTTCCACTCCTACTTTCAGAATCCGCCTCTTCACTCTCTGTCTGTGAAAAGGTCACACTCCTGCTGCTGCTGGATGAACTTGGTCTGTTACTTGATTTCACGCCAAAGCTTCTTGTTGTTCTGGCTTCATCCTTAATGCTTGGTTCACCTCTCAGAGAAGGACCCTCAGATGAAATGCTATAATCTGACTGGACACTTGAGCTCAGAGTAGGTTTTGGAGACTCTTTGAGTGGCGATGCAGTGGCCTCTGTTGGTGGGCTGTTTTCCTCAAAAGAAGGGCTTTCTTCTTCACCTGCCTCCTCGTCAGGTTGTTTATCCACACTATGCATCTTCTTTGACAAAACACTTTTGATGAGACATGTGGCCATCTTGGTTTTAGCACATGACTCATCCAGAGATGGAGATTTCTGGAGGTTGGATTTTCTTTCATTTTGTTGGTTGGGCTCAGGACTGAGCTCAGAGGGGTAGCACTCTTGCATTGCTTCTGGTGTGCTGTGCTGTCTCATGAATGTCTCACTGGAGTGGCTCTCCAATGAGGAGCTTTCCAGCATCACTGGTAAACCAGGGCTACTGTTTTCACTGCTTTCATCTTGCTTCCCGTCAGCATTATTCTTTCTCTTCAGCTGGATCTGTCTCTTTGGCACTCCTCTTCTTGCCTTCCTAGAATCTTCTCTTTCCACTGCAACATCTACACATTCAAAGCTGCCCATTTCATAGCGCCTTGATTGATCAAGGCCATCTGAGTAGTAAGCATATGGCTGCTGGAAGGAGAGTTCATCATTGTCCAGCTTTTGAGCAGAGCCCCTGAAGTCAGCATAAGCAAGCCAGGCAGGATTGACCCCAGCTGGGCTGTCCTGGGTAGATGGTTGAGAGATGTTGGTAGATGAACGGTGGCTGGAGTTGTACATGTCTAAGTAATCTGCCTCAGGACTTGAAAGGCTGCTGAAGGCCTCATCAGTGAACCACTTCACCTCATGGTCTGCCTCATCAAGCTCACTTCCCATGCTGGAGCTTGAACTGCGGCAGGGCCTGTTTGAAGCAACGCGTCCGTGAGTGGTGTTCCTGTTCTGAAGAGCAGGAGGCTGAAGCCGTCTACTAGGTCCAACACCCCTGGTGTCTTGTTGGGAAGCAAGCAGACTGTGTTGCTGGAACCGTCTGGGGGCAAGCAAGCTCTCTGAATAGGAATGCACTGTTGGCAGTCCCTGACGGATCTCTCTGCTTGTGGGAGCTGCTCTGCGACTCGCAGGCCCTTTTCTATTCCTGGCATTGAATGACAGGTCAACCTGTTCCCCTCTGTAACTGGCGTCCCCCTGCCACCCCTTCCCCTTTTCAGGAACCCGCTCCTCCCTCTTTTGCTCTCTCTCCATCTCCCTTTCCTTTATCCTCCCCCTAACTACCTCTCTATCTTCCTCCAGCTGCATTTCGTTCTCCATCTCCAATTGCGTTTCTAGCCTGACCCACTGAGCCTGGCTATTACTGTCTACAGAGGCAACATCGGGGCTTTCCCTGTTTGTCACCACTTGCTTTAAATGACCAGTATTTGAGGATGCTTCAACCTGAGAGGGGCTACGGCTTCTGTTCTGCCACTGTCTGTATGGTTTCTCAGGCGCTAGGATGTGGACAGGTGTAAACCTAGTGAGTGGTGGAGATGGAGTTCGCCTTCTGTGCACATGGTGGGCCATGTCTTGTGTGAACCTCTCTCTGTTTTCACGTCTTACACTGGTTAAGAGCTGTTTTCTTGTCAACTCAGGTCTACAAGCTGACTCAAATGAACTGATGCTCTCAGAATTCAGGGAATAAGTATTGAGTTTGGGCTGTGGGTTTTCCAGTTCTTGCGGAGCTGAGTTGGAAGTAGCACCTTGCAGAGTTGAAATATTTGGACTCCTGGCTTGAGAGACGATAAGATTAGGGGAAAAAGACCTGATGTCAACAGAGAGGTTATTACTGGTGTCTTCTTTTTGAAAAAGAACAGGACAAATGGCTTGTTTTTCCTCAGAGAAGGAGGTGAGACTTGAGCTTTCTTGATGATCTGCCTCCTCTGGCGTTGCCTCTCTCTTTATGCTTTGTTGTGTTGGTGAACTGTCTACCTTTCTCTCAGCTAGGAAAGGTGAAGGAGATAAAGTAGATACAGGTGAAGGAACTGCAACCACTGACAATGTACTTTCAACTCCAACTGATTTGCCCCCGTTGTCTAACTCAAATGAGGGTGACACACACTCTTTTTCAAAGTGTGCTGGGTACAGTGTCTCTCTGATGTCAACTGAGGAGGAACTCTCCTCAACATCAGGTGTATTTCTCAGTGGAGGAGCGGTTTCTTTATAGTGAGGTTTGTACTCGGTGAAGAGGTTTGCTGGTGAAGACTGATGACACCTCTGCTCAGGAGATGGGGCAACTGGTGATGGATCTATACTTCTCTCCGGGGGTGAAGGACTGTGATGCTTATCAGATGTAGGAGTTTGAAATCTTGCCTCAGGAGAGGGACTTAAATGCTTCGGCTTTGGTGAAGGTGTTTGGTACCTTGGTTGATGTGACAGAGTTTCTTCAGGCTGCAGGACAGAGCTTGTAAAGCCTGATACTTGTGGTGAGTCTTGTGGTGTACCAGCAGATTCTGCTCTACTGCTCTGTATGCTGTCTCTGCTTGGGGTAGGGCTTCTTGCTTCCTGGAACACAAGTGTCCTATCAGGCTGAGGGGTGGAGAGACGCAGGAGCTCTGGAAAAGGGGGACTGTCCCTGTCCTCAGGCTGAACGACAGAATAAGAAATTCCTGTGATGTGAGGGGATGAGGCAAGGCTTCTTGATGCGGCAGAATCAAAGTGAGAGTGTAGGAAAGGAGAGGCTGATGCTGACTTCCCCTCAGCAGGCCACTCTCTCCTACTGGCCTCAGGTGAGGATGCTGTTACTCTAATTTCAGGTGAGGGACTAGTATGTCTCAGCTCTATGGGAGAGCAATCCTGTGCAACTTCAGGTGATGGTGATAAACTATAACTTTTTACAGGTGAAGACAGCTGAGTCCCAATACCAGAAGGTGATGAAATGTGTCTTACCCTCAGTGAGGGACCAGGGGAGGGACTTCTTCCTTTGGTCTCAGCAACACTGAGCAGGCCAGATGAGGGAGCTGTGTCACCACTCTCCACAAGCTCAGGATATGTTGTTACTGAAGTGATAGGTGAGGGAGGAGTGTAACGCGGGGCAGGTGTTGAAGAAGTACTGACAGATTCAGCTGATAACCTTGTGTCTTGGTTCTCGGGGGTAGTATAAATGTCTCTTCCTGCAGTGGAAGGATTTGAAACCAGCTCAGGAGTGTGGGTAGAATCTCCGATATCAGGTGTGGAGCCTCTTGCGAAGAGATCAGGCAGAGAGATCCTCGTTCTTAGCTCTGGAAAAGGAGATGATGCTTGAGTATTAGGGGAGTAGGGCCTTTCCTTCAGCTCAGGAGACTGAGCTGGAGAATCTCTTGAGTGGGGTGATAACTCTCTGCCACTGAATGAAGGTGAGGGAGTTGAAATGGCACCAGAAGAAAAATCTTTTGATGTAAGCTCAGATAGCTCAGATGAGGGACTCCGGTTTTGGTTGAAGTAGCTGCTTCTAGGTTCAGGTGAGACTTGTGCAACTCTGAACTCAGCAAAAGATTGAGTATTCAATGATTCAGAGGATAAGTTGACTATATTTCTAGGTGGAGGGGAAGGTGTTGGAGTTAAAGACTGATGTGAGGGGGTTTTGTGGTTATCTAAGAAGGTAGGGGTGACTCTACTTGACTCAGCTTCTGAAAAAGCTTGTTCTGGGTTAGACAGTGAAGGTGAACATATTTTTTCAACTGAGGAAGAAGATAAGGATGATGCTCTTCCTGTACTGAGGGTAAAGGGGCTGTTATGACCAGGAGATGGGGTACTTCCACCAGTGCTGAAGACTTCAGATGATGGGCTACGAGCACTAAGCTGTGGTAATGGGGATATGCTTTTTGGGCAAGTGTCCTCAGAAACGTCTGGATGCCCTGAGCTCAGTCCCTTGTCCTCTGTCTGACTCCTTTGTAAAGATTCGCTCTGCAAAGTTGGGCTGTTAAGCCTGTCTTTTGAATCTTCAAAGCCTTCCTCTCCTTCACTAGATCCCTGTGCAGTGTGATAAGAACCTGATGAGTCGTTCAGATCATCTGCCAGGGGTGATGCCGCAGCTGTCTCCTCCACCTCTCTCTGAGGAGGGACAAAAGCCCCTACAGCAGGGCTGCTTGAAAGAGAAGCTGACTCACAGTCGTCTCCAAAAATGTCACACAGGCAGGTGGTCTCCGAAATTGCACTGCTTTGACTGGGGACGTTAATGATGTCAAAGATTTCAATGTGATTAGGGGTACCGTCACGATGGCACAGGGAGAAAGTGCGGGGCGCACTGCGCAGGAAGGAGTAGCTGTCCCCCTGGAGAGTCCAGCTGTCCATTGCTTGTCCACCAGCTCCAAATTATCTCTGTGGCCAGTCCGGTCTGCTCCTCTTGTCTGCACTGAGCTCTGATCCTGGACTGGAAAAAGATATGTTCATCTGGAGTGTGTGTGTAGCTTAGTCATTTTTATAAACAGTAACACTTGAGAATATCACTTAGAGTCAAAGGCGTAGTACACGTACATGCTAACGTTGTGCGCACTTTTTGTGTTGTTAGCTAGCCAACACCAATTTTAGCGGAAAATTCAAAATGCTCCAAAAATACCTACAATTCACAGAATAACTGTAAATCTCCGTCTTCAGAAAATAAATAGACCTGTAACTGTGCTTTAACGATATATAGCATCCAACTTGAATTTTTACATGAAATGACAATGAAATTATTTAAGAATTAGTATTGTACTTGGAAACATAATGTATCCACACATGTGACTTCACCCAGACCTGCAACTTTTCCAAAATTGCACTGACTAGATGTATACCTTTTTCATACGAAGTGACAGTAAATCTAGACTATCTTCGCCACGTACAAACCCTGAACTTTTCTTTCCACATTATCTTGGTATAGTACTGACTACAGTTAGACTGCCTGCCCCACGTGCAAATAGACAGAGACAGAATGATAGGTACTGTACCTTTGGCCAATGATGAGGCTTTCCCGAGGGCATTGAGTTCCTCTGTGTCGCAATATCTGCTCCTCATTCAGCAATCTGTCTCCAAAATCCACAGCTGAATCCAGGACTGAGCAACTTGGTGCAGCTCAGTCTAACAGTGCCACTCTGGCTAGACGACTTCAGAATGCGAAAGGCTCTGCCATGCACCAGACTTGAGTAGAAAAAGCACAGAGGGGCATCTCGCTCAGGCCCATTTCATCCTCTAGCACTTCCATCTCTATTTCTGCCCCTCCCCTCTGAGCTGGCCACAGGGAAATTGCTTACTGAGTCTAACCTGGATCTTTTTTCTTCTCCAGGCAGGAGTTTGGTTGGACATAGGCTTTCCTGTGTGAGCAGGGCTTGGGTGCAGTGCTGGGGGTGGGTGGGTTTATAGTTAGCAGCAGGTGCTGATCCGACCAGGATAGATGAGTGCGCCTGGAATCTGACACTTACAGCCAGCTCAGTCACAGGGCGCCTCTATATATAGACCTATACTATCAAGGCCAGATAGCCTAGCTTTGACTGTTTGCCTGGGCTTGCTGGTGAAAGAAAGGGAGACACACAGCTCAAATATTATCCATTTAACTGTAACACATATGTGTGCATGTAGAAATGCGCTTAAAGTATATTTTTGTCATTCTGTGTATTTAGACTGTATGTGTGAGAGTGTGTCAGTGCTAAGGTGTCACAGAGGCACAGCAGGTCAAAGGTTAGGACGGACCACCCGCCTTTGACGACTATACCACGCAGGGCTCCTGTGCTTGTGTGGTGGCTAGCAGCCCTTGCATAACATAGGTAAGTTACTCTCACATGTTTTGAGTCATTTTTTTCCTTTTGACTTCTGGATACTTTAGCTTCCAACACCACTATGGCTATTCACAACAAAAAACACACACATTTAAGCTTTCCTAGCATACAGCTGGAAAAGCAAACACTCCTTTTCAAAGGGATCATGATATTTTACCATGCTAATTATTTTTTGGTACAATAGCAGTGCCCTTTCAGAGGCTGTCTGAGCATGTCTGCTTGTAGTGAGTTTGGGTAAGCCCTCTGTCCCTAACCTAATACCTCATGGGATTACCATTCATGCCCAGTCATTAAGTCATTCAGGGCAAGCCAATGGAAAATCTATGATTGCAGCCTTGACTTAAAGTTGCATAAGGCTGTGACTAAGTGTTTATTATACTACATATATATCATACCATAAGGTTTAAAGATCACTGTTGACACTGGAAAGTCAACATACTAAGAAGAAAAAAAAAAGGTATGCCTCATTTAATTTTCACTGCCACAGGTGCATTCATTTTTAGTGAGGATAGCCACACTGAGTCCTTGACCTTGGTGTCATTTGCAATAAGACTTATTAGCCAGAGCTATAACAGCTTTAAATCATTTTGTTACACTATCAGTTCAGTATAACCTCATTATAATTTAAGGAGTGTTGATAGACTCTGGATACCCTTTCAAGATATGCACATAATGATTTCACTAGAGGCTCTAATGTCATGACAAACATGAATCATTCATCTTAACAGGTAATGTGCATCTATGATTAAGACGTATACATTATGAATCTTTTTATAATGTGTTAAACATAAAAACTGAAAGTTGGAAATTATAGTGACAATGCAAAACATTGTCTTTCATGATAACAGAAAACTAAAAGGTTGTACAGCAAACATGCATGCAAACACACATGTATGTGCTGGTAGGAGATGGTGTGAACAGAAGTGTGGGGAGGAGCCAATAAATTTGAGCCTCTGTGGTTATGGCAGCGCAGTAGACTGGAGGAGGACTAAGAGGGAAAGAATGATGAGCACCTCAGCCATGAGGAGCTTTAGTCTACATCACTGATGGATTAGTCAGCCTGCTCCACTCCAAAGACCTCGACCCACCCTCATCGCCAGCAATGCAACACACCTATAAGCTGTGCATAATCAAAATGTTACATGGCGATCTATAAGTGTACAAATGTATGACAACCTTAGAAGTCAAAGGGATTGATAGAGGGGCTGGTTCACAAATGTCAAATGTTATTTTGCAAAGCACCTCCTCTAAGTGTGATGATAAATAAACATGACTTGCTGTCTCAAATTCAACATGGCTATTCTTGTGTTAGTGCTCTATGGGAGGTGGTTCTCAACAAGGGACCAGTCCCACGTTGAGTTATTAAGGTGCTAGTAGTATTAATGACAAACAGTAAGAATCTATATATACTATCACATTACAAAAACATCTGTTTTGAACTGACCTAGTTGCTCCTTCAGAATGTGATTTGCTCTGCTTAGCCCTGTCCATACAAGCTGCAGCTCCTTTGTTAGCTCAGTCTAAACATCATAGTGCTTGAGAAGTACTTGAGGTATGATTATTTTGGGCTAGTTTATGCTAAAGGATATACATTTTCTTTTTATTTAATTCTTTAACTAGGCAAGCCTCAGTGAGATTCAAAATCTCTTTTACAGGAGTGTCCTCCTGAAAGAAGATATGATTAAATGTCTAACATTTTGATCCACTGCTTAGACTTGACTGCCATACTTGCTGACTACATGAGACAAATGACTTTACTATGATGAATCACTGGCAGTGAGTTTCAGATCTGTCAATTTATATTGTATATTAATGACATTACAGTACAAAATTAAATGGAAGAAGAAGAAGAAGAAGAAGAAGAAGAAGAAGAAGAAGAAGAAGAAGAAGAAGAAGAAGAAGAAGAAGAAGAAGAAGAAGAAGAAGAAGAAGAAGAAGAAGAAGAAGAGGGCCTTCGCTGACCTTGTCGGTGCTCAGGCCCTAATGAAGAAGAATAAGACATACTTTATCAATCTCCAAAGAGAACACACACAGTTCACATGTGCGAACAGGGTGCTATGGGCATGCACTGACAGAGTTATGTCAGAGTGAGGGGCCAGCACACAGATGGGTTCACTGAGCAGCCTGGGGTTCATTGCCTTGCTCAGTGGCACTCAGCAGTATCCAGGAGGTTAACTGGAAACCCTCCAACTACCAGCCCGACAAGATACTTCTGTAATTGGACTCGAATGTCATATCCTAAGCAAAGTCCCTGCAGACTGAGCTAATACTGCCCCCAAAACATTTTATAGTCACACACTGATTTTGAGCAATGCTGAAATCCCCTGAAAAATTAAGTAGGACATGTTTTTTTCAAACAGATCATTGAACCTGTTAATGCTGGATGCCTTGTCTGCATAAGACAATGTAGAAATTCAACGTACCCACTAGCTCAGACACTCGGGTATTTGGATGGATCAGGATCTGTCTTTCACACATTTAAAATCTAACTGAAAAGCTAAAGCCTCAACTTCATAGTAAGTTCTGCCTAATCAGTGAAATATATTTTAGGCTACAAACTACAATACTGTCAGACTTGGACTATGGAGACACGCAACACACATGCAACTGCTTCTGTACTGAAGCCATTGGATACCATACATCAGCAGGGGCTTCGTAGTGGAGGAAAAAGTGGGACTGGCTACCTAGGGCCCAGGTGGGGAGGGGGGCCCTTCATGGGCTAGAAATTAAATGTATTTTCTACTACGCTTTTCTTTTGTTTTGTTATAACTGCAATAAGGTAACTAAAATTGTCTGAATAAATAAATAAAAAATCTGAATTATTTTCTAGAATTTCTTTCCAGCTCCGTGAGATGCGCGTCTCCTGCCTAAAGTGGGGAATTTTCATATTTTTATAGCATCAAGTGTGGCTGATCTGATTGAAAGTAAACTGTAAGTTTTTAGAGTTTTATTTGACTTCATGAGGTTAGATTATACCAAATAATGCCTCCTTGTTGTTATTCAACAAGTCGCTTGGCTTCAAATAATCTTGTTTAAAGAGGTGGACAGTCTGAAGGTCAATATTGTGCAGTTAAATTTGGAGAAATTGTAAAAAATAATAATAATATTGATATGTAGCTTTGTAGGGTTGTCTGTGGTGATGGGGCCCACTGCGATATCTTTTCAGGGGGCCAAGAATTCCTGGCAACGACTGTGTACATCAGTGCTCTTTGCTTTTCCCAGGTCACAGAATTCTGACTCAGGACTAGGGTTGTCAACTGTCCCGTATTAGCCGGGACATCCTGTATATAGGGCTAAATTGGTTTGTTTCATTTGTCCCTTATATTGACTATGAACTCTTGTAAATACAGCAGACTGCACTCTACAGATCCTAGATCAGATAAAACGGCAGTGGCAGATCATGTGCCAATCACACCTGCAAAAAAGTGTGGAGAGGCTTTTCTCTCTGATGGCCATTAAATGGTCAGACTCAAGAAACAGATACAGCACAGAGCTGATCAAAAATTAACTTCAAATATCTGTAAACTGTGACTTGTCATGTAAGGAGTTATCTCTGGCTTTGCAAAATGACAAAATACTGCTTGAGTCAGTCAAGAGCTGCAAAAAGTATCCATGGAAAAAGTTCATTTGTTGAGTCATACTCCTCTTTTGCATTTAATTTTTCTTTTGCCTGTTTTTTGATGGAAAGAGACAAATTGTGGTTTCTTTGAGGTTCATTCATATGAGGTTACATAATGATACAGTAAGGATTAAAGGGAATATACGCACTTTCTGCATTTCCAGTTGAATCAGAATGTGAATATACTCTGAATTCACATATCATGCTCACACCACCATGGCACCTGTCCCTTATTTAGTAGTGAGAATGTTGGCATCCCTACTCAGGACCAGAGGTGGGTAGTAACGAGTTACATTTACTTCGTTACATGCACTTGAGTAGTTTTTTTTTTTTTTTTAATTGTACTTCTGAGAGTATTTGTTTTTCTAGAGTACTTTTTACTCCTACTCAAGTACATTTGTGTTAAAAAATATGTACTTTTACTTCGTTACATGGGGCTGTCCAGTCGCTACTATTACCATTCCTTTTTTTCTTCATTTTATATAGTTTTTTTTTTTTTTCTTTTTCTCTTTTCTCTTGTCTGCATATACATTTCTGGTTTGTGTCATGTTTGTCACAAACTGTCAATTATTAATGCAATTTATTCTTGCAGCAAAAGAAAGGAAAGAAAACATTTTTCTTCTGTGCTTGTGACTGTGTGCATGCGACCATCACCATCCCTCTTAAAACTCTGGCCTATCTTTTATTGACAGCTAATATCATGTTCTGTAAAAGAGGGCGTGCACAACTAGGTGGACCAAAAAAATAAAATAAATTAAAAAAAAGAATACACAAAGATATACAAAGGGACAGGGAAAGAGAAGGAGAGAGAGACCTAAGACACTTAGATGGAGAGGGACCATCTCACCATGACGCCAAAAACACCGTGAGGTGATACTAATTATTAAGTGTCCACAATCATTACTGAAGCTTGGGTCGCAGAGGGTTGCCGCCGTGCTGTGTTCTATTTGTGTAACAAGACCACCACTGGTGCAGATGATACCACTTGGGTCAGATCAGCCGAGCGGTTCAGCCCGGCACCCTGGCCGCGAGAGCAGTCAGGCCGAAGGACCCAACGCGCTGCGGGAGACCCAGGCCAGGGGACAAGCCAAGGACCCAGAACGGAAGCAAACAGGTACCGCCAGGGCACCCAGGGCGACCCCCAGGTCACCCAGCAGCTCTCATAACTTCTAAATGACGAGGAGAAACAGTCACATTATGCGCTGCTTACTTTGTTCTATACGGTGGAAATCTTGAGCTTATAGAACAATTCAATCTTAAAAAGCATGTCATGGCGAGTAATCAGTTAGGTAAGCTAAGGATAGTACTAGTTAATATTAAATCTTAAAAACATGTCATGGTGAGTTATCAGTTAGGTACGTTTAAGATTATACTGGTTAACATAAAAACCTTAAAAGCATGTTTGAAATGTTGGAAAGTAATCTAAACTAACTTATAAGATCAGTAAGGTAGCATGCTGATAATAGCTGCTTCTGAAGCTCAACAGTCACCTCAGAGATTATTCAGGACTGAGTTCATGGCCTTTTTAAATACTTCCAAGTTGTTTTAGCACTTTCAAGTTATGATTTTTAATGATGTACTGAAAATAAGTTAAAGGTTAAAAAAGAAAGTTTGGAAGGCATAGATATATTTTTTATTGTAATGTTGGAGTATTAATGTTCTGGAGTTCTGATCACATCTCAGACACAGTTTGAAGTTTCAGCTTGTTTTAAAAAATGAAAGCGGGTACATTAGTTTGAGCACAGTGCAGCTTCTCTTTCTTTAATGTTTGAAAGTAAACCATGCCCAACAGCATTCATTTTGGCATTTTCCTATTTATGTCACTTTATTAAAGGCAGTTTGCACTTCACATTGTTATTAGCATTTCCAATACAATACAATTTTATATATGATACTACTCACAAGTTACTCACTACTTAAGCAGTTTTTTTTAGGTACTTATTTATTCTTACTCAAGTACTTATTTCTATGAGTACTCTTACTTCTACTTGAGTAACATCATTATAAAGAAACAGTACTTTTACTTGAGTACTGTTTCGGATTACTCTACCCACCTCTGCTCAGGACTCACCACTGGACTGCTCTGTCGGCTGTCCCTGCTGGGTCAATGAAGAAAGCAAAACAGTATGCTCTTTATTATCCATAAGTGTACTATGGACACAGTGCACTCTCTTCCAGCTTGACTACTCGGTTGTCTACAAACATATCAAGTCAAACAACCAAATCTGAAAAGCGTCTATCTTAATTCAGAGATGTCTGTTTTGATGTCGCAGAGCAGACCGCTCTTATTTTGAAGGTGGAGGTAACGCAGAATGCGACACAGGAAGTTCCGCAGCATTAAAGCTGCCGCTGAAGTGTTGCCATAACAGGCAAGAGGCTAACGCTAATGTTTGCTAACTAAATAGCAGAATAGGTGAGTGATATTTCTTTCAACATTTGGTATTATTACGTTTAAAGGCGGTATATTCTTTGAGCGCTAGAGAGACAACAATATGGAGGGTACTAGCGGGTTGTCACTCTTTCCTGAAACACTTTCGGCCTTGTCTGTCAGCAGCTGGCTGAAATAAACCAGATAGCTTACACTGTGTTAGCAAACCTTTGTAGCTAGCCAGCCTCTGTCACAGCGTTTGTTTATGTTAGCCGAGAGATAGCTGACATTATAATATCCTTACATCACGGCAGAATGACTCAACACATGGTGAGCAGTGTGCGTCATGTTACATTTACATGTCGTGAAGATGGAAATAAAAGTCGAGCTTTTCAATATTAATGAAGAAACTGTTAAATACTGGTTAGCCCTGTTACGGTCTCTGTTAGCTAGGTGGACATTTTCTACAGTCAACGAGTTCCAGGGGAGGCTATCACGATTTGTTTATCTAATACGGTGGGGTGAGTGTCGGAAGTCGGGCTATCTCATCAAATATAACCATTGAGCAACATTTTCTTTTGTTACCGGGGGATTAAATCATACAGCTGACACGCTAGATAGACGCAGTCGTTAGTAAACAGCAGGCCGCAGAGTACACTGTGTCCCTGCTCTTCATATTGTCAAGGCCCAGCTAGTTGGTAGCATTGTTACACTAGGCCAAACTTTTAACCAGGGCGGTATTGTGTTGTTTCCCGATCAAACTCTGTCTATCAGCGTTGAAAGGTCTCTCAAACATTAGACCTCTCCTCTGTGCTGACTCGTTCGAGACGCAGCTGTGTCACAATTCAGTGTAATCAAACCCTGCACTGCATAAAAGGGTACCTTAAATATAGGATGAAAAAAACTCAATTTAAGGTGAAAATGTATTAAAACTAGTGAAATTATCTGTCCATGCAGCAAGATAATTTTACTTGACAAGACATCTTAAAATGAGATTGTTAAATCTAGAAATAAGCAGGCTCTGAAAAGTATTAAAAAGGGTTGAAATAAGTAGAATATGCTGATTTGTTTTTTAGCTCAAACTACTTGAAAACAAATTTTCTACAGCACAGTTGTAAGTGAAATATACTAAATATAAGCAAAGAAAATCTCATTTATTTATTTTGTATATTTAATTTGAGCAAATTAAGACCTGGGGACAAGAAAACACCAATTTAAGTACAAAATTACTCATTATTATAAAACTATGAATATGCTGTGTCTTGATATAATCATTTTGCACAGCAGAACTATGAGCAATCAATAAAATTGTGTCTTGAATTGATGCGCTATGTGTTATTCTTAGATCAAGCAACTTGAAGTTGTCACTCAATCTTTAAACAAGTTTTATTTTGATGAGACTGAAGGTGAGACAACCAACGTAGCTTATTTTAACAGTCATTAACACAATTTAAGATTCCCAGACTAACGGAGACAAAAAATATATTTTCATAATCAATTTAAGATTCAACCATACATACAAAGATTTAAAACAGGTAAATAACTCTTTAAAACAAGGTGATGCATCTAACATGTCTCAATCTAAGAATTAAAATCTTGGCAAGTGCCAAATTATTTGCAGTGTGCAGGCTACTGCTTTGGGACGGTAACAAATTATATTGGACACGACTCATTTTGAAGTATCCTTGAAGTCTTCTGTTTTGGTGATTGAATCAAAGCTAACTGCAGGCTTCATAGAGAGGAATATTAGTTTTTTAAGCCTGATCTTTGCACCAGATGGGCTAAAATATGATGTTTGCCTAATGTTTACAAGACTTTTTTTATATTTTGAAAACGAGGTAGCATTTAACCACAGGATTTTTTTTCTGAAGGAAAGGCTCCTACTTAATAAATATCTTAATCCAAATTCTTAAAAACAAAGTTCAATGTATTATGATAATAGTGGACAAAAATTTCTATATCAAAACATTGAAAACATAATTTAAAACAAGTCAAAGATTATTAAAAATGACTGATCTTTTGGTTTTGAGCTGTGGGTCAGATTAAGCAAATAATACAGGGAGGTTTAAGTAAGGTCTAATCAACATTTTAAACCATTAGGAAGCAAATTTACGGATGAATCTTCCCAATGTATTGCTGTTTGCTTTAACTCTAAAAATGCTTAAATAACAACATTGATAAAAATGTATAAAAACCCTTGATTTCTAAATGGACATTAGCTTTAGAACTCAAGCATTACTTGGCACTGACCTGTGTTTTCTGCCTTTGTTCTGTTTGTTTCTCTTATATCCAGTTATTGTTGTAGTGTGTGTGTGTTCCAGTCTGAACCATGGAACAGTGTGCATGTGTCGAGCGGGAACTGGAGAAGGTGCTCCATCGCTTCGTGATGTATGGCCACCAGTCTGAGGAGAGGCTAGATGAGCTTCTGCGCAGTGTTTGTGAGATACGAGGACAGCTAGTCGCTTTTGGTAAGAAAATCTGCTACAAATCATCTGACATGCCAAAAAAAGATTTCACTACTGTTATATGTTTTAAGCTCTGAAATAACAGAGAGGCCCTCTAGTTCTGCTTTATGGCTGCTGTATCATATCTCATCAGTCACATGTTATTGTAGATATGAAGACTGAACCTCTTTATCTCTTGCAGGAGTACAAGATGCAGACTTATCAGTGCTATCTCAGACGATGGCACAGTGTTGTAAGAATATCAAAGAAACAGTGCAGATGTTAGCCTCCAGACATAAGGACATCCATGGCAGCGTGTCAAAAGTGGGCAAAGCCATTGACCGGGTAAGGACACCTAGTCTCTTCCTCTTTATTTGATTTTAATACCATATGCTTAATCTCTGATATCCCCCCTTCCAGAATTTCGATGCAGAGATCAGTGCTGTGGTGGCAGAGACTGTGTGGGACACCCCAGAGAGACAGAAATACCTGAGTGAGACCATAGTGGAGCACCTGTACAGACAAGGAATGCTCAGTGTAGCAGAGGATCTTTGTCAGGTAAATAAATTAGCTTATGTTTGTTGTCCCAAAATCACCCAAATGGTTTTATGATGGTTTCTGTTAAACAGCATTAATGCAGTGTATGCATCATAGCATAGCTTCAAATACTGTGTGGTCATTTTAATTAGTTTGGGTTAATTAAATGGTGGAATCCCTTATTATGCAAAATCCTCCTGTTTGTTTCCCAGGAGTCTGGTGTAGTTATAGATATGAGCATGAAGCAGCCTTTCCTGGAGCTCAACAGAATCCTTGAAGCACTGAGGATGCAGGACCTCAGGCCGGCACTGGAGTATGTTTCCTTTTCTCTTTATCTGTCGTTATCTATGACTATCCTGTTGTTATCTCTTTGAAGAGAAAGATATTTACTTTTTGAACACTGGCAGAAACGGAGATAGACTTTTAAATAGTTTTATTGACACAAGGACTAAAATACTAAACACTTAACACCTCAGGCTGTTGATCATATTTTATTTATGTTGACATAGTATAATGTACATATTTCTGTCCGGTTCTTCTCAGGTGGGCCGTGACAAATCGGCAACGGCTTTTGGACCTGAACAGCAGTCTAGAATTCAAGTTGCACCGCTTGTACTTCATCAGCCTTCTCAGTGGAGGAATTAGCAACCAAATGGAGGCCCTGCAGTATGCCAGGCATTTTCAGCCCTTCGCCTCTCAGCACCAGAGAGGTACATAATAAAAAATGGTATCATAGTGACATTTAAGGCACAAACACACCAAGATGCCCCCTACTTGAGCTGCAAATCCACTTCTTCTCAAACCTGATGGTGTTTGGCCTCTCTCACGATCCTTACAACAATTGGGATTGTTTTATAGCAACTCAAGAAAATATGCAATATCATTAAGATTAACCACACAGCACTTAAATTATATATTCTTTGTTCTGCAGATATTCAGATCCTGATGGGCAGTCTGGTTTACCTGCGTCATGGCATCGATAACTCTCCGTACCGCAGTCTGCTGGAGACGAATCAATGGGCAGAGATCTGTAACATCTTCACCAGGGATGCCTGTGCTTTACTGGGCCTTTCTGTAGAGTCTCCGCTCAGTGTTAGGTTAGAAATCATCACATTAGACATCTTCTCTGGTTTCCTTTTAACATTTTTATATTCATACCAAAGTTGATGATAAGGATAAAACATAGTATATTTAAACCTGTGTGATTAAGTTCAAGTTGATCAATGCTGCTGTCTCTGGTTCTCTGCAGTTTTGCATCAGGCTGTATGGCTTTGCCAGTGCTGATGAACATCAAGCAGGTGATCGAACAGAGACAGTGCAGTGGAGTCTGGACGCACAAAGATGAGCTGCCTGTAAGTCTTTATAAAAGTCTAAAGTGCCTCCAGCTCGGCTTTCCCTTTTTTTTTTCTACCACTGGATTGATTAATGTTGCGCCTCCGCCTGTTTGAATACAGATTGAAATTGACCTCGGGAAGAAGTGCTGGTACCACTCTGTGTTCGCCTGCCCCATCCTCAGACAGCAGACCTCAGAAAGCAATCCTCCCATGAAGCTCATCTGTGGTCACGTCATCTCCAGAGATGCCCTCAACAAACTGACTAATGCTGGGAAGTAAGTCACAGAGACAGCTTGATACATTTATATCAATGTAGTAAGTAGGGTTGTGAAAATCGTGGATCACAGTTCTGTTAGATTCTCACTCATAGTGAATAATTATCAAATAATTAAGTAATTAAAGTAACATCTGCACTGAAAGGCAGCTGCCAAAGACTTACATTGCAAAAAAACACATCTTAAATAAAAATATGAAACATGGAAACTTAAAATTATTATTATAGTTAAAAAAAAATCTATAAAATGTCTATCTTAAAACTAATTTGAATCGAAGAAATCACCTTTATGAAATGTTAATATTTAAATCAGATCAGGCAAAACGACTTGTACTATCCATTGAACTGTCCAAACTCATTACAACTAGGGATGGGGATTTTGTGTTTTTTCCCGTATTCACTGTTATTGAATTATTTTGCCAGGAGACACAGGTTTTCTAACACTCCATAAATGCTATTATCATGGACATGAGCACTAACCAAGTCTGTAGTTCCTGTGACCGGTTACTTCAGTTACTTCAAGCATTGAGTTGGTAGGGGATTAAATATATACATGCCAATTACAACCAGTGGTGTAGTGGTGAGAGTTGGGCTTTCAGTGCAACATAAACAAAGACAATTGATCATGTAGTCTATGGAAGTCTGTGGGAAACAAAATAGTCATACAGTCAGTGATTCAACTCAACTCAACTTCATTTATATAGCACCTTTCATACATATAAACATACAGCCCAAAGTGCTTCACAGAATATCAGAGACAGAAAACAACAGCAATGGTAAATTGTAAAAGGCAGGATTGTAAATCAAATACTTAAAAATAAAAGAAAATCAACACAGTAAAATGAATAAAATAAACAATAGTGTAAAGAAAAGTTAAAAATAAGGTAGAGTCAACAAGATCAGATGAACACAAGAAATAAATAGATAAATAATTATTTTTTATAAATAAATGTTAATATAATAATTAAAATGATATTGATGGTTAACATTTCAAAAGAATGTTCATGTGATTTGATACTACTGAAAATTGTGATTCCATGATCATTCCTCAGGCTATAATCTTACCATCATAATGTCTTTATCATTGCATCCCTGGTCCGCACTTTGCAGATCAGACAAAAAATCTCATGGCAGCTTTCCCATACTACATTTCCACTCTCAGCAAAAACAACCCCAGCATCACAAAAATGCTGGTGATTAATAAACAGTGAATCGTAGAACTCACTAGTTGTTCTATTAAGTCTGCAGTTGAGCAATACGTAGCTTTCACTCTCATCCATTTGTTTATCTTTGTCAAAATATTGACGTCTGACTGAGAGCACTGAATGCTATCAGTGGCAATCTGTTCAGAGAATCATAGATGGACCAAAAAAAGTTTACGGTTGAGGGTCAGTTTATCTCCATGTCCAAAATGAGTACTCGGGTATTACCCACCCCTTTCAACCTGACCCCTAATCTCTTTATCCTCCCTTGTCTCGTCCTTAGGTTGAAATGTCCGTACTGCCCCATGGAGCAGAATCCATCACATGCCAAGCAGATCTACTTTTGATATCGCATGCTCTCCTCTTGAGTAAGGATGAAGTCCCCTGGAGCTCTTTTGCTTTTCCAGGACCATTTGCTCTGGCCCTTTCTCTTCTGTCCCTGGCCTCTCGGCCTGTTATTGTAAGCATTAAGGTTTTATCCCTGTGCTCCTCTGGACAGCCTCGGCCACCCTTTAACCCACCTCGGACCATCTAACTTTGCATAGTATACAGAGTCCAGCGCGGGAAGGTTCAACTACAACCTGTAGTAGATGAGGAGTGTGTCAGAGATGACAACCTCCTCGTGAAGAAGCACCTCTGAAAAAGGATCATTCATTGAGTCATTTGCAAATACCTGCAGAGTTATAGGCCTATCTTTTTAAAGTATGTAATACTTTATAGTGTTTGTTTTCTCGGCTTTAGCGACTGTTTGAGTTGGATGACTGCTTCTTTTATCTTTTTCTTTTTTGTGACAGAAGCAGTTGAATGGTTATGGATGAGTGTGTGTGGGTACAAATGGTATAGATGAGCAGTTTCTGATTTCACAAGGGTAATTAACTTCTATTTAATGAGTAAAAGTGCAGAGAACAAACTGTGTTGAAGGTTTATTATTTGCTGGTAAAGGGACATGTGGAGGTCTGTCTTGAACTGAACTCTCAGCTCTGTCTCTGGTTACTGCTCCTTCATGTAATAAAGGCAACACGTAGCTTGAAAGTCACTATCGGCTGATGTATCCGTTTGGTCAGAGGAACACTTGACTTACCGATGATGGAACACCTTTTTTCAAATTTTGGGACTGAGTGCACCAGCAAGATTTTCCTCATTGTAGAAGCCATTTGTCCTGTTCCATGTATGTATTTAACAAACAATGACAAAAAGGAAACAAAAAATATATACTACTGTGAAATGTGCTCTGTTTCTACTTTCATTGCAACTGCCTCATGTAAGATAGTAAATTAAACTGAACAGCAAAATGCATAATCAACACTACTGCATAACTTTCACAACTAACAACTTGACAGCTCACATGTCTGCTGTGCCATCGTGTCACTCTGCCCTGCGTTGTGTACCCTAAGCTTGCACGCCATGTGATTTGGAGATGTAAAGTGGTGTGATGGTAGCCGTATGGTCTGACTTGCAGTGGCTGTAGGCTTGTGATTCAGCTTTACTCGTTGTGGGTGGGGGAGTCCTCTGATCATTGTGGCTGTTGTTTAATAACAATACACTTAGAAAAATGCCTCTACTGCGTAGGATTTTTGCTTTTATTTTAGAGTGAGTCAGAAAAGAAACATAGAAATCCATACATTACCTCAGGGCTCATTGTTACAGTTCATACCCCACTCTGCAGTTAGTATTAAAGGTGTACATTTATATAAGGAACAAATCTTGATTTTGAACAAAGATTACACATATTTCACTATAGAGGCTGATAGTTTGGGTGTTACAGGTGTTTGGACATATTATTCATCCAGTGATGTACACTTAGGGAAAGCGTGTCACAACATCCAAGCCATTTGGATGTACAATACTTATAGTGCAAGTTCCTGGTGTTCTCTTTAAAATAGTGATGTCAACTCACTCTCTAGTGAGGCTCATTTGTTCAGCAAGCACCGCACCAGCATAGCTCACACAGCCAATGCAACATCACACTCAGTTTGAGTTCAGAGTATATGATAAGCATTTAATCTTGGTTTCATTTGGAATGGGTTCAAGCACATGTTTTGTGTGGACTTTCACTGAATTTCCTGTTTTTCTTTCTTTCTTTGACAATCATTCATCACTTCTTTTCGAGTGTTCTTCAGATAGACTGCTAGCGCTTCGTACTTCTGTCATTAATTTTGTTGAATGTTTGCATTTCCCGCTTTCGTGTGTGCAACTTTTATTGTAAATATTTATCCTCTAACATGTTTCATATACTTGCATCTGAAATTAAAATAAAAATTTATACTCCATGGTCATATTGGAAATGTGTACCAGCATTTGGTGGTGACCTGCTGACCATTTTACGTTTTATGGTTGACAAGCTGCCTGGCCTTCCTTTCATCCCCACTTGGTGGCGCTGTTGCTGTATTTTTCATTCTTTGACCCAGAGGCTTCAACATCCATCAGATCTCAGGCCAAATATTTGACTTCAATGAGTTTCACAAAGGCATTTGCCTCTTTTTTAAAACGCTGCTTTTGATAACCTTCGGTTAAGTAATCATGAATTCATCAGGGAAACCGCACTGATGGTGTTCAGCACTGCAATCCTCCTACATAGTGAAAGGCAAAATGTGTGAGGTCTTCTCATCCCACTTCTACAAACCACTCCTGTGCTGTGCAGTTATATTAAGCCATGGTTTATATAATGTTTTAAATGCCAAGGTAAGGGTCATATGAGTAAGCTGCAGCTCCTATCTATTTAGTTTACCAACTAACATAAGAAATGAATGTGCTGCATGCTTGTATGTACTGTTGGACCCTCTTGCATGTATTTTTTTTACAGTTCATGTTCTCTCACTTACGCATGACAAATGTTGATAAAAAAAAAGTGTTAAGCCTTTATCATAGCCAAGATATCCCTGGCACTTTGCTTCATATATTTGCAGTGCTGGTCCTCCCCCATGTTCTCAGTCGACCTCCCACCCCTCTGCCGTGCAGGAGATAGAACGTGAGGACTGGGCTGTGTTAGAGCAGGGAGGGCCTAAGGGAGAGGCTGAGATAAGGATTGAAGGCTAAACCTCTAAAAGCCACATTAGTCCCAAAAGCCTCCACTGCTCTATTCATTCTGTCATAAAGCTTCTGTCCTTGGGTTTTATTGGCACGCTCTGTGGAGATTTTGAGCCAACTCATTGCAGGCAAGCATCTGAGTCCTTAGGTCACAGCCATCAGTTTCACCTACACATTTTCACATTCTGGAAGTTTCTCTTAGAATGACTTAAGACGATAATAGACAGAACAGCCTATTTTAATGTGGTTTGAGCTATGGGTTTGAGGCCTTATTTTGACAAAAATGAGATTTATATTTCTTACACCACTTCATAAATGTTTATTTTGAATACAAACCAAACATATATTCTTATAATGTACAGTTTTAATTACAGTAAATAGACCAGAGTCACAGTTTGTTGAGAGGTCAATTGAGAGCTGGTTTTAGAATGTTAAAATATTAACAATAAACAATAATAGAGAACAACTTCATCGAGGTCATGCATTGGATGCTTCCGGCTGAATATGTGCAACAAATTGCACCAATAAGCAGCGCTGTCACGTACATCATCCTAACCTATTGATTGCTATGATTGCAATGGAAACGTGCCCACTTAAGACAAGAGTGTGCTTGTAATCAATGAAAAAAAGGCCAGTTAAGTGAAAATGACAGTATGTACAAAATATAAATCCAACCTGACACAGGCAGGAAACCAAGTGGAACAAAAAGTTTGTGAAGTAGGATGCACAGTTTTCTTAATGGCAAACAAACAGTATTTGCACCTTGGCACCAGGTAGCTCTAATCTGCAACACTTAACCCAGACATGCAGCTTTTCTCCACAGGCCCAGGTGGATCCTTAATTAACAAACCTTCTGCACAGACTGAACAGGTGCTTAGATGTAATAAATCCCTTTAAAGCCTTTGGTAACTGTCAAGACCGTACAGCAGTCCAAACCAAGACGTCAGTCAATATGAGCACAAAAATAGTTAGCATGTCAATCAAACATTTACAGGTTCATTAGAGATGAAGGAGAAGTCAGTCCAGGTGCTTGGCTGTACTTTCTTTATAAAGCTGAATTTTCCTGCCAGGGGGAGATGAAGCAAAGACAGTGTTTCTGTGCAGCCATCCTCAGTTTTATTGTGCTCCGCAGGTTAGTGTGGTCCGGTCTTTGCAGGATAAGGGCATGAAACAATCAACGAGGGTGCGTGGGCAGAGAGTAGCAAAGGGAGAGGAACCATTTAAACCAATTTTTTCACCAGGAAAAGAAACAAAATGAATGTTTCCTGTGATGAAATAGAAGTACTCATGAAATGTTTCAGTTTGAACATAGTGTCTCTTATCACTGACTTTGTTGCTCTTCATCATAGTAGACCAAAGTTTGATTTGTTACCTCATACTTCCTTTCAGAATGTTACCATTTTACATTCATTTGGTTAACATTTTGGCTTGTAAATCAAAGTTCTACCCCTTTACATTAAATTATTGATGTCTAACAATTTTGGCTCGTCAAACAAATTTCCATAGTTCTGTCTCTGTATCTTTTTCTGTCTTATCTCGTAATTTTGACTTACTTTCGTATTTCATTGAGATACCTTTCAGCCTATTGCTAGCTTCCATAGAAACCACACTACATGGAGCAAACAGTTTGCATTGCAAATCAGTCACATTCAAATTTCTGATGATTCAATTCTCTCTATCCAGGGCAAACCAGAGGCAGGTCTGTCCTCTTGTTTATCATCCTCTCTCTCACTCCTCAGCTCTGGTTCTTCTTTTTCCAGTGTCCCATTTCTGCTTCCTCCTCCCCCTGCTCCTCCCCCTCCTCGCTCTCTGCCTACACTCAGCTGGTGCAACTCCCTCTCCAACTCTTCATTGCGGTAATACATGTCCAAGTAGCTGGCCTGCAGCTCCTTCTGGTAGCGGATGACCTTATCCTTTTCTGTCTGCCATGTCTTTCTCTCTTCCTCAAAAGCCATGGCCTGGGCCTCGCTCTGGCGTCGCTCCAGCAGGAGCTCAGCACGCAGACGCTCTTCTGTAGGGCCCCCGCATCCTCCTGCAACAAGGTTCACATGGCTTTAACTTAAAGTTTACAGAGCCAGAGGGGAAACATAATGAAAGACATGGGCTGCTTTTTAAAAGTGCAGAGAACTCTGCTCCTGACCTGGTTAGTGAAATAACCTGATTTTGAGTCCAAGTATGTAAACATCAAAACTTTAAATAGCCCAGACAAGCTTCTGAAACCCAGATTAGGTGCCTTACTTTCAGTGGTGTTGGGCAGATATCTTTGGCACATCATTATCTTTACTGTGTTTTGTATTCAAGTTTTCTTTGCATGGAGAGTTTGCTGCTTAAATTATTTTAAAGTAGTCAAGATTTCCAAGATCATTATTTTCTCCAACTGAATTCTAATCATTTCAATCAAGTTTTTTATGAGGTTGTTTTTGGTTTGCTTTGTCAATAAACTTTATTTTTGGTTGTAACGAATATGCATGATTAATGTACGGTGTATTCCTGTTCACCATCAAAGCATGGACTTCAAACATAGACAGGGAGGACACTGGGATGCACTCAAAAGAGGACCCATATTCATAAAATTACCTGTCGCCCCAGCTGAGGAACTCTCTTCAGATACTTTTTCATCATCATGTGCGTTCTGGGAGAGGACTCTGCGCCGTTGGGTCCCCTGCAGGACCAGTTTCAGAGCATCTATCTGGCCCTCCCTGTTGCGTAGCTCTGTGCGCGTCTCCCTTAGCTGCGTCTTCAGCTGGAAGAGCTCACTCAGTTTCTGGGTCACCTCTGCCTGGGAGTCCCTCAGCTGCTGCTTCAACAAGGAGATCTCCCCTGACTTCTGGCAAACCTGAGAGATAGAAAACATGAGAAAAAAGAGATAGGGAAGGGCAGAACATACCTTTAACTGTCTCTATGGACCTTGTTGCCATCATTTTAACAGGACAAACAAGGAAGGAATTCAGTTATCTCCACTCTCCCCTGTAATTACTGCTTCTTCAGTGTGTCTACCTGCCAATAAAGTGCCTTTCCCCTGACTTCCCAGGCCTCACCTCCCACTGTGTCTCTTCCAGAGTGGGGCTAGTTGGCTTCATCATGGCTCCAACTTCCTGGCTCCTTTCCCTCTTCAGGCCATCGAGCTCCTCTTGTATTCTATTCTTCTCCTGTTGGGCCTTAAACAGCTGCAACTGCAGGTTTCGCTGAGAACGCTGTGCATGCTGGGAAACCTGACGCAGCTTGGCAGCATACAGGCGTTTGAGCTCCTCCACTTCCTTTTCCCATAGACGCTGTTTGCCTTCAAACACCTGCATGCAGTGAGCAGATGGGGGTCAGACTTCAAAAGAGAGGCAGACGGATGTATAGAGAGATGATGGATACAAGACTGACAGAATGAGATTCACCTGAGCGATGGCTCCCTCACTCTCATCCAGGTTTCTTTTCATCTGTTTCAGCTCATGTTCTTTCTCCACAAGGCGCTCTTCAAGATCACGGACCTGGATGGGACAACATAGATGAATGACCAATCTGTAAATCCCCCTCCCATACATCACTCTGTCCTGCACTCACCACTTCCTCAACAGACAGAGAGAGTGTCCATTCATAAGGAGGCGGAGCCTCTCCTCCGTATGGCGCCAGACGACTCAGAGTTGCCATGCTCCGACAGGCCATCTCTCCTATGGGCACGCCCCCTGACCCTACAATCTTTGGGCTCAGAGAGGTTCGGTCCAGGGAGCCAATGGTGTTGATGTGGCCCATTGATGCACTAAAGTAAAAAAAGACACAATTAAATGTCTTACATCATCACTGCCTACACTGTAATTAAGTACAAAAAGTCAATTACAACAACACTGAATATAAAGTAGAGCTGCAGACCTGATGTGAGCCAGGTGTGGGCGGAATGGAGGACGGTACGGTGGCAGGCTGCTCATGGAGTTATGGCCTGAGTCTGACAGGTTATCATCCTCCTGGCTCATCCCACGCACAGAGGAGACGGCCTACACAGTCAAAATTATACAGCTTTATTCATTGTAAAAGAATTGGGCTGAGACAAATAAATCATAGCAACACATTATGGCTGGATAAACTGACAGCTACACAGCTGACTGTTATACTTCTGGATTCATGGTATTCTGGTCAAGGCTTAAAGCTACGATCATGTGTTGGGATACCTTGTTACCACTGGATGTTGGTCCTCCGTGACGGGATGGTGAGGAAGAGGAGGAGGAGGTGGAGACAGCTTTAGGGACATGGGCGTAAGCTCTGTGCAGCCCATTGGACAGGCCATGGTCCGCATCCTCAGACTTCGAGGACGGATAGAGGTTTTGCATGGAGCTGAAATTTTTGGGAGTGACAGGCTTGAAGGCAGAGGACCGAAAACGAGCCTGGAGATACATTTAAAAGAAAAAGAAGTTCAGGGCACTTTGAGAGAATGTGAAGATGAAAGAACGTAGCTGAAAAACACCTAAATCATAGCAAAGAGAGGCTGTGCTATGGAGCATAAATCTCAATGCTTCTATTAAATCAATACTGTTCCACCTTCTGTGTTCTTAGTGTTGATCAATTCAAGCAAAAAAAGGTGATATTTTATTGCTGCAATAAATTCTGGACACAGGGAATGGCAGATTCTCAATTTATGCTGTTGAGCTTGAAGAGAATAAGGGTGATTTATGCAGGTAAGATGCTGCTCTCTGTGGTTGTTGCATCACACTGCCAGAGATGTGTAAACGTGGTACAGATCCATTTAACACAACCTCAGCAGCTACACAGTGACTGCACTTCATTTTGAAAGTCATTCATCTTAATCTCTGCATAACTCAATAAATGAATCTCCTCCTTCTCATACCAACTGCTTCAAAGAATACTAAAAGATACCAAACATCTAAAACTTTCAAGCTGACTGAGCTGAAAATGAGATAGAGCAGCTCCCAAAGCGAAATCAGTACCTGTTAGCTACTTTTGAAGAAGTTTAATCATGTAGTGCATCTTTAAGTTGTAAGAAAAACGTCAGACCTCACCTTCTCATACTTGCCGGAACTCGGCAGTGAATTTTTTGTCAAATCTACTTCAGTGCCGTCTTTATTGTACACCTTGGCATATAAGTTCTCCTCCTCTCGGCCACTTGAGGAGCCGAGGCCAGAGATGATGTCCTTCTGGCCTTCACTGCTTTGGCTTGCTTTAGGCTCTTTCCTGTTACAAGCAGAGTAACTGAGGTCAAGCCCCGGCATGTTTTAGAGTACCTTGTAAACCACTTTTCAGCATGTGTATCTACGTCTTTACGAGAGGGCTCACCTGGTGATGTTGAGGTAGTTGAGAAGCTCTCTCTGGGTGAACCCTTTCTTCAGGAGGCCGTTGGTCTGTTTGGGTCTCACCTGAGGCACCGCGCAGCTGCTTTTAGTCGGAGACACATCTGGACGTTCCACCAGGCTGCCTACGCTTCCCATGCCGCAACGTGAGGAGAGGGGTGGGGCTGGGAAGGGGTTTCGGAAGTTTTTGGTGGGACCACGGGTCAGAGGAAGAGTCTGGACTGAGGTTGCCATTGGTTACAGGGCTCTGTTGGGGGCTGAATCGCTCTGTAAGAGAGAAAAATTGTTCAAAAGGAGTTAGTTAACATGTCCAGAGTAAATATTGAGTTAATGGCATACTCTTAATAGTCACATAGCAGATTCTCTGTAACATGTTAATGGAAAACATATTAAGGGCCCATATTTTGGGCCTTTTTGGAACATTATGGTACCCATCAGTTCATCTGGTGATTATGTTGTCAATTAAATCATTTGGAGTCTGGAAATTGTAAGAATATGGTGAATAAAACATCCATCACTATACTTCTGTCTAACCATAGGTTCAGAAAACAAAGGTCATCAGTTTACATCAAAGACAAGTATAAGGAAAGCAGAAAACTAACTCATGTTAAAGACAGGGACCAGATACATTTGTCACTATGTCTTAAATAAATCTAACAATACAAATTCTAAGAGTCTACATCCGTGTTAGCTTATCTATCAGCACTTGAGCTTTGCTCTAGAAGCTAACAGTAGCATGCTGACATGACTACACTGTAATACTAACATATTACATGAAGCAGATATCATTAATAGCATGGTTTACATGTTTTTTTTCCACCATGTTAGAGCGGATTTGAACAGCCACATTTTAACCTGTACTAAAAGCCAGACCCCAAAATTGAAAATGCTTCATCCTCTGGGTATTGCGAATGTTGTACATTTTTGTGCCGATCCATTTACAACATACAAGTTATTTTACATGAAACTTTGACCAGTCGTTCGTCAGATTAAATGTTACTGGGTTACTGTAATCAATGGGATTCATTCTCTGGGCATCATGAATATACTCAACAACCCATTTAATGCAATACATGAGCATTTAAATATCAAATAAAATAACAGACACATTGTGATGATAGATAAAGAGTCAGGGGCATTGGACTTGGACTTGTACTTATATAGCGCTTTTCTAGTCTTTCAGACCAATCAAAGTGCTTTTTACGCTACTTTTTTTTTACACATTCACCCATTCACACCCATTCACTCACTGATGGTAGAGGCTGCTATGTAGTGAGGGACCATCAATATTAGTTGATCTCATTCGTTCACATTCACACACCTCTGAACAACAGAGGGAGCAATTCGGGGTTCAGTGTCTTGCTCAAGGATACTTAGGCATGTGACTGCCGGAGCTGGGATCGAACCGTCAACCTTCCGATTGATAGACGACCAACTCTACCCACTGAGCCGCAGCCACATTGCCAAATGGAGTAGGGTTTTTCCCATGGGGACCATGACTACTTGAAATCTGCCGAATTAAATGGCAACAGGAATTACTGTCGTCTGGACAAATGGGATGTTAAGATGAAACTTTAATCATTACAACCAAGCTGTTAGTTTTCCTAGATAAAGAAGATCTCTGTCTCTCCCGCTTTACTGAAATAAACTCTACTAGCTGCTTGTTTACCACCCCGGGTGAACGTTGAGCTGACGTTTCATCAGCTGTGTTTTTCAGTACTGACAGCTGTCTCAGAGCACAGCTAGAAAAACTCAGCTTCCCACAACATCGCAGCTTAGCAAACACACACAAAAACACACACACATACACACACACGCACACATAGACCAACATCCATTAAAACCCTGTTTTCATCCCAAATCATACAAATCCAAAACCAATTTAAAAATGTCTGTTTTATGATGCAGATGTTGCAGCATCAGTCTTGTCTCTCTGAATCTCATGTCATCATTTCTAAAGGGCAAATCAGAAAAGTACAGGATCACTAAAACATGTACTCTATGAGGGTTATGTTGTTTTCCTCTGAGGACAGGCAGCATATGTCCCATCCCAATACTGTTACATAACCATTATCCAACTAGGTTACCACAGCAGGACTCATTTCCTACAAATCAGTCCAATAAAAACAGACAGAAGAGCTTTGGTAACAATTCACATTATGGACAATTTAATCAGGTTCTGTGACTGCTTACTTTGTCTGCACATTTCCTGTCTCTCAAAAAAACAATGTGTATCCAAATGCACCATGCACACAGTGTGCAATTGTAAGTCTAGCTTGGCCTGAATACATTTTTAACAGAAGTGATGGCTGTTTTGTGTGATAATAGCTTCCTGGTCAGCCACAGCAGGTGGATTTTTTTAGAGAAAAAAAAAACAAAACAATGATGAACATTTTCTACAAAGTGACTTTGTTCAATCTAAACCAGTTGCCAAGTTACCCAAACTCCTACCTGAGCGCTTTTATGATTTTGACTACTTCAGTTTGAGCCTCTTCAGCTCTATGTAGCTTCTCTTAACCTCTGCACCATTATTGCTGTCAAATCACTAACATACCCCCCCACCCATCTTTTCATACAACCTCATTAAAGGACCACTATTGATTTCACCCTTTTGACCCTCTCTCTTCCCGTGCATAAACACCCCGAGCAGCCATAAAACCTTCTCTGGACCATAAAACACACAAACACACCAAGCTCTTTTTAGACAGGACCAGGAAGAGGCAACGTCTCCTTTAATACCACGCCTGCATATGTGGCACTAGCAGAACAGGTAGAGATAATACTTAATATACCTGATAATTATGTTGAAGCCCATACCACAGATCGATGGATTCATTTGTAGAAGGTGAACTTTTAATATTGATTATTTTTCAATCTTACGACTCACAAAATTAGTCACAAAAGATGTGTCTTTGACCTTTACAATGACAGGTGTTGTGTTTAAAGTTAATGCATTTCCTTCCTGGATACAGCCATGCACTATGCATCTTATACCGTGAAGATTTCTTATTACAAATCTGGTCCTGTTGACTCCATGACTATAAAACAATGGTCAAACTGTGAGATGGTGAATAGGATGGATTGATAACTAAGCCAAGTGAGTATCTGAATTTAATTTGGACCAAGTTACTGTGTTGAATATAGAAAGTGATGCGGTTTTCTTTAAATAAATGGTTAGCTCAATAACGCATGCACAAAAAGAAAGAAATATAAAACAAAAAAACAAAAAAACAAACTATGGATGAGAGTCTTTTGGCAGGTGCACAGCTTGCATGGGAGATCAAACTCGGGCTCATCCACACTAATGACTGGGCCATCCTGCTGCCTTGCTGTCATGTCACAGCCTGTGCACACTCATGACTCGCATGCTACCTTAAAGCGATTCCTCTATCTCACTGTCACACCAATATACGCACTATGTATGAGCACTGACACACGCGGTGGCACTCTGGCTTCTCCTCCTGCTTCTCATACTTTCCACATTTATCAAGTGTTTTGCACTGCCGGCCTCGACAGTTATAACAATTATGCAAATGGTTAAAATAGGCAGAGAGCTGTGCAAAGGCAGCTCCAGCCCACTCCACTCAGGGCTCTCCGCCAGCCTGAGATCAAAGCAGCCCAAGCTGCTCATGTTTATATTCATGAGGTACTATTTCCCCCCTGATGTAAAACTTTCCACTCAAGCATCCGGCTCCTAATAAGCCTGTATAATGCAGCCAGAACAATGATCATCAATATAATCAAATAAAACATCGCACTCTAAGGACTTGGACTTCCTCTGACCAGGACGTCTTCCTGTCTTACTCTTTCCCAGGTCAGAGTAAGACATGATGGATGCAGGTCCATGCGGGTCAAGCTGAGTGTGTATGCGTCTGACACCATATGAATAAACCATGAATGTGTCGAACATAATGGCCACTCGCCAAGGTCTGACACAGTATTTTTAGGTTCGGTATTTTACTCTGTATGTGTCCTGTTTCTATCTGCAAATGACACAAGAGGCCGATCGATGCTTGACAGGAAGCAGGGAAGAGGTGAGGGCGGGTGTGGCAAAGCAATTCCTTTTGGGTAGACAGGGGAGAAAAAATCCTGTTAGGATCGCAACCACAAATCTTACAGGACTGAAGAAATCTCACATCCAGTTGTTTTCCATAATTGCCGTCTATTTTATGGGCCTGAGTAAACCAGGAGACGCAGCAAGATTTACAGCCAAGCCCAACCAACCAAGGGGCCCTGAAATGCTACACACCTCCTTAAATCACACACAGAAACAAACACACACACACATAACACACACACACACACACACACACACACACACAAACACACACACACACACACACACACACACACACACACACACACACACACACACACACACACACACACACACACACACACACACACACACACACACACACACACACGGATCAAAGCATTGCTACCTACCAGCCTTGAACAGTTATGGTCTAATTGAAAAGTGCTCTGTTCTTGATTTATGCTCCTCTCACAGCATTGACGAGCTCTCTCAGAAGCTGCTACCTTTTATCACACATAAAAAGTTTTAAGATCAGAGTATCAAAGTGCTGCGTAGGTTACAGATGAGCCTCTCCTCTGATACCATCCAATTTTACCCACATCTGCTGAGCATGTTTCTGACAGCCTTTTAGCAAATGTTTAACGCTGCAAACTGGAGCTAAAGTAAAAAGAAGTACAGGAATTAAAAACTTCTTGCAGATACTACTTGAAATAGGGAAGATGGTTTGGTAAATAAAGTCAGGGATTTTTTCAGCAGAAGGAAAATATGCTGAAGACATCATTCAAAGCACAAGCAACTGTGTGTCTAGCATATTTCCCTTATTCATTCACTCAGTATGTTTTATGGATCATTTTATAAAACACTTAATTTCTGTCAGTACAGTACATTGCAAGAGATATAAAGCAGTGCATACTAAAGAAGAAAGATGTGAACATCCTCTTGAGAGTTGTGAGTCTCTTAAGGCTCACAGTGAAGCTTTACAGGGAAGGTCTTGGCTCGAGTTTCTCAGGATGATATCCTAATTCATTTTGAGAACCATAAAACTGCTACTTTACTGCAATCACAAAGAAAACAAAGCGTCCAACCTTCAAGTGTAGCTTCAAGGGTGCTCTCTCCTAAAATATTGTAATCAAGTGTCCTGAGGGCAAAACAAAGCTTTCAATGAAATGCTTGAGAGCAAAGAGGGGACATTTCAAACCCTCACAGGCTCACAGGTCAGCGCTGGGACTGAGGCAGGGGAGAGAAGGACAGGGATGCCAAATTCCAAAGATGCTTTGCACAACACAAGCTCAGGCTCGTCAGTTTTTTTTTTGATGCACAAAACGCTCACTCCTACGTACGCACACTCACACTTGTGTGTGCGCACGGGTCACTTGACACAGCCCGAGAAAGCATATGCACGGCTCCCAGCTCCGGATCCTCTGCCCTCGTCCGTCAGTGCGCTCTCTCTCTCCAGTACCATGATCAAAGTTTGTTTACGTTTGTGGGGTAACTTTGCAGGTTACATCTCACACTCCCACGCAGCGCACACTCTGTTGCATTATATAAGCTCTGTCAAAGCTTTGCCTGCTGGTTTTCACAGCTGTTAGTTGTGTAAAAAACTATAGAGCTATTACCAAATCAGCCACTGGCCTTATTTTATCTATTGCACTGAGCACTGCAGTGTTATGCTTGTGCACCATTCAACCACTGCACTGTCATCACTAAAGCTTGGGGGGCTGAGACATTTTCAAACTATTGATCTACTCTGAATTCATAAGTTACTGTACACAAAGCACACAGAGACACTGCAGGCCATATATCTTCAACAGTATCTCTTGTATTTGAAATCAGAACCCGAATTCCTAGGGGTGCACATTATATACTGTGACCAAAGGAATTATTCATATAATTCAATTTTCTATGATAAAAAAACAGGAGACACAAGTTGATTTCATTTCCTTATTAAATTAAAGTAGGTGGCAGTATGTGATCTGCCTGTACATGTAGAGGAGAAAAACCAAGCGCAGCTACAACAAGCTGGCGAGTTTAGAATGTCAGTGTGGATGTTTCTACCTGTTTCAGAGGAGGATGACATGATTACAAATTGCACAACATGAGCCACAAGTATTACGAGGGGAGGAAAACAGTGCTCAAGTTTCATCTCTACTAATCTGTTGTCACCTGAAAAATCACCATTACAGTGAAGAGGGATTGAAGAACTACAAAGCAGCAGAAGCCACAGCTGGAATAATGATAATAATGGCGATAATAAATCACTGAATTTACTGCACGTGAGGACTTCTCTTTTTCTCAGGTAGAAGATCAATGATTCATTTCACTAAAGGCATATTTGGAACAGTTTCCCTAGTCGCCACTATTCACTACCTTGCAGACATATCCCTACCTGCCCTGTATGATTTGGTGTACACACATTTACAGTCTAATCGGCAAAAAACTTCTAACGTTAGTCCAGTAAGTATGATTAGTTTGACCTCCCAATGGCTTCATGAAGACTTAAACATGAAAAATATTATGCATGAACAGGAGTGCACCTGTTTGCGGTAAATAAAGACAATTGAAGAGTCAAATAGTTTGCTGTATTTTTATGTGTTGGGATGGTGTCTCAACAATGGGGCCAAGCTGACCAGCATTCCCTGTTGCTAATACACCTCCTGCTGAGAAGTACTTCACACAACCCCACTTCCAAAAAAACAAAAAATCCCTTCAAGGAATCAGTCAGTGGCATAAACAAGTACTTTAAGTCAATGTACTTTGGTCGGATGTAGTTTCCAAACAGGGCTATGTTACAGCCTGGAAAGCCCATTCAGTAGCTGCAGACTAATATCACATGGTTAGCTGGACCAATTTCAAATAATTTTGTGCCCTTTTAGGAAAGTAAGACCCAATCTCTGTCAAAACAGAGCCCACATTAAGATATACAAAATTACCCCTTTAGTCTGCTCGGGCAAACTGTCCAACATTTAGCTAAGACTCTTTGAAGAAACAAAATAATGATAACCACTATAGATGACCTTCATCTGGCACAGATTCATGTAAAACCATAGCATGACTTTTATCTGATCCCATGCTGCTTTGGCTGTCAAGATTTGTCAGAAGCAGCAGCCGTGCCAGAGGCCTCAGAGGAAGGAGCTATCATCGTACATGTGAAGCAAAGCCCTGCCGCACTCTCTGATTGACTTTTACACTCCAGCGTGTAATGACTGACTGTGTCTCTGGCTGTGGGGCACAAAAGCAGAGAAGTGCTTGGCAGCAGCCTCTAATTGTTGGCAGGTTATTCATTATGGATGGGGGACAATCAGACCTGTTTCCTTTCCACAGACCCTAGAGGCTTTTCAAGGGAGTCAAAGTGTTTAAAGGAGGGACATGAAAAGCTCCTTCTCATGTGCACCATGAAGGAAGTTTATGTGTCATAAATCTGAGAACGCTAACGGGACACAAGCTGCAGCCAGACATGGAAATTTGGTGTGACGCTTCAGGCTGAAATACCTTGAGGTGATGCTTGTCTTCTGTGTTCAGAATGAGAGCAGACAGAAATGTGCGTAAAAGGTCGACCTTCACTTCATGACACCCTAGATGAGCGGTTTCTCTGTGGAATATGGGACATAACTCACTGGTTGTTGTATGAGCTTGAGCAAGAGCTGAAGGCCTAGTGTTCCTACACACACTGTTTCTATTGATGACCAACACTTTAGTCTTTACAGAGGTCAAAGGACACATTTAGTCATGGCGGTGGAAACAGGGTGCTATTGAGCACTCAGACAGTTCAGAGCAGAGGCAGACGATTTATTGAGCGAGTTCTGACCATAGACTGTAAATAAAAATGGACAGCGTTGCTCCGCCTCTTCCCGTTGTACAGTTCTGAAGCCAAAAAATCCCGCTCCTGGGCGCTGCCATTGTGCAGCCAGAGCCTGTGAAGCCACTGTAACAAGCTCTGCCCTACAATGTAACGTCACAAGATGCTGTGTGTCCTTTGAAGTTTCACTCTACGGCGGCTGTGAATCAAAGGAAACCCGGAAGTAAAACCCCGTTTTTTAAACTCTAATAACTAACGAAAAAGAAACTTTTCAGGAAAAAGAGTCCTTGGACACAAAACAGCCAAATACTAACTACATATCACCACAGCATATGATGTGAGAAACATTCGTACAACATTTATTTATTTTTTAAAGTTTGACTAGACGGATTTTTTTACCTATACTGCAGCCAGCCACCAGGGGGCAGTCACACTGCTGAAAGCCTCACCAACAGGGCCGTGTCCGGCACGCTTGGTTCTGACGCTGGAGAACTGACACATTTTAGGGAACATTGGGGAAACGGCATTTGCTTCACAGCTTCGTGTTTACTCATAATCTTGAATTTTACAGTTTTCCCTTTCTTATTCCAAGAGCAACAAGTAACACATAAATAGCTTCCACAGCCGCCTACTAAACAGCAGATCCAGGAAAAACAAACCTTGGGAAAAAATGGCCACCTCAGAGGATTTGTAGCAGTTGAAGGTTTACAGTCCTACAGCTCTGTTGAAAACTCTCACAGTCTTGATCCGGGCTGGCTTTGACCTGAACTCACTTCACTAAATCAGCCATCAAGACTCACCTCAGACTCCCTCTGAGCTGAACCAGCAGAGGTGGGTTTCCCCACTTTGCATCTATTAGCCTATTGATGGTGGTCTGCAGTGTGTGCCTTGGCCTTTACAGCCTCCGCTGACTTTACAGTATTGTATTTCTGCACAGAATTCAATTACTGGCCCGGACTACAGTAGTAGCATTGGGGTTATCTAGGGTGACTGGCTGCGCTGGTGTCTCGTGGAACCTTATTGATCTGGTACTGGCTCGTGTTATGTAAGGCAGTGAGAGAAGATGGCTACTGAGGGAGTGTGCTCATGAGGCCATCCCTGATCACCAAAATGTGTTATTTATTTTAGTTATTCATGGGGACATTTAGTCAACAACAAGCCTGATCCGGTTCTCCTCCAGAAGGGCAGAGTTTGTTTTGTTAGAGTAACAGAGTTTTTAATTTGTGGTGTGAAAAGGGATTGATTGCATAATCCCTAATGCTGTTTAAATGAATGTCTGTGTTGATCTGTCTGTGAGGTTAGAAGCTCAACCTCTATGTATATGTGTGTATGTGAGAATGAGAGAGAGAGTGATAGAGAGAGTGATAGAGAGACTGATAGAGAGACTGATAGAGATTAGTAGGCTACCAGCAGCATTAGGACAAACGCCCAACCTCAGTGTTGTTTTAGCTGACCTCCACTTGCCCTTCACTCATGGATGACACACACATGCTTACACCTCCCCTGAACACACACATAATATGCTAAGTTAATAAAGATAGATATAGAAAAAAACATTTTGAGTTGACACAACACTAGTATGAAGGGAAATTTCATTAAGATACTGTAACACAACTTTACCATCCTGTTCAGATGACAGTGTTGGCAGATTTATAAAATCCGGTATAATAACATGCCTTCACTAAAAACCAAAATGTTGACTTTTTTAAAAACAGAAGCTTCCATATGATGATTAGTTCTATTTGCTGGATCACATCAGCTATCTCTAAGATATCTAACTTGATAAGCACACATTTTTAGCTTCCCATGACGTTATAAAGGAAGTCAACTACTGCAAGAACAGCCCTGTACAGAAATATTTTATCACCTCACTTCACTGGAATTTGTGAGAACACAAACAAGTGGCATGGTATTTATTTCACCTAATCTTGAATCCAGTTCAAGTTCCCTGTTTGGTTTCTGCTTACTTTGTTAGCTTGTACAGTACAGTGTGCAGTGTTTGTTTGCCAACGGCTGCTATCAGCAGAGCTGTGCTTTAATGCAGAGCAGAAGTTCAGAGTGAAGAATGTACAGGGAGAGGTGTGAGGAAAGAAACTCAAATTCCTTACATTTCTCCCTTGGTAATTATTAATGTGCCTTCAGATAACATACACAGCCCTGATATGGGTGATGTGGAGGGCCCCTGATTCTCTGCCACAGGCTCTGAACCGTTGTTATGGACTGCTGAAAAAATAAACAAGTGTCTATTGTTAGAATCACCTTTGTTCCCATGAGAGCCTCGTAGGTAATATTAGAAATGTAATGGTTGATCATTTAACCTCATAATGAGAGCTTGGGAGCCATACAGAGTTATATTGAGCTGATAAAGACAAAAGCATGAGAGCTAACTACTTATTAAACTCATTACAGGGAATAGGGGGGATGAACAGACTCTCTCTCTCTACTTTCTCTCTGTGGCGTCTTTGTTTCCTGGAGCGGTTCATTTAGGAGTCCCTGTTCTGTGATTACAGCATTGGAAAACTGAGTGGCTCCCACATCGACCCACACCTGAACTAGTCCCACTTAACTGCAGTGGTGAACGAGAATGCATCTATCCACACACCCTCACTGTTAGACCACACACGTAGCACAAACACAAACAGGAAACTGTGGACTGCAGCTGAGAACTGATCAGGATTCAGTGGAACATTCAGATATGGATTGAACTGAAGCATGACTGATTGAAAAGTTAATGCTTTCAGATTCAGGCCAAAAATAAAGAGCATGGATAAAAAGCCTTTCTGATCACATCCCAAACATTTTCTTTGATCTCACCCGCACTCTAACACCACAAGAAGAGCGAAGCGGGCTGGGTGTCAGGTAGTAAACACTGATGCTGACGCAGGCTGACACCGAGTTGGAGCATCAGCACTTTTCCCTCCCTCCTGAGTTTCTCTGTAAATAAAGCTTGTTGGGTGTTCGTTAGCACTGTGAAGCATGACAATGGGAACTACTGAAATTGCCTGATTCAGCTAGCTCAGGTCACAGCTTCACTGTCAACAATGACCACAAAACAACATCAACATGATTGTACCTTGTGCTGCTGCAACTTTTTAACCTCAAGCTTCACAATTCATACAAACACAATGTGTAAAAAAGTCATCCTAATGATATCTTGTTACACAGCTTGAGTACAACACTGAGCCATGAATAGTCCTCAGGGGGAATTCCAGGGACACAAATAGACCATCAGACCAGCAATCATTGGAAAAAACAAAACGAAGGAATGTCATGGAGGGAGGCTTTATTGAAGGAATCAAGATGTACAGCTCAGCGGAGCAAATAATCCTATACGTAGTTCTTCATTAAGCACAACGTGGTTCCTTTCATGCACATTCAATAATTAACAGATAATTTGCATATGGGAGTGAGAGGGGGGTCTGAGGCTGCTGCTCAGTGTGACGTCATTCACTCAGGAAAAAAAGATTGTTAAAAAGTTAGCTAATTTCAATGCAGCACCACAGCAAACAAGTGAACCCTGTGGCCTGAGTAATTATGAATCAGGCTGCTCTCATCTTCTCTCTACAGCTTAAAGCTGTTTTTTGACAATGCTGCCTGTACAAAGCATATTGAGCATGCTGGCTTGTAAATAAGTCAAACTGTTCCAGCATCAAGCTTAGGAGAATCCGAAATACTGACAGACAGGTGAGTTTCATCGAATTTGAATTATTTTATGACTAACTGGTTATCAGATAGAAAGAGGTGAGCAGGAAAAGAAAAAAATTACCTGTCTGTTTGTCCACCTGAGTCCTTAATTCTCCGCTCCTGATCCCATGCTCTCTTTATTCCACTCTGTATCTGTCTCAAACTCGCGCTACTGATTATCTTGCCACATGACTCCTGTTTCTCAGTCTGACATGGCAGATGGGGTGTGTGGACTGGAAGGAGCTGCGTGGTCCTAACCGCTGACCTGCAGGCCACGACAGGATGACTTTGCACTGATCTAAATAGAAAACTAAGCTGATTCCAGGCAGAGCGTGACGACAGCTTCAATACAGGCAGCAGCAACACCGGAGATTTACCTAGAAACCTGGAGACTTCTGCAGCAGCAAAAAGTCTGTCTCCACTCCCTTGGGACTACCTGGTACTTTCCTGCTCACCCTACACCCTGCCCTTTTTCCTGTCCCTCCCCACCTCACCTGCTCATCTCTTTGTGCACTTTGAGCCCTCACAGGGGCCAGTGTGGTCCAACTTGTTCTCCCAGTTTCAGAAACAAAAGTTCTGCGTGTGAACCGACTTTGAGGCGGTCAATCCAGACCCTGCATTGACACACAAGAGCAGGCATCACCAGAAAAACGCCAACAATGCAATCTGTGTTGTTTGCACATGGATAATATGACAATAATAAGGGTTGAGGCTTTGGTTAGAAGACAGACAGCAAGGAAACAGAGAAGAAGGATTAGGGTATAGGAAATAATGAGCACACATGAGGAACAAGTGGAAAATGAGTGGGGGCTGTCTCAGCATGGGCCGTCTTGACAATAGTATGAGTGTCAGTCTCTCCTCCTAAGGCGGGGGGGGGGGACCTGGACGGGTTCTGCTCCGTGTCATATTACATAACTCAAACTGGAGACGATTACATCTGAGGAGAGAGACAAGAGAGGGCATTGTTCTATGCTCCTTGACCAGAAGAAAGACGCTCATTTCTTCTTCTCTTCCAATATGATGTTAACTACATAGCTGATGGGAGTGAGAGGGGTATCTGGACTTCTTAAAGCTGGCACCATTGGTGGGCACACAGGAATCCCAGCTAATAAAACACCTTGCCAACTACAGATGCACAATGTAGAGATTGGCAAGCTTGTAAAGGCATTCCAGGCCAAGAATGTGGTGTTTTTTTGTGGCACCCTTTGGCCTACTTGTGCATATTGATGAAAAATCCGCTGAAAAATTAAAACAGGGGATAACCTCATCAAAGACTGGCAGCCCAATTTAACACTTGGGCAGGTGCTGCTGTACCCCTGTTTTTACCTCTGGGCCCCACAGGCATATCCAGTCTCAGATTCCAAAGATTCTCTGTTGTAAGTCTCCCAGCTGACAGACAGAGCGGCTCAAACAAGTAAAAGCTCTGAGAACCTGAAGGAAAGGTGAAGGTGCAGCAAGTGTGTGTGGGGAGGGCAGCAGGAGGAGGGAGGACAGGGTAACTAGAGAGTAGGAATGTAGAGATCTAAAGATGAAAATACAAGGCAGGAAAAACAGAGAGGATACTGTTCCTCTCTGACCAGTCAACAAGACGAGACAACGACCAGGGCTGGACTCATTTCCTCTGTCTAAGCTCTTCAGGACATTAAATTACAAGAAGCAGCTATAGGAGGCACACTGGATGTCTGGGTCTTTGGAAAAAAAACTTCATCTACAGTCAGACATTCACCTTAGCTTTGTGTCTCTCTCAGTTTTGCTAGTTCTTCTCCAAAAACTAGAAAATAAAATGAAATATGTCAGTAGGAGTTAAGATTACCACTTTTGGTCAAAGAGACAGATTTCGCAAAAACAAAAATGAATACCCTGAGAAGAGTCCCATCCTTGATTAAATTGTTTAGAAATTTGGGAAACATGCTTATTTGTTGTGTTCCTAATTCAGGTGAAAATAATGACGCCACTCTGATATCTTTCCACCTATTGTCTGATGATGGTATATTGCCCTGGGAAAGGTGGTTAACTTCTTCATTCTGGTTAAGCAGTTGGCGCTAAACGACTTTGGTTTCCCTTTTCCGCATTGTTGAAGGTCTAATTAGCAAACCAAGAAGTAATTGTGTCTTCAGATAAAAAAAGGCTAAGGGAAATTCACTCCTCCACATATTTCTGTCACTTTTTGGTTCATTAAATATCCTGAAGAAGCATCTGTTCATCTGTTTGTGGTGAGTCGAGTTTCACAGTAAATAGAGGCTCTGGCTTACATCGGGAAAATAGTCCTCATTTACCAGAGCTACAGATCTGGTAAGTGGCTGTGATACAGCTCAGACACAACATTAGCCAGCATTCCAAGGCAACATTACTAAAATATTAACAACTCGTATTATCGACTTGTAATTCGGGTGTCGTTGAGTAAGGGCGATGACACATCTATTTTCACATTTTTAGTGTAACAAAATAACAACTTTATGATTCAGATTTATAGAAAGAGAAAATTATTATTTTTTTAGACCTGTCCTTGAGAGGGGAAACAACTTCTTTAAATGCTTGTTCGTTGAATGGAGGTTAGATCAACCTTTCTAATGCTGAAACTAATAGAGGTTGTCAGGTTGTCAGCTTCACTTGTTTGAAGATATCTGTTTACAGAGGTGAATAAATCGCTGGCAGACTACTGTGAATGGAAGCACGGATGTCATGATGGCCGATTGCAGCGTCTCCGTACAAACTGCTTTTCCTGCATGGGTAGAAGCCTGCTCAGACGTGATTGGTCAGTTGGAGAACAAACATACTACATACTAGAGAAGGAAATCAGAACACTTACCAAACTCCTGGCCAGGCCAAAGCCAACAGATTCTATAACTTTATGTAGAATCTCTAAATAGAGCTCTGTCTGTATGATAAACATGAAGCTAATACAAGTCAATTTGTAGCTTAGCGCAAGAACTAGGAACGTGGTAGAACAGCTGGTCTTGCTATAGTAAGACATATATGGTGATAGAATCCACCTACCAGCAGCCCTTAGGCTTACTAGTTGACTAAATCTGTCTCAAACTGTAGAAACAACCCTAAAAAGATAAATATAACAATGTGAAGTCCTAACCACTTTTTCCACCTCCTGTGTGACCAGCCTGCGACATGTACAGGTCACAATACCTGGATGTAACCTTTAAATCCTAAGTATTGATTTTATGGAGAACGTGATGTGACAGCAAACACAAATGCTGTTTAGGAGAACAGAGCTGCTGCTGCCCCAACACATGCTACTTGTTCACGGCATGTAGGTATAAATAAACAACAATGCCCACTCACAGAGGAGGGCTCTGACTCGTGGCCTTTTGTTCTGCAACGCTACAACTCTTCAGACTAAATAAAAGACACGAGTGCCGAGTACTCCGCATACACGTAATTCTTCCCAACACACTCGTACACACAGGGTAACCATTTCTGCTGATAGCCTATCTATAGAAGGCAGGTGAGCGCTGGCGCTCCTCATGGGAGATAAGACCGATCAATACCACACAAGGAAACGATAAGGCTGAGCCGAGGTAAACACATGAAGACTGGCTCACAAGGGGAAAAAAGTCCCAAGATGAGATGGTGTCCAAGTTAGCAGGAGAGGGCAGCTATTTGTGTCTGCCCTCTCAGTTTGTGACATTCAAAGACAATAGTAACAGCAGGGGTCTGTCCACCCTCCTACACTTCCAGACCTTTCCCCTATGAAGGTCAGGGGGTCCCTCCTATCCCATGAGGTTAAACCTATTGTTCAGTGCGTTACAGACCCAGTCAATCATACAGTCAGTAATAACCCAGTAAACACAGAGAACAGCTTCTACTGTGATTAAATATTAAGTATAAAGCAGATCTGGTCCATCTGGCAGAACGAGAAACTTTGATTGACAGAAAAAAGCATGTGGGCCACCAAGCAAGATCCTCATTACGCCAGATCCACCCATGCATATTCACACCTACACGTATATATCATCAATCTGTGATGCTTCAAGCTTTCCTTAAGTTAATTTATCAAAATGTTTCAGAGTTTTTCCTGTTTTCTTGCATATAATGTGGTTACATTAAAGCTGAATCTAAAATGTAGTCCCTCAGAGGGGCAGATTATTTTTTGTTTAGCCACTTCAAATTAAAAAGTTGTTCAGACTAATATATCAGCAAACAGTAGCTTATATAAACATTAAGAAAACACTGACATTAGCATACATCTGGATGCCTGTTTCTGTGCAGCTGGTGAATGTAGTTCCAGAATTTGCTCTCTTTTTAGCACTGGTTTGGTCTCCTCCATCTCCATAGAGAAAATCAGGTTCCTTAGCTGCTTTATGTGCCACTTTGTTTCCTTGCTAACTTTGTTAATCTGCCATTTGGTGTTGAGCAGGTAGCAACATCAGGCTGGAGAGCTGCACTGAAACTGAGCTGCAGAGCTCGAAAATAATGCATCATGGTTTCATCACTTTTAGCATCTCTTAATGCATTGCACACTACAGACTGAGCATTTGCTGTTGCAAATATTTTGGTGGGGAGTTTAAAGCATTCCTTGAACAAACAATACGTCACGGTTAATTTACTTAGCTGGTTTTAGTGTTGTTTTAAACCTGATGAAAGGCATTTCATAAATGGAGACATACTCTTGTAGATCAATCTTCAGCTATAAGGAAAAACCTGACACTTAAAGGTAATGATTAACATGGGTGTGTTGTCTCTCTTTGCACTTGAAAAATAACTGCTAAAGCCCTGCTATTTGACCCAGCTAAATTGGTGCAGAGTACATCAATGTTTTACTGAGACTAAATAAACCTGAGCGGCTGTCAAACTCATGCAAGACACAAGATTGAGCATAAAAGCATGTTTGTGTGGACTGGAGAGCCAATGCAGTTTTACAAACTAACGTCTAGTTTAAATATGTCTGTGTAACACTTTCTTCTTATTCTACATGCCATAATTAACATATGTGATGTGTTGCTGTTATGGCTTTAAACTAAACAGCCTCACATCAGACAGCAGCAGAATCCAGACAGGCAGCCCTGCACGCCCGGCCAAATCCCACAGTGATTTTATTAACCAGGCCAAGCTTTAATCGCAGCGACAGACGGCTCAGAGAGCGTATCAGGGCAGCCACAGGCAGAGGGATGACCGAGGAGTGAAAGCTCTAAGTGTGAGAGCATGACACTTTCTTCTCTGAGCGATCATGCATGGCCTTGTCTATAAAGAGTCTATGAGATGAGCGCAGACTGAGGAGAGAGAAAAGGGTAACAGGATAAGCCGGAGATTGGGAGTAAACAATGAGAAAATAAGGAGAAAGGGGAGGATAATCTAAGGAGTGAAAGAAACAAAGTTGAGGAGAGGAAAGAAGGGCTGATAAGTGTTTGATTAGCTGGTCTGCCTGAGGGGGGAATCTCTGTCAACCAGTACAGTGCCTCCACAACTGTGCTCTCCCTGCTGCACCATCTGGACTGCAGTATGCATGACTGACCCACTATTCACCTACATGCAACAAGAAAAGAGCAAAACAGTGTGATATCTTTGTCTTTCACCGTGGAGAAAGAATGTTGGATTTTTGTTTCAGAGAGGTCAATGAATCTTCTGGAGCTTTGAGTTTAAGCTAAATCAGGTCAGACGTCAACCTACTGCAGGAATAAAAAGGCATGAAGTTTATGAAAATAAGAGTGCCTGATGGAAATGAGTTTGTTTCCTCCGCTCTTTATGTAGGCAACAGTAAGCAAATGGTCAGCAGACATCGGGGTGTGCAGCAGAATTAGTGTTTCATCAGCTGCCAGTGATTTAAGGAGATGTAGAATGCACACACACACACACACACATGCAAACACAAGGGAGTGTCGACCCCCTGGGAGCTCACACAGCTGAACGAAGACATCACATCAGCTGTCTGACTGATCCTGCAGAGAGAAGAGCAGCAAGAGACGGACCGGGCTGATAGGTTGTCGTCAAAAATCTATCAGAAAGCTTTTTAAAGCACACAGATGGGCTTTGAGAGATTGACAAAATCCAGCACCATGACACTGTCAACGCTGATAATGTGCCAAATATCTTAAATTGACAAAATTACACCATAAGACAAAAATTTTAATGATTATTTATCTTAAATTTTCTGTTAAAGCCTCGAACAATCTTTAAAATCTTATAAATGATGACATATTTAAAGTTATCACAATCCACAAAAAGTTTAGTACGTTACTTTAGCTGTTCGACAAATTAACTTTTACAATCAGTTCTCCTATACTATACTAAAATTTTCCATAAAAACACTGGAGGAACCGAGCCGTGCAGGTGGTTTGAGTCCATTTCTTCAGTAGAACCAACTGGTAGCTGAAGTTCCAGACCAGTGTAACTGAAGACTTTAATCCACTACTGACTGAAACTGAAATAAGCCTACACAATAATTTGCAGTTTGATCAATTTTCTATAATGAACATTAGCTATGTGCACATTTAGTTGACGTTCAACATTGCCACCCTTGTGAGTCAGCACTAGAAGAGAGAGCCAATAAGACCAATTCTTAATATTTGTATTACTGTAGGCCTGAAATGCCGAGCATATGTTGTGTCTAGGCAGTCGTCCACCACTGGACAGTTGTTATGTCTCCTGCCATATTGCTATACTACCTGGATGCAAACGAGCACAGATGGTAGATGGCATCTTGTAGCCTGTTGCAGTTTGGCAGTATTTTGTTCTAGAAAATTGACGTCACACTTTCTGCGATGCAGAACTCCTTCAACTTCGAGGAAACATAGAGAGGAAAGGCGTTTTTCCTCTTCAAATACAAAGTATTTTCCTCCAGGCTCCAGGGGCCTCGTCCGGACTCACACGGCTGAAAATGAGGCACCGAGAGCGGGTAAAATACCTCCGCAATGACCACCGGAGGAAAAGCGTTTTTCCTCTTCAAATTCAAAGTATTTTCCTCCAGACTCAAGGGTCCACGTCTGGACTCATGCAGCCGAGAATGAGGTCAACCTATTGTTCAGTATGTTCAAGTTGAATATGTTCATGTTCAGTCTTGTGCAGACATAATTTTGGACAAGGTTTAATGGTTCCTTTTGGTGTGGAAGACTGTGTAGAATTACTTTTTTTCCCCTCAAAAAAATACCCAGGAATCATTAGGAGAATTGATAAGGAATTGGATTGATAAGCAGAATCGACAATGGCATTGACATTATTAAAATCGTATCAATTCCTACCCCTAATGTAGGCTGTGTCTGGTTAAACTGGTGCGTAACCACTCAACCAGAGTAAGGTGCAATCAGCACTGGTATGTGAACATAAACCTGCATGGATCGAAGGGTGGTGGTGCTAGCTCTGCTAATGTTAGCCACACTAACTAATTTTACATTGTTTACCTGTAGACTGGGATTTAGTCGTGTCAAAAAATTCAATGATGTTTTGAATTCAGAAGAGAGCAAGCAAGGCAGGCAGACAGACGTAGAAACTGTGAATCACAGCTAATATGCACTCTCAGATAATCTATTGCACTTAATTTGACGCATTCTCGAATGATGTAATCTCACATTGCATATTCTTAACATATCCTGAAGGCCTGTCTTGAACTGTCACAACTCTAACTTTGCATGTCTTGATTGGTTTTGATAGTTTTTGCAGTTATGAGGAGCTGATGGCACGATGCTATCTCTCCCCCCTTCTCTCAGTCACCTCATGTCAAGGTGACGTGAGCTGGACGAGGTGGTGGAATGCATTCTTCTGCTGTGACTTGAACCACAAACCACACACCACAACACCACACGCTGTCTTTGTGATTGCCATAGAGTGATCAGTCATACCCATTCACATGACAGCAGTATATCACAGCAGTGTATCACCTCTTAGATTCTCCCATAATCCATCCCCAAATGACAGGAAGGGTTACCACGCAGTCTCCAACAACAACTCACACATCTTTTGTCTCTCTATTGTCAGGCGGGCTCCTTCACTTGCGTCAGCACACACCCCATAACCACCACACTCAAAGGACTCTTCCTGCAACGCTCCATGAGCCCTCAGGTCAGAGGTCACCTGTGGCCTCTGGTCTCCACGACAACAGTCTGGAAGTCCCCAGGACTGGGCCGGTGTGTCTCCCCCCCCACACACACACACACACACAAACACACAGACAGACACACACTGACACTGAGAAACAGCTTTTGTCCTTAAAGTCCTAAGCATCAAAAGAGAGCTTTGAGTGTGAGCGTCAACCCAAACATTTACAGCCAAACACTTTTCCATTCACTGCAATGAGAGTTAAGGAGACCACCACTGCTGCTGAGTGACAGGAAATAAATGGCAAAATAAAAAGATTATTCATCCATCAGTCTCCTTTTTTTCTCCCTTACTTTCAAATCCCAGAACAACAGTGAAAACAAATTCTGTGGATTAACCCTGATCCAGGGACAAACACTGATCAGGCTGAGAGCAACAGTCTGAGATTTGTTTCAAGGCTTCTTTTCACATAGTCAAGCATCTCTTTAAGTTTATATATTCAGATGTAGTCTGCAGAAAGTTTTGAGCATGCCACCCCATGGATCACAACAACCTCTGCACTACTTCTGACTCAGATCCTGTCTCTGTGCGCACTGCAGACGGGAACAGATCACGAAAAGATGAGGAAAAATTGGCACTCACCATGTTCTGCATGCAGGACATCTCTCGGACCAGCTCTGGTTCTCTGCAGCAGTTTGGTCTCTCGCTGGTTATATAATGAAACAAAGTGCGTTTACGTGGCTCCACAGGATATTTTCCAGGACTTAGAGCGGAGCAGCAGACCGGGATCAGAGCAGCTGGCGGTGTGCAGAGACAGAAGCACTCTGAGACTGTTTCTTTTCCCTCTCGAAGGTTTGAACAGCGCAGAGTAGAGTCAGAGGGAACACGAGAGGCTGGAGAACATGTGGTGCCTGTTCCCCGGTGACTGGACTGACATAGATCAGGTCCGGAAGAGGAACGACGCCATCTAGCGATTGGACAAGCAGCCGCACTTAAAAAACAAAAGAAGACTGGGAATTTACACAGTAACGCAGCAAAGGAGCCCAAAAGTAATACTTATAGTTAGATGATGATATTAGTGATGTGTTCCTAAAATGTTTACACAGGAGTTACTCTGTTTTTTTGGGTTATGGCAAAATATAGACTTAACTTTGACCCTTTGTGCTCGTTTTGATACAGCACAGATGGAATAATAAACACCACCCTCTTTTAAACAGAATATTTGAAACTCAAAATCGAATTTATTTTATTTACCATTTTGATCAAAAATACCTCCAAAAACTGAAGAGTGTCATTCATCTTTTGTTTTATTTGCAATATTCCACATACATATTATCCGTGCAATAACTTACATTATCTATTTATCAGATAAGAGTGTACATAGTGTGTATACATTTTATTCTATTTTATTCTATTTTATTCTATTTTATTCTATTTTATTCTATTTTATTCTATTTTATATTTATCATTGCTATTATTATTGGTATTATATTTTTAACTATGTTACTACATTTTTGTATTCTCCTGTCCCGTGTTGTAATCTGCCGTAACAAAAGAATTTCCCCCAATGGGGGACCAATAAAGTATAGCTTATCTTATCTTATCTTACACACCATTAGGCTAAATTTTAAAGCAGAAAACTAACTATACAGCCTTCATATCCTGTGAGGCATCCTTCCTAGAAACAAAATATTACAGGAGTTCCAAACCTCTGAAAACTGAAGTTTTCTGCAATGGATCAGAGTTTTAGTTTAACAAAGGCTCATGTGAGAAGTTCTTAGCTGGTTTTGAAACAGAAACACTACTACTGATGCTTCTTTGTAGACCACAAAGGCATCATATGAATGCCTCAAGACAATAAACGTGAAGACTATTTGTGGTTATTGTTTGAGTCAAAAACCACCATCTGGGTGGGTAAGTAATATTTCATATTAACAACTTTGTCATTTTTTTTCTTTTTCCCACCAACCAAGACAGAAAGCCTCAAGGGGCCCAGTGATTTTATGTCAGGGTGATGACTGATTCTCAGAGCAAATGAAGCTGCTCTGTGTGATGTGCTGAGTGCAATGGTGGAAAGCAAGTTTAAACACTGACTTAAGTGTTGTCAGGACAACCTTGAGAAACTTTATTTCTTTGGGTATTTCTATATCCTTCCTCATGATGCGTTTACTCCATCTCACCTCAGAGTCAAGTGTTTTTATTTTACTACAAAACACACATCTTACAAATTTTGGTTGAGTATTCAGCTTGTTAACACATAATGGTGACTGTTCTTATAGGTTAGAATAGCCCTCTATTTGCAGACTGCCATATTAAAGTGATGCACACAACACAATACATATAATACATTGCAAAATATGACAGATTTGATTCAATAATGTGTCAGTCTGCATAATGTGTCTTGTTACTTTTAACAGAGTCAGACAGGGGTCAATGAGGGAAAAACATCCCACTGTTGCCACTTCACCTCAGAACAGACTAATGCAACCACTCATTTAATGCCATAAGAACTAAACATCATTATAGTCTCATTAAGGCCACAAAGGACTTTACTTGAATTTGTTTAATTCCATGTTTAGTCACAAAATATTTAAACATTTACAGGCCAATATGCAAGAGCTCAACATGTCATGTCAGGTCTTTTTGATCTGAGAGAATCACAAAGAAAAACTAAATACAAAATATGAAACTGAGAAATACTGTTTAAGAAGCTGGAACCAAAGTGTTAGACCTTTTGCTTTAATAACTATAAAATCTAGTTCAAACTTGTTTGTTTGCATTTCTATTTTCTATGTCATCATATCTGGCAGAGTCAAGAACAAAAAGAAATAAGTAGAAAAGCAGCAGCTACCCAATACAAAACTTATAAAAGAGCCTGAAACACATCACTTTATATACAGTCATCCAAACAACATAGCCTCATTTATCACAGCAATGCTGCAGCTTGTTTGCATGACTCAGAGTGACAGAAGGAGAAATATTTTGTTGGAATAATGCATTCATATATGAGTCATAACGTGCTGTTTCATACTGTAACAGAGCAACATTTTGCATCTCATCTTCTTCCTCCTCTACCTCTCTCCTTGTGTTATCACCCTGTTTTGTTATTTTGTGGTTTCTTGGGTTTGGCCTTTGAGACCACTTTCACTGTGGTGGACACTGATCTGGCTCCTTGCAGGTTCTGGGCAGTGCAGGTGTAAGTCCCCTGGTCCACGTCCCTCACCTCGTCCACCAGGAGGACAGACTGAGATTGCTGTCGAGCTGCTCCTCCGCCAACTGGGCTGATGCTCTCCCGTGTGTACAGAGGCCTCCCGATCTGCCCCAAGCACAGGTGTTTGGTCAGAAATAAACAAATACTTCACAGCATGAGAGAAGAAGAACCTTTTTACAATACATGATCTAGTCTGCAGCTTCAGTGTTAATAAGTCAATCATAAATAACTAGAGGCCTGCATGTGCTACAGGTCATGGGTCGGGTGCCTCTAAAATATGAGCAAACCAGCTGAAGAGACAAAGTTAACCATAATGTCAGAGGGTGAACACCAGTTATGCTGATTCTTCACACCTCCTGAGTGTCTGACCTGCACTCCTGGGTAGTCCCACGTGAACTCCACACCCACGTCCTGTTCTCCCATCACAGAGCAGCTGACCTGCAGATTCTCGCCAACTGCCACCGACTCTGATGAGGCCTGGATCACTGGAGCGGGAGGAGCCATGGGGTCTGAAAGGATGATCATATAATAAGCTTGATAAGTCATACCACACCATAATTACAGTGACTCAGTATGCATACTGCTTCTGTGTCCGTCACAGGCATATTTCTGTTAAGAACTTGCATTTTATTTTATTTTACTGGTGCAGTTTAGAATTTCTTTGTGCAGTAGATGTGGAGTGCTTCAATATTCGCTTCAAGTACTGTAGCAGCACCTTTTTATAGTCAACTAGTTAAAAAATGTCAAAGTAAAAGGTTAAATCAACTGAGAAAAAGCTTCTGACTGCTCCGCGCAGTCAAACTACAAATCCTCACAGCAACTGAATTAGCAACTCCAAATTAAAGTGTTTGGATTTAAGTGTTAAAAGTAGGTTCTAGGGGACATTTCAGGTATAGAAAAATGTTTGAAAATGCAGTTTAGTGTAGTTTAACTACCAAATATTTTATGCAGGAAAAAAAGACCTTAAAGTCAAAATTGTAATGAAAGCCTTGAGAGAAATGAGAGCCAAGACAACTGAATAACCTAATAAAAAATGTAAACCAAACTATCAGCAGTGGAAGAAGCTCTAGAGAGTACTGTATGTGAACAATGTGGGAGTCAGACTATCTTAAGAAAACAATGGTCTTAGTTGTTTGTAACTTTAAGACATTTGACCTAAAAGGATTGGAAGTTGTTAGCATTGAGAGGATAAGAAATGTTTTATTCCAACAGTCAAGTCTTAAAGTGCATAAAAACACAGAAAATAAGAGAAAATAAGAAATGCTGAAGCCTACAAATGTGGCTCTGTTTGCATGATAAAATGCGTTATTTCTATTCATGCAGATCACATTATGTATTATTGACCAATATCCAGAGATGTTAACTTTCCTCCTGCATGTCAGGTACGTAGGATGTAGGCTCTGAATGGCCTGTGGTTGTAGTATACTTATGGTTTATCTAGCATGCTCAAATGTTCTTTCACTCTGATCAACAATGGGAAACACATAGATAACTCATTGGCTGCACTCACAGTTGACATAGATGAGCATGTACTTGGTGGAGCTCATCCTTAGGTTGCCCAGACTGGCGACACAGTACAAGGCTCCAGCATGGGTAGGCCGAGGTCGATGAATTGTTATGCCCTTCCTGACATTAAAAGAGATCTCCCTCCCGTCCACTGTCACTTCTTCTGGTGGAAACTCGCGGTGCAGTGTTACTTTAGCCTCAGGTGACGTCACCTGGCAGGGGAGGACTGTGGGCCAGTTGGATCTGAGCTGAATCACCTCGTAGTACTCAGACGAAGGAACAAACAGTTCATGTGGGTCTGATTGGTACACAGAGAATACAAGGAAGATTGATGATATGATAAGTGAATGTTAAAAGGCTTTCTATCATGGGGAATATAAAGCTGCAGTTCAGAGAAGTGTGTGTTTAAGCATCAGTAAACTGTATTCATTGTACCGGGAAAGAAGACGAAGACTTTGATGGCTTTGTCATACTCCTTCCTGCAGTCTGTATCTTCACAGTACATTGGATAACATGTGTACTCCCCTGTGTCTGCACCAGTTGTGTTGACTAACGTAAGAGCACCATATCTCTCTTGTTGGACGATACTGCAGAAGAAAAACAGGAAAAGGTCATAGAACATATTGACTCTCCATCAGTTTGATATAAATCCGTCATTTGAAGACTTGACTACACAGCATGAATAATAAAGATTTATCGACCATGAAGTTTACCTGAGCCTTCCATCATCATCCTCCTCCAGGTACGGAGGCACGCTCCACTGCACAGGTTTGCCTCTGCATCTCAGCTCCAGAGTGTCTCCTGACTGCACACTTATGGTCTCTCCCACTTTCTTAAACTTCCCTCTGTTTAGCACCTTTGAATATCAGAGTTATATAGTTATATGCACAAATTAGCACTGATGCAGTTCTTCTGTGTTTTAGATCAAGCATTCAATCCTCCTGTTATGTTCGTTAATTAGGGACAGCAATAATGTTCCTGGGTCCACTTGACCTGTGTCATATTTAGTGATCCAAAATGGTCCAAACCCCAAAAAATCCCAATAAACATTTTTAAATCTCATTTAAAATTCAACTCCATTATTAACCATTTAAATCAATATTTAGTGCAATGGTGAACTTTAATCCTCACATATCATGGTTCAATGAGGATAACTCACTCGTTTTTTATGAAATTCATGTTAAAACTTTTTCATCCACTGTGACATTAGAAATGTGAAATAATACTTTTAACAATTTTTTTTAGATTTGGAACTTTAAAATGGCTAAATTTGAGGGTTAATGTTACGCAAAGCTGTGCAGGGATTTGTCCAATATGCTTACTTTTTGTATCTGTCTGACAACAGCATTCAGCACCTGATTTGAGTAGTGGAGTGGAGTGGAGGCCCAGATGGTACCAAAGTTCAGGGAGTTGCAATATTCAAGTCTTGCAGAATTTGGTGCATAGAGGATATTTTTCAAATCTTGATATCTAATTTCTGATTGTGGATTAATTCTTAATTGGAAGAAGAGCAATTTGAAAAAAAAAAAGCTAACTGACCTATTAAGCTTAAAAGCAATGTAAAGTACTACCCCAAGTACCTTTGTATGAGGTCTGATGGGATGTGAGGGACAGAGCAGGGGTGCTGGAGGAGATGATGAGCAGAACATCACCATTGTTTTAGATGAAAGTTGATATTATTATTAGCCATCCAACCTCTAATACTGGGTACAATCTGGTCATTGAGTTAGACATGGAAGTACAACTGAATGTCATCCGCATATCAGGAAAGTGAGATAATGTTTTGATCAATAATTCTACATTACAGAGTTAAAAATTGGAGGGAATCAAGAACTGAGCCAAGGGGAACTCCACGTGAAAACAATGAGGTAAGGATTGTGGCTTTTAAAAGTAATAGTAATGCATAAGTAATGCATCATCCATTGTGTCAACGGCTGCCCTATGAGGAGTTGCCACCATTGACTGGTACAAGAAGATTAAGGGGCATATTAAGAGGATGAATTGTGCTATGGAAATGCCTGAAAACCAACCAAGCTTTCCACATATCCAATTAGAGTCACGTGTTATCAAGTGTTAGGTAAATTAAACCCCAGTTTATTTAGTAGAGGTTAAACCACAGTCTGTTTAAACCAGAGTTGTGATATTGCCTATAGGAAGAGAGCTAAAAAAGGATGGAGAATGCTGAGGCCAGTTTCCACCAAAATCTCTCTCAGCAGCTCTGTTGGAAGAACTTAATAAGGTGAGAAGGGGATTAAGGTAAAAAACATAACAAGCTCTCACAACTGATTAATTAGTGAGGGGTCCAGGCTAGGTCAAGGAAATGTTTAATGCTGCTGATTGTGTAAGATTTATGGGTATTCCTAATAATCCTACAAAAAATATCAAGCGCTTGCATACTTAAAAGACAGTTGGTGATTGTTAAAAGACACCTGCAGGTATCACAAGAGACCTACAGCTTGTTTTTTTCACCACTTTTGCTGGGTTCTACTGGAGTCAATAGAAATAGAGTGGTTCATTAGACAAGGTGAACTTATTGCCCTTAGTAGGAGCAGCAATGGAGTCATAAATAGAGCTAGCGGAGAGTGATCATCTGTGTTGGATGATAAGGAGGATTCAATTCGGAAGCTTGTTTGTTTAGTCCTTAAATGCAGTGATGAATCAAATAATCATGTGAACCAGATGAGTACCTGTGAGAGAACAGTTTGTGGGGCTGCAGGTGTAGCTTTGATCTTGGGTTTGACTGTTGCTGCTCTGGGTCCTTTATTTGTGGGTTTCTCAAGTTTGGGTTTGTTTTGCTTGGGCTTCCTCCCTGGAGTGGTCCTCTGTTCTTGGGCATCTTTTTGACAGTGAGATACACAGAGCACGTGATGCATAGATGATTACAAACATAGATACAGTCATAATTGTGTTTATTTGCCTTGAGAGAGAGGAAGTTGTCCTAGTATTAGAAAACAATGAGATTACTGTGTTATATAATTGGCATTAGATGCCGACTTCTACTGTAAGCTTGGTCGTTTCATTCATAAAGTCAACAGACTTCATTAGTAATTCCAGGCACACATGTTCAGAGAAATGCACAGCAAGTGAAGAAAATCACTTACCTAACTCGAATATTACGGCACCAACAAGGAGAGCACTCAGCAACAACCTCCACTGTGACCCAAACATGACCGCCAAATGAACGACTGATCCCTGGAGTATTAAGCAGTCTGTGGATTTTTAGTTCATGCAGTTCAAAACATAGACAGAGAACGTACTGCGGAAACAAATGACCAAGAAGGAAGAAGAGGCAAGAGGAAGAGGGCAGAGCTATAAACTAAGTGGTCAGCTGTTTACCACAAATTCCTCCTCCTGAGAGTGGCATTAGTACCTCAAATTCCTCCTGGCTGGCTCAATGGATGCTTTCAAGCCTGTCTGGACCAATGAGGGTCCAGAGACTGAGGCCCCTCCATGTGGAGTCACACAGCCTGTTTGCTTAGCTGCTGGACTGGAAGTGTGCTAGCAGCATGAGTCTGGCCCTGAAAACACACGACACAGCCCAGACGAAGTCTGTGGTGCTGTTATTACAGGTATTTGGTGCCAAATTAAACTTCTGTCCCTCATTTACTGATGGTCTGTCCACAGATCATTAAAACCACAAGCTTGAGCAGCTTTAGATGAATTAGGAAACCATCCATGAAAAATGATCGTCCAAAGTTGAGATTAATTAATATCCATAAGCTGCAAAAGCCTTCTTTCATATAAGAAATAAACTTGCTTGTTTGGGGCTTTGAAATGCTGACATGAACACATGTAATTATCCAACAGCTAACACTAATATCTTTTATAATTGTAGTTTACGAAAAGCCTTCTAATGAGAGCCTGAAATTGTATTCTTCAATAATCAAGTCTATCTGGCTACTTGACATTGTTACAGATTATCCCCAATGGACTTACATATTCTTAAACAGAAAAAGAAATGGAAGTATGCAGAGCTGATTACATTTTCAGTACTGTATTCAGACGAAACAATGTAAAGCTACCCTTTCGTGTGCCTAGCTAAGCCTCTGTTTTAAATATGCCACAGGTAAGCTGCTGTGAAAGGTCTTTTTGTTCTCAGTAAACTCTGGGTAATGAGCCGCCTCTGGCTCTTTATCCAAGATTACTAGAGGAGTTTGAATATGTTTAATAATATGACCCTCAGAACATCCACTCATTGTAGTAGCCTTTTTAATTAAGAAATATATTTACAATATTGAATTAGAAAACATGTACAGTCTCTGTATTTACATTGACACACCAAATAATCAGGAGAGTAAATCTTTAAACAGGCTGAGAGCAAAAAGTGTGACATTGCTCTTTTTACAGTGTAAATACTTTTGTACAGTCTAACTCTATATTTAAAAAACATAACACTTGTTTTCCATAATCACATTTTGCTAGAAATGTAGAAAATTACAACATGTTTTTAACATTTTACAATTGATATTCAAGGTATACACTTGTCATTCAGGTGTTTATTCATCAACAGGAAATAGACCGACCCCCCCCCTTTTTTTTTTACAACATTAGTGTAAACTAAAAGGAGAATTAAAGGGACACTTCTAGGTTTCTGATGTGGGGAACAGAGGGGTGTAGTGCAGTTACATAAACGTTGACCTGAGCACCACATACTTGTGTGTTCAAGTGTCCACGCTGCTGTGCAATACTCTGCCTAAACGCTAGTTAGCAGTGTAAGTTCTCTTCTTGTTTGTGAACAGGAAATCATTGAGACTGAATCTGAGCACATTATGTTCATAAATGTTTAGCAGCAGTTAAACATACTGCAATTGTTGCAATCAATAAAATTTGGGCATTTTAATATAGGGTCTAATGGGGATAACTTGGATTTAGGGGCCAGCCACTCAAGGAACTGCAGTTTTTTGCACCTCCGGCTTCATTTTTCAGCTTGGATGTAAGAACTCTGGGTGAGAGCTAGGGCACACTGACTGTTTTCTTCTGTAGGTACTGTACTCACTACAGTTAAGTGCCTCATACAACCCCACTTCAAAAAACCTGAACTATATTTTTAAGGTTCTGAGACACAATTCTGACATTAACATATACAAGTCAGAAATAAGGTCGGCATCATTTAAAGTGGCAATGAAAATATTTAGATAAGTCACAAACTCCACCAACATATCGTATAGTGTCAGCGTGGATTAAAAGTTAAGGTGTTGGCTTATGTGTCCTTGTTTCTGCATTTCAGCATATTTCAAACAGAACACACTTAAAGTAGTTACTTACTGAAACATCTCAATCATTTTCTCTCGACTACAGTCCAGCTCAGAATCTTTCCTCATTAATGACTTTCCTATCTGTTTTTTCGCTGATAGTGTCAATGTGTGTGTTCATGTGGCCAGCCCTGCGACGCCCTCCTTGAACACTGAACCATAGACCGTAGCCAAAATAGATGACCAACCCTAAGGAGAAAAGATGGAGATCGTTACTGTTCAGCCTGTAACTTCATACAAGCCCTCTTTATTTTCAAGCAGATATACAATCTTACCCACGAACATCCAAATAGCGTATCTTATCCATGTGTCTGAGCCTAACTGGACCATCAGGTATACGTTGATGAATACGCTAACTATAGGCAATGCAGGGACTAAGGGCACCTAGAAACAGAAAAAAAAACTGATGTACATTACCTCTGAAAAACTAGATTTGCACCTAATACCTCAAATATGCAAGTAAACCTTCTCACCATGAAAGATGCCTTGGTGGGATTTTGTGGTTGCCTCCAGATGATAATACTGTTGACCAACACGATGACGACTAAGATGCAGATAATTGCTATGCTCCATGCTTCCCCTCGAGACAGAGCATCTATGGCTTGGCTCAGAGTGACACACAGTGCAACCACACATGCAACTGCAGGAAAGGAAAAGTAGTTTTTTACTGGTGAAGAAAAAATAAATGAGATTGAAATGCAACAAGTGCAACTGTAATGTTTATCGTACACACCAGTGAAAACAGTAAGAAGTGTGGCTGTCCTTGACGTAGATGAATTTGGCAAGGATGGAGGCTTAAGGATGCTGGACTTCTTTGATTCAATGACTTTTAAATCGCTGTCTGGGTCAGATGGAGACTCTTGGTACCTTAAGTATACAAAATTGTAACAAAGATTGAGTATTTTTCAGCAGTTCAAAGCACTGTGGCATCAAACTAGTGAGATAAGTTTACCTAAGTATTAAGATGCATATTGCCACAAGTGTGTAAGCAAACAAAGTTCCAATGGACATCATTTCCACCAAAGCTTCCAGGTCAAACAACAGAGCCATGATAGCTGAAGAGGATGGAGAAGAAAATGTTGACTTTGTATCAATAAACCTTACCACATGTCTATGGAAACAGAACAAAATGCTGTAGTATCTGTACCTGCAACAATGCCTGATGAAATGGTAGCGACAGCAGGACTGCCCTTGGAGGTCACTTTGGTCAGGGGTGTGAAAAGCAGGCCATCTCTCGCCATGGCGAACAGCACACGGGGCATCGGGAACATTGAACCCAAAAGGCTAGAGGGACAACCACAAACAATATCAGTCTCAATGCTTTTAGTATCACATCAGCACTATTCTTCTGTAATTTAGAAACAGACTGAAAGTTAGAATCAGCAACTGCTACGTCCTTGTTCATAGACAGCAGGTCTATTAGTGAGGGGTAGCAGGAGAAAACTTGTTTTGTGATCACATATATCTTTTATTGTTTCATCTTTTTGGTCAAACAAACAGAACAAAATCTCAAGCAGTCCCAATGCATCTCAAACGAACACATATGGTTTTCATAGGAGGTGTCCAACATGACTCAATCGAGCTTTCTGCTAATCTAAAAATAGGAGGAGGTAGAGCTGAGTCAGGCCAAACAAATCTTGGTTGCTGGTTATGACTCAAAAACCTTTCAGTCAAATCTACCACCCCTCTAATTATGCCTATTTATGTATCACTCTAGCTTTAACAGAGACAAAACTGATGTGTGATTAAAGAATAAACTCTTGTACAGTTTAATAAGGTAAGGAGCTACAACGACAAATACAAATTTTGTACCAGGCTGTAACCAGGTTTATTTCTGCTGAAAAAAAAACAAGCACTTTATTTTGGGGTCTGATGGGATTTCCTCAGCTTTTGGAGCCAGCCTCAAGGGGACACTTGAGGAACTGCAGCTTTTGCACTTCCATTTTGGCCTCATTTTTCAACACCTGGGGTTGCCTCTTCAGTTAGATTTTGCTTCAATCCTAATGCTTATCATGCTTAACACCATGCTTATATGTCTAAAAAGATAAGGTTTTGTTCAAGCATGCAAACATTTGCTAGTTAGCACAGGAGATGTTTACAAAAGCTGATGTGACTGAGCCCTTTTTTTTTTATCCACAGACCATGCACTCAGTGTCAGTACTTGGGGATACATTTCTTTCAAATTCACACATCTTAAACTCACTGTGGAAATAAGGAAAAATTCAGTGGAACAAAGAAAACATTCAGATTCATCCTCTGTGTGGTTTCATACCTGGTGGATAAGGCACAAAGTGATCCCACAGCCACAACGTATCTGGCGGGACCCCAGCCGACATAATCAAAAGCAACAGGCAGGGGGCTTTTTTCATTGAGCAAGTAGTAGGGCATCATCAGCGTGAGACCGGCAGACACAGCGAAGTAAGCCACGAAACAAATGAGAAGAGAGACTACGATGCCGATAGGGATAGATTTCTGAGGGTTCTTCACCTCCTCACCTGCGAAGAAAAGAAAAAAAGTCAGTTCAACTCTAATACCATTTTGTGCTCCTGTTTTTTGGGGGGGGTGGAATGGTGGGGGGGGTCACATGAAACTTGCACAACTATCCCTATAGAAGCATTTTTATAAACACACATTGGAGAAGTTTGTTTTAGGAGAAAAATACTTCATTAGGCTTTGGTTTAGATTACTGTGACTCTTCAAAATCCATATGTGTCTTCTGGATAACTTGGAATTGTATCGTTATTTTAAAAAAACGTTTTCCTGTTTTTTATTAACCATTTTATAGGTGCAGCAGAAATTAAATAATGAAATAGCAGTTTGACAAATATAATATGCAAGATATTAGTCCACTTTCAGGGGCTTCTAGCTACATCTCATGATCATCAGACCTTAACAGCTCTAAAGGAGACTAAGGTTACATGATGACTAATAAACCATCTCCATGCAGAGGATGAAGACTAAAAGACATGGGTAAAAGCTTAGAAAGCTTTGAAGTAAGCAACAATATTTCTTTTCCCTATTTTCCCTTATTTTATTGTTTTCTTTTAATAAAAGGCAAAATTATAAAATATTCACCATTTATAAATATCTATTTTACATTAAGTGCTTGTCCAGTCTTTTATGTACATGCTCTGAAAAGAAGTGATCAAAAGCCACTTAGATTGTGTGTCCTCAATACTCCTGAAATAATCTGTCACTCCTCCACTAATATTTCACTTATCTATTTACATACATACATACATGCATGCATGTTTATATTCAGCATATCCACACATATACAACGGTAAAGCTTGTATACATATGTTTCTTACATATGCCCAACATGCAACTATTCACTGATATCCAATGACTGACTGGATTAATTATATTGGTGAAATCATCTGCACATATTTCCCTTTTGGCACACCGTTGTTAAGCTGCCGCAGCATCTTCATGCTTCCTGCTGTCTCCTTGATGGAAAATATCATCACCACTGTGCTTTCCAATGACACATTTCAATCTAAAATCTCCCACACAGCTCATTTGATGAGTCAAAAGTAATATGCACTTTGTGTCATATGGAACCAAATTGTCACCAAAGTACTTCAAGTTTAAACTACCACCTACGAGCATACAGCTGCAGTTTATCAGACTGATGTCTGTGGGTAACTGCATCCCATAAGCCTGTGGATGAGACTTAATTGAAGAACTTAACTACATTTGACAAAATGTTGGCAACTGACTGCTGCCAACACGGTGTAAGACTCTGGTCTAAGGGACATGCTCTCAGCATGTATCGCTTTAAGTTGTTCATATGGACTTTAAAACTGTCCTCAAATGTAAATAATATATAATAGTATAATATAATAGTTAACATCAGATTAAAAATCTGACTTGCATACTGCACCAACATATTGAAATCTGCTGCCTAAACTACAACATTTGGGGAAAATGTCTGTTGTGTCACTTTCCTTACATTAAAATTTGCATTCAATTTTGTGTTGGTATAGTAAAAGATCATTACCATACAATAATGTAGTCCTATCTGATTACTCTGGTTGTGACAACATATCAAAGTGGTCCTCTGACCTGTTGTAGCAATGCAGTCAAATCCAACAAAGGCATAGAAACATGTTGCTGCTCCAGCCAGCGTTCCACCAAAGCCAAACGGGAAAAATCCACCTTCTCCATATGCACTGGTCACATTGACACTGGAGCTAAAATTACTGCAGAGATGAGAGAGCAGTAATTTACAGATTATAGATTAACATCATACCCAAATTCTACGGGACGCCTTTTTTTAAAAGTTGTGCACATTGAAAATAACAGCAACTATTCTTCTTATTTAGCTCAAAAACATCACAAAAACTAGAGCAAATTTTTAAAAGTCATTTTTTAAATCACATTTAGAGCAATATTTGTGATCTTCACATTTAATTTTGTTGTGAAAAATATATTTAAGTTACAATCACTGTTAAATTCAAATGCTAAATATAAATGTAAATGTTAAATGTAAATGTTAAATATAAATGTTAAATATAAATGTTAAATATAAATGTAAATATAAGCGTGGAATATAAATATAAATGTTCTTAATTGACACCACATTTTTATGAAGTCTTGGAGCTAAATGTGGAGAATTGTTGCTGTTATTTTCAGTGTGCACAACTTTATAAACAGCGCCCCATAAAATTCTGTTTGAATTCTGGCTCCTGCACATACAGTTATACTACTTTTTGCCATTACTTGAGTTCTACGGTGGCGTTCACCAGCTCCTCCTTAGTGATCTGCCAGTTGTCGAGGTCTCCCATGATGAATCCAGAGATGGTCACAAACACTAGCACCAGGATGTTGACTGCTGTGAAGATCTTGTTGATTGTTGTTGACTCTTTCACTCCAAAAGCCAGAACACCTTCACAGAAACAGTGTTAATGTTACTGTTTCTGTATGCCTTTCTGTCACCACCATAAAAACACCTGTTTTGTAGTGTTACCTGACAGTAGAAGGACCAGAGCAGCAGCAAAGACATCTGGGTAAGGTGCCAGGCCAGTTAGGCCCATGGGTGCATTTTCCTCAAAAAACTTGGCTATGACACCCCCTATGAGGTCATCAAAAGTCCCACTCCATGCCAGTGCAACACTAGATGTCCCTGAAGAGATAGTCACAGATACATGCAATAACCTTATCAGCCTGAGTCACCACTTTACAGTAAATACAGGGACATTATATCCTTCCCTGAGGCTATCACACTTTACGATTCTGTTATTTTTAACCACAACCCGGGTTTCTGGGATTTTATGGGCAATTAACATCCTGAAAGAGAAGGTAACAAACAATTTTAGTGGCAAAAACCTCCAGCTAAACTCTCAAGCGAAACCTTTCTCTTTTAAATGAGTCATTAAGAATGTGCCTCTAAAGCAGCTAAAGGTCACTAAAGGCACATGTAGATGGTTGATCATTCACGGGTTTTAGTTTTTTGAGGTGAGAAAACACGTTACATAAGACAAAAGTATGTGAGGGTGTATGAACTATACATTTTTGGCATATAAGAACACAATTTCATTTTTTTTCTCAACAAAAAAATGTAAGAACTTGATTTTGTTAAATTTATAGATAACACACAATACAAATCCTGAGTATCTGACTTACCTATGACATAAGAGAGCAGCAGATTCCACCCAGTGATAAAAGCCAGCAGCTCTCCAACAGTCACATAGCTGTACAAATAAGCTGAGCCAGTTTTAGGAACCCGGGACCCAAACTCTGCATAGCACAACCCGGCAAATATGGACGCAAGAGCAGCTATGAAGAAAGAAATGATGATGCTGGGTCCAGCCGTGTCTCTAGCTACCTCTCCAGACAGGACATAGACCCCGGCCCCCAAAGTGCTCCCCACACCAAGGGCCACCAGGTCCAGAGTGGTCAGGCATCGGTTAAACGTGGACTCTTCCCCATCAGGCTCCAGGGGCTTCCTCCGAGAAATGCTCACCAGAAAGGACTTCACCAAACCATACGGCATGCTGCTGGAAAGATTATGTACAAAGGGACAGGTGGGTTTGCAGGTCGTTGGTATTAAGAGAGAAGGAGTGAAAGGTGAGGAGAGGAGTGAGGAAGAGAGGGCGGATCAGCAAACATGTCAGTGAATAATTGTCAGATCAACTCTAGCAGAACATTTCCTCATCAAAGAATCATAAATAGTTAACTTTTTAGTGAATCCATGCCCCTCAATTGACAGAAGAAACAATTTAATAGAATACTGGTTAAATTCAGTCAACCGATAACCAAAACAAGAACCAAGTAGATTTCAGTTTCTTAAAGTTTAAAAATGCTCTATATAACTCAAATCAATCACAAGATAAAATCAGACTAACATCACTCACCTCTGCTGTGTAATCCCTGTCTCACAGGTGTGCTAAAGAGAAATAAATAAGATCAGTCAACACATTAATCTTTCATAGATGCTCTTTGTTATCGTCCACCTGATATGAAAGTGCTAAAGTCTAGAGTTTTCAATGCCACCCACAGTACAAAAAAAACATCAGACTGCACTTTACTCAACCTTCAGTGACACACCCACTTCCTTGAACATGTCTGATGAGTGCAGAAGGTTTTTCCTGTCATTGTGGTAGTAAAATAAAATGTGTGTTCATAGTTTTGTTTGAATTGCAAAACGTTTTCTTACCTTATCCGAGCAATATCATGTCAGAGGTAATCTGCTGTTACTGCAATAGTCAGGGTTGTTTTTGATCAAGCAGTGCTGAAATCAAATTTGAAAATTGTTGAAATTAAATGTCCCTTCAAAATGAACTCATTAAGACAGATAAGATATTTTATAACCTATTTCCGATACAGTAAAAAAAAAAAAAGTTATACAAGAACAAGTGATTTACAACCAAAGATTACAGTATCTAATCTGTCATAAAACCAATAAAAAAAGAAATTACCTTCTCCTGAGGAAATTAAACAGACTCTGTCAAACACATTTTAACTTCCTTGCTTTTGTGTTTTTCAGCACAAAGCTAGTGAACAGGACTTGTTTTAAAGGTAAATACTGCATCAGGCTCAATCACTTCACTACCTCAGATGTTTTAATATTTTGGGGCGCCTGTCAGTCATGTGTTCCAAGAATTATCCTGCCTTTTCACCCCCAATATAATGCCCCCATCATAAGTTAGAGCTTTGTTTTTTGTGAATATGACTTTAAGATAATCCAAGACTGAAAGCTCCTGTGAAGAACTTTTGGTTGAGTCTGCTTTGCTCCCCCTGTGGACAGTCCTCTACGTAATTAAGTAGTTTATCTGAAAATCTCTCTTACATTTTGAATATTTAATGTGGAAAATGTAAAAAAAAAAAAAAAAAAAAAAAAGGGGAGGGGGGGGGGGGGGGGGGGGGGGGGCTGTTTTTTTTAGCTGCTTGGCTGACACCTACCCTTGATCACTACTTTCAGGCTTTGAAAACCCCAATATAGACATATTCACTGATGGTCTTGTTTGTATTTGTATATCAAGAAGAGGCATCAATATAACTTTCAGTCTGTTTCATAGTTGAAAACAAAATCTACTCACTGGGGCTTTGGAGGCGCTCAGTCATGACTTTGGATTGTGTTCAACACAGAAGGTTCAAGTCCAAAAAGTAAAAGTTGTAAAGCAATCAGCTCTGACTTTGTTCTCAATGTGTGAAAACATTTCTGATTATTGTAAAATCAAAAGTATGCAAAGTTGTTAATTGTCAGAGAATTCCTCAATACTATACGGTCTGATCTGATAGTGTTTTATTGTGGGTATGTTCCTTCGTAATAAGCCTGTGACTTTATCACGGCAGCTGTAGGAATTTTCCTGCTCCTCTTGAATCAACCCTTTCTACCTGGCGATGTGGGCCTGCAGGACCTGTGGCTCTGTGAGTTAATGAAACAGAAGGACAAAGAAGCTTTCATGGCCCCTGCATGCAGCAGGCTGTGCACCTCACTCTTTTTAAAGAGTAGCTTTCTCATTCACGTCTACAATCAGGGGATTTCAGCGCTCTTAATCTCTCCTGGCATCTACAGCAGCAGGCAGGAGGCGAGCGTATGTGGACCCTCAGAGTACCTTTGACCACACTTGAAGCTCAGTCTTCTTATCTTAAGATATAACTGATTGAGATAATGTTTTAAGAGCTACAATGGGATTACCGCTATCTAAACACCAGCTACTTCACACATGTTGTACAGTTTTATGATCAGATGGTTGGTCTGAATCACAGTGAGAGTCATTATTGGCTTTCTGTTGTGTATTTCACTAAACTTCTCAGAAACAGTTTAAATATACAAATGAAAGTTAAAGCAGAGGTCAGTAATTTGAACTCAATTGTCCTTTTTTTAGTAGAAACCCAAGCTTATTTACCTTGCCTTCAATCCCCAGAGGAGTGACAGGTGTCTGTGTGCTGAAAACAACAGGATGATGCAAAAATATCCGTGCTGTTGACTCAGATGAAGGAAACATGACTTGTACTGTGATATATACAAGCCTGGCCTGTGTGACCCTCCCACTCAATGGAATTACTCACAAAGTAGCCTTTCTCACTCCACACCAGTTTGGATCATAATGTGCTCATTATTGTAACGAAGGCAAAGGGTGAGAACTGAGAACTGCAAATCCCATTCAGAATGTCAAAAATGCTATTGTGCTTGCTCAAGTTTGTTGTTGTGTTTTCATAATTTTTCATTCCATAATTTAGATTCATGAAATTGTAAAATGGATTTTAAGGAATGTAGCCTACTTTTGGGGCTTGAATGGATCTGGTGAATAGCCAAGGAAACACAAATAATAAGTGCGTCATAAATACACTAGGTTTCCAAATATTTTTGCTGTTGAAAAAAAAAAACACTTGCTGGTTAAGATTTAAAAAATTCACATCAAAACATTTGATTCAAACATAAATAATGAAATAGCGAGAGATGCTTTCAAATATAGATTCAACTCATTTTGAGTTGTCACAGTGATCGTATTAAACCACCCTATTCTGTACCCCAGGGATGTTACTGAGTTCATGGATCAGGTAAAAGTCCTCGTGATCAGTGTGCAATGCAGTTTGGAAACAGAAGAGGTCAGTACACAACACTTGGCCTGCATTTCTTACCCAGTGCATCCATCCTCAATCTGTTTATCACCTCATATGGCCCGACAAAGCTCCATCATGCAACGGCATAAAAATAAGGGGGAAAGCCAAAAAAACCTTATTGCATTTATAGTGTATGTAACAAGTGATGTGTACAAATAGAAGCATTAATAAAAACTGCTCTTCATGTTTTGTAAGTTGGGGTCATGTGATGTCAGGGGAACACTTGTATTAACCACAGTTCAAAACTGAAGCCAGTGATGCTAGTGTTAGCTTAAATTCTGAATATGAGTCATGCTTCTGATATGTTTGGGTCTTAACCCACCTGTAATGTTGACCCAGGGCATATTTAATGTTCAAAAGTGTCAGAGCCCCAAAAAAAATCCCAATAAATATTTTTCAAATCTCATTATTAACTCCATTACTAACCATTTACATCAATATTTAGTGCATTGGTGTTCTTTAATTCTCACAGATCATAGTTCAATGAGGACAATTCACTCGTTTTTTTTAATGAAAATTTATTTTAAAACTTTTTTTTAATGTACATTGGAAAGTGAGTGGGGTGAAATATGTAACACAGTTGCAAAGAAACAATCAGTATTTAACATTTCTGACCACTTTTAGCCTCCACTTTAGCTGCAGGGTCAAATTGACCCATGATCAGTACGTGATATAAACATGCATGGGGGGGGGGGTTGCAAATGTGTGAAATGAACCATTTTCATTTTATATGTTGTTCACTCTAACTAAGCCGAGCAGAAGAAGTTTCATAGCGAAATTACTTTTTTTTTTTTTTTTACATTTTTGAACTTCAGAATGGGTCAATTTGACCCACAACATAACAGCTTCCCGGAAGGCCCCCTGCCAAATTCTTACAAATTTCCCATTTGAAGTCCACAATGCTGACATGGCCTTCCTCTAACCTGAACTATGTTGCTATCTCTCTCCCCTCTCCCCCTCTTACTGGAAGAGACGTTTGACAGGACAGATATAGAAAAAAGTAAACTCTCACACCAGTGTCAGCACCAGCACCCCCTCCTTTCCAACCCATATTTCAAACCTGTCAAATGAAAAATGTCAGTGAATTCCGACAAGCTTCAACCTTTTAGTTACGCTCGTTGGCTCTTTTAACAACTTATACAAACTTGACCAACAACTAAAATATATATAGAAATATTCTCTCCTAAATGTCGATATTTTTCACCCGGGACTTCTTGTTCCCTGGTCACGTACTTTATAGCTGTCGCGTTACTGTTATACATTGCTCCACCATATTCAGGGTCTCCCCTACACAGAGAGGCTGCGCGCATTGCGTCACAGAGGACACGTAACGGGACGGTACTGGAGAAGACACACAGACCGACACTAGGACCGGCTGAGCGGGGATAGGAAAGCGGAGATAGTAGGACCGGACCAGTTTGGACGCGACTGACTCCCTGCAGAGAGGAGGTAACCCTTTATCTTTCCTTTTGAAGACAGATTTAGTCCGGAGACGAACTGCCTCTGGAGAAGTTTGCTGATGCGTCATTATAACATGTGCCGGTGAATTACATTAGTATAGCACTGGAAGACAGTTATAATCAAATGAAGTGGATTAGAAACTGTGCAGTACACAGCGACAAAGTCTTCTTCTTCTACGGAACAAAGCACAAAGTTAACCAAATAGTAGATAGATATACAATCAAGTAAGTTATGACAGTGTATTGGGGTACAGATAAGGGTGTGGCATATCTATAGAGGCCTCCACCCCCCAGACCTTGATTCTGACATTAAGTTAAACTGTGTGTGCTATTTTGGGAAGGCTCACTCCTGTCTTAAACAAACAGTACAGCTTGTGGAAACCTTGCTGGAGTTTTCTATCTTTGTTTCTTTGTACAAGCTGATTGATTTAAAGACAACATTTATCTTTTCAGTTTTATTCTAAACCTAGAATAATATGTATAGTTGTGTTGCACTGTAATTCTATAAATACAGACAGTCAGGGAAGGTTAAATGTTGTTTTTTAACTTGGCTTCTGTGTGCTTAACTTTATATTTGAATGACTGCAGTATGGCTTAGTGGAGGCATCATGGAAAATGTGATGAAATGGTTTTCCTGCAAATTGGCTTAATGCGAAATCGGTCAAGCTGCATGCCTTTTTAGGTGAATGTGCATAGGAAAGTGTCTCAGTGTTCTTTCCCCTGTGCTGTTATACAGTATTACAATAGGTGATGAGCTGTCAGACTGTAAACTGAAGAGGCTGCCTTGTTGGATTACTCAGTAAAATGAGAGATCATCATTTCAGTACTGTCTCTTTGTAACAAAAGGACACCTCAGTGAGGCAGGGAAGGTTTTGCTGTGCTGTTTTCCCAACCCTTCATCAGCATTTTTCTCTCTCTTCCTCTCTTTAGGCCTGAAACTATCGATTCCTGCACAGTGTTGACACAGAAGACCAAATATAGAAATGGTAAGTGAACACTTTTCATCTTGCATTATGTAAGGGCTGTGAGATGTGGATTGTATCATACTGCTGGGTGTCTTTGTGACATGGAGGGTTTTGTGATCCACCGAATAAGGTGTGGACAGAGTGAGGTCATTTTGCAGCCACCTGCCACCACGTGAGTCCTCACATCATAAAGGCACGAGTGTAGGGTGTCATTGCTACCTGTAGTGCCTGCACATCTGAGTGACACACTTGACAGCATTTGTCCAACAACAATGGCGCTGTAAGATTTGTGGCAGACATCCAACTTTATTGTCATGTTTGTTAAGTCAGTGTCCTGTGGTCTTACCTGAGGTGAAACACAAACTTCCTAACCTGTGGCATTGGGAACATGCAACACCGCAGCAGAAGGGAAGCTCATACCAATAAATCATCATTGGGACTTTTACCCCACATTAGAAATGTAATTACTTTGGGTGTAGGCCTGTTGCTAGGGGCTCGTATTTGTGGCCATGTTGCTATGTGGGTGAAGCTCTCCAGCTGTCGAGACGAGAGATGGTTTCTGTGAGAAGTAGATGGTCTGAGCATGTGCAGTGGCCCCCTAGCAGGGTGGAAGAGCACTTGGCTGACTGCCTCAATGCAGCAGTAATCTTTACAGGAGCAGCAGCTGCAGTTTAAGCTTCAATATGCAGTTCAAACTTTCATATTTCACACAGAGAACATGCGTTAAACATCTTAACTTCATGAGTTTGAACGCTCATGTTCATTTATACAAAGGTGTTCCCAAGAAAGTGCTTTATATTCTCTTTATATGCCCAGTTTGTGGGTATTCTCAGTGGTATGACAGACCCCTGTACAGGGGGCTACTTTGTGTGCAACCTGACCCCTGCTGCTCATACACACCCACAGTCCCGCCCCTATGCACAGGCTCTGATCTCACACACAAACTCACACACACCCTGCAGGATTTTCACTGATCTGCTGGGTGGTGAGACAGGTGCAGACAGTCAGCTGCTGTAATCGCAGACTTGGCTTCTCCTTCTCTCCCTGTGTTCCCGTCACTGACACTTTTACACAGTCTGCTGCTCACACCCTGAAAAGGATTGAGGGTCAAGCCTGTCCACTGTTCCAAAACCAAAGTGTCATGTGAGTCCAGACCTCCTGACTGCTTGTTGGAAAGGTTTACATCCAAACTCCTTATCAACTTTATAAGCTGATTGTGTTAAGGGATGTAGCAGCTTTGTTCAATTATTGAAGGAGAAAAAAGGGGGGAGTCCTTCTGCTATAAGACTGACTAAAGGCAGAGTGATGCTGTGAGCTTAATGCTAATGTCAGCATGACAATGTTACCATGTTATTGTAACTCTGTATCACCAAAGTCTGTTGTCCTTTTATCTATGAAGTCCACAAATGTCTACACTAAATGCCTGAAGGTAATCCATCCCACAGGTATAAAAGCACTGTTATCCTTAGAGTTATGCTGCTAGCATAATAAAGAGGACCTGTACCAAAAATTGCCATCTTGTATTGTTGTTCCACTGGTGGCAATGGGAGTTTCTGGGGGTGTTTTGTGACTGTATCTTTGCTTTATTGTTGTCATTAAAGTTTCAGACTTCCTTAGTAGTTGCTATTGACATCCAGCTTGCCCCCAAACACCAACATGCTAAAACACTCACAGATGGACACATTATGTCCCCAAATCTCAGATGTTATTAGATGTCATATTTTACATACACCTGAGCCATGATAGAATACAGAGAAACTTTGTTAGAGAGAACACATTCCTGTCAATGTTGTTTTTCTGTGAATCGCTTCAAAGTTCTAGACATCCCAGACATATTTTCATATTGAGTTGTCTCCATTAGGGAAATCTCATCTATGATATTTATTTCACATTTTTTCTTACAGGTGTTTAGAGGCACAATAACAGATGCTCCGGACTTTGATCCTGCTGTTGACGCGGAGACCCTTTACAATGCTATGAAAGGCTTCGGTAGGTGTTTCATTGACTGGACTTGTAGGCTGAATAACTACAATGTAACACATCGATTTCTGTGACTGAGATGAAGGTAGTTAAAAATGTTGTTTTCTGTTCCTCAGGCAGTGATAAAGAGGCCATTTTGGATCTTGTCACCTCAAGAAGTAATGCACAGAGGCAGGAAGTCATTGCAGCATACAAGTGCAGCTATGGAAAGGTAAATCTTTGATTTTTGTTTGCTTAAATTTTATGTTAAGTAGAGGCTATAACACCGTTATGGTTTTGTTGCTTTATCAGGACCTGATCGAGGATCTGAAGTATGAGCTGACAGGCCATTTTGAGCGTCTCATCGTCAGTCTGATGAGGACATCAGCCTACCACGATGCCAAAGAAATCCATGATGCTGTCAATGTAAGATATTATCCCCCACTGCAAGATTATTTAGATATCTCCATCCACACCCAGTAAAGGAGTAGCTATGTGATATTAAGTGGCTGTGTGATATGCTCTGTTTCAAGGGAGCTGGAACAAACGAGAGATGCCTTATTGAAGTCATGGCATCCAGAACCAACAAACAGACTCATGATATGGTTGAAGCTTACAAGGATGGTAAGGCTTATTAAAGAAGATTACATTTAAATTATTAATCTAAGTTCTCTTAACATTTAGTATTCTGTTTCCTCAGCTTATGGCAGAGACATAGAAGAGGATGTGATTGCTGACACTTCAGGCCATTTTAAGAAGATGCTGATTGTTTTACTTCAGGTAATCTCAGTGAGGAACTGACAAACATGCCAGTTATGAATCCAGTGAACCACACAGTGCCTGTTTTATATACCACTCCTTTACCCACTATAACTGATGGGTGTGTTATTTGGGTTTGATGATTTCAGGGGACCAGAGATGAGTCAGGGGTTGTGGATGCAGACCTGGTGGAGCAGGATGCACAAGTGAGAAATCAAACATCTAGTGCCCAGTAAAAGAGTGCAGTATGATAGTGGGCTTCTTGAATCTGTATGCCCTTCACTAGAGCTGCCTTTATGCTTTATGTTTAAGTAACATATGGGTGACACTTGAATGTCCTCATTTCTACACATTACCAGAATATTGTGTTTATATTCTCCAAGACATTTTTGGTATTATCATCTATCAACAAGACTTTTTTATGGCCATGCTAACAGCTCTAATGCTGTACAGTCATTAGGCACTGTGGTGCTTAGAGTTCCACGTTGAAGGACAGCATGCTAATATGTTCAATATCACTATACTATCTCTGTGTTTCCTCTTTTGAATTTTGAACTATCTTCCTTTCTTAACTCTGTGTAGGACCTTTTTGCAGCGGGAGAGGAGCAGTGGGGGACAGACGAGGCCAAATTCATCATGATCCTGGGAAACCGTAGCGTGACCCACCTTCGCATGGGTGAGAACAGCACTCAGGGAAATTAACACAGCAGTGAGGCATCCACACATTCCCACTGTGAACTTAAGTCTCACAAGAGCTCATCAAACATTAAAGATGTTGTAAAAGTTCAATTGAGGGGTGATGAGTTGTTGCTAGATTGTACACAGAAACACCCCCCTACAAGCACTTAGAAACAGTCTAAGACCTGCAGAGCTGCAATTTCAATGTGCATCACATAGAAGAGGTCATTACAGAAAATAGGTTTAGGATGTGTAAGATTAGATTAGATATAATTGATTGCCCCAGAGTTGAAATTCGGCTTGAGCAATATACAAAAAGGATAATACAGCTCAGTGTAATTTGATATAGAAAAGTACAACACATAAGGGTGGCAACCAAAAGTGCAAATTCAAGTAGAGCTCAAGACAAATAAATGAAAAACATGTCCTTAACATACAAAAACAGTACACATATAATAGATACAATATAAAAAACAAAAGGCTAGGGTGGCTAAAAGGTCTAGCAGGGCTCTTTTTGAGTTGTTTTTTTGTGTAGATATGGAATAAAAGTATGTTTTAGTTAGATAAAAATGTGTTTTTATTTTCACAGCTTTCTGTCTTGGTCGCCAATTGAGCCTTGTTTAAATTAAACAGATCTTGTGTAACATTGTTGCAGCTCTGCAGAGCTTTTCATGCTAAGGTACACTGGTGTTTCAAGCAAACATGTGCATGCTAATTGCTAACATGCTCCCAATAATAATGTTTGGATACAGGCCAACGTCTGAAAATAAACTCTAAACACAAAGAAGAGCTCAGGTTTTTGGGAATGTAATATGTTTAGCTTGCATTTTGAGCCTAACAACAGGTGATATATTGACCAGATAATGGAACCAGATAACAGAGGATCATCAAAGCCGTCAGAATCGATCCTCTTAGGAACATCAGTTTCTGTTACGTATTTTTCAGACAGGGTAGTTCATAACTCCACCTACATTTTGAGCAGAACACAAATATACATTTCAAAGTGTGTGAGGAACATTCATTTGTTTAATGTTGTCATCTCTCTGTGTAGTTTTCGATGCATACGAGAAGATCGCAGAGTGCTCCATAGAGGACAGCATAAAGAGCGAGCTGTCTGGAGACTTTGAGAGGCTCATGCTGGCTGTTGGTAAGAAACACACTAAGTGGAGTTATTTATGGACACTTAGTCACAATGTGAATTTAACACAAGGCTATCTTCTGTGTTTTCTTCAAAGTCCAGTGCATCAGGAGTGTTTCCATGTTCTTTGCCAAACGCCTTTACAAGTCAATGAAGGTAAACATACTCTAAGTCAAGTTTGTAACTTTTACACAGATTGCAGTGTGACTTTAAGAACGTACCCTGACCCTCATGCACGTCCTCTCTGTCACTTCAGGGTCTGGGTACAGCTGACAACACCCTGATCAGGATCATGATTTCTCGCTCTGAGATAGACATGTTGGACATTCGAGAGTGCTTCCGGTTAGGATATGAAAAGTCACTATACAACATGATTAAGGTTGGTTAAACTCTAATATGATTTACGTATTCACAGGAAATAATTTAAGCCTATAGATTTCTTCTGTTTATGTGCAAACCTTTCAGGATGACACATCAGGGGATTACAAGAGGACTCTGCTGAACCTGTGTGGAGGAGATGATGAGTAAGTTACTGAATGGCTGCAACCAACAGGAGCTACCAGAAGAGGGCAATAAAGCCTAGGTTTTCAAGAGTTATTGTTTCCTCTACAATGTTTTATGTTTATATACTTATAATGAGAAGTTGTTGCATTGGTACTAAAACATATGACATCCAAACTATTACAATCTCAATGATACCTAGAGATTATCTGATGTTAAACAGCAGTTTTTACCTAATCCTTGATCCATTATTCTAGAAATGTACCCATTCACACTTATGGCTTTGCTGAGTGTGCTGTCTTCTGTCAAACCAATCATTACAGCTTAGCTGGAGAGTTCTTTCCTGAAGCTGCTCAGATAGCCTACAAGATGTGGGAATTAAGTTCCATGACCAAAGTCCAGGTTTGGGCCCCACCTGCTCCCCTGTTAGATGTGTCATTGCATGTTTTAGCCTGGTGGTGGCATGCATCCTCATTACCTGCTGACCCTGCAATGACCAGCTTCTTGCAATGACTAGAAAAAGTGCTTGTGATGCTGCTATGTCTGCATAGTAAAGGCTTTGTGTAGCGGTGGATAGGATCAGAATGCTATTCATAAAAAAAACAAATCGTTTTTGTTAAGATTTGCTCCACAAACCACCGCTTGCCTCGCTTTGTTGCAGGAGTGAATGTCAAAAACATCTCAGCATTTGGGTCAACAATAGCTTGCTTCACTAACTATCTAACGCTGAATTGTTTTCAGCCTACCCACCTTTTCATTGTTGGTGGTGCCATGACCTCTAACCTTGAAAGGGCGCACTCCCCCTCAAATGTCAAGAGATTAATATCAAATATTTCAGTGCGATAGAATTTTGATATTCATGGCAAATTCCAGAGTTGACTCTTTTTGCATACACAATAGAACTCTGCATGTCCAGTGCTTATAGTTTACACCTACTTTTAATTTAACATGCATCTGATCAAGTAGAACTTTCTTTCTTTGCTGCTCCACATTGTGTGTTTTTAAATATTGAATCTCACATTTATAATTATGTCTTACCACTTCTCTAGTTAAGACCAACAATCCGTCCTGCATCCAGTTTCGACCCAGCCGCTGATGCACAAGCCCTGAGGAAAGCTATGAAGGGATTTGGTATGTGACTCTAAAAAACTAATGCTCTTTTATCTTTATAAGATTAAAAAATAATAGTGTCATCCTCATTTGCTGCCTACAGGAACAGATGAAGATGCAATCATTGACATTGTTGCACAGAGAAGCAACGCTCAGAGGCAAGAGATCAGACAGACCTTCAAATCCCTCCTTGGAAGGGTGAGAGGAATGAATTACTGAAAATAGAAACCACAATAATTCCTTTTTTTAAAGCACAGGGGAATCTACCACTGGATTTTTTTAACATCTCATTTGCTGTTTGCTTCTAACTTTTACCTTTTGTGAGCTCATAACAACTCAGTCTTTTGAATTTCTCCTCAGGATCTGATGAAAGACTTGAAGTCTGAACTGTCGAAGAACTTGGAGAGGTTGATCATTGCGCTCATGTTGACCCCTGCAGAGTTTGATGCCAAAATGATGAGGAAGGCAATGGAGGTAGAAAAACAGACTTGTATAATCACTTCAGTAATCCTGCCATGTTTATGTTTAATGTGCAGTACGTGTTAGCAGAGAGGAAGCTCATAGATCAAATCTGCTTTATTCATGCCATTGTCATTCTCATTTCTACATTTTCGTTAACATCCGCATTGCTATTACAGGAACAATACAATAAGATACATTTCAGTTCAATGTAATATTTAAAATGCAATACTATATGTTATGATACAGTATGGTACAGTACAATATGATACAACATGAAATGGCGCACCACGACAAGATATGATGCTATGGGAGGCTATGAGATGCTGTGCGATACAATGGGATATGACATGGTACCAAACTGTACAACAGGATAGGATACAATACAATATGAAACATTATGGTACATTTTAATCACTTTCCACTCTGTTATGGTCATTGCATGGCTTATAGAGAGATTGTTCAAAGCTATTTCACCTGTTTGTTGAGACATCATGTGATCAATACAATAAAAGGCATGCCTTTTATGGAAATACAAAAGGGTATCCGAAAAATAGGGGGCAAAATTTGTTGCACATGCATGCTTCCTATGGCTGCTTGTTTAAAACTCTTTGTTTCCTCAGGGCGCTGGGACAGATGAACATAGCCTGATCGAGATTCTTGTCACCAGAAGCAACGAGGAAATACATGCCATGAATGCAGCTTACCAGGACGGTGAGTTGATACAAAATAAAGAGGCTCCAACATTATTTTCTCTCTTTAGAAAGCTTTAACGTACAACTTCAATGTACCCACACTCTACAGCCTACAAGAAGTCTATGGAGGAAGCCATTCAGTCTGACACATCAGGCCACTTCTGTCGCATTCTTGTTTCTCTGGTGCAGGTAAAGTTCATCATCATGAGAACTTACACAGCGTTCAATTTACACGCCCACTCACTGCAGTCTGTCTGCTGACTGCATCAGAGATTATAAAAATGTCCTCACTGTCACTCCACAATATCTCACATTAAGTATTAAAGATAAAATCAATGTTCTTGTTGAAACACTTATCTAATTTCTCAAAGTTTATATTCATGAAAAGCTATTTCTACTATGCAGGGTGCAAGAGAGGAGGGCCCTGCTGACATGGAGAGAGCCTCTTCAGATGCTCAGGTGCTTTAGGCTTTGAAATTCAGTTGAATATTGTATTATTTATATTGTATTATTTAGTATATGTTATTATTTATTTGATAAAACATTGTATCAGTTAAATTGATGAATTGCTTTTTTCCGTTATTTTCCATAAATTGATTAGGATCTTGCCGATGCATGCAATGCAGAGTCTGATGACATGGAGATGAAGTTTATGAGTATTCTGTGCACTAGAAGCTTCCCCCATCTTAGAAAAGGTAAAACTGAGGACAGCAAGATCAAATTGATCACCTAGCTTTAAATATAAATTATTTTCAAAAAGAAATTGGATCCATCACTTAAATCACATATTTGCTATTCGTTCAACAGTTTTTCAGGAGTTTGTCAAATGCAGCAACAAGGACATTGAACAGATAATTAAGAAGGAGATGTCAGGAGACGTCAAAAATGCCTTTTATGCTATAGGTAAAAACTGTTTTTGACCTTGAATATTTTAATCTTTCACTTTTGTGTGTCATAGGGCTGAAAAGATGTTTTCTCCAACCCCACCTAAGCTCTTTCTTACTCTCTTTTTGTTTAACAGTTCGCAGCGTAAAGAACAAGCCCTCTTATTTTGCAGACCGTTTGTACAAAGCCATGAAGGTATGCATTCAAAGTGCTCTGAAAATGTGTATACTGTTTTATAATGGAGCTGCAGGAATGCAGAACATCACAAAGGCCTTGAATGTCACTTAAAGCAAGTGATATGGTCATGTTTGTTGGCGCATGTGATACATTCAAGTTTTTGATCTTTCCTCTGTGTACTTCTTGAGATAAACAAAGTATCTGTTGATCTCCTGGGCAGGGTCTTGGCACAGACGACAGAGCCCTGATCCGCATCATGGTGTCCCGTAGCGAGATTGACCTTTTCAACATTCGCAAAGAATTCAAGGAAACACATGACGCCTCTCTTCATGAATTCATCCAGGTAGAAACTATGCTCGTAAGTCGAAGGCTACGTCCACTAACACTTGTCTGGTTTGCGGTGTCCTCTTTTAATCAGTGAGTCTCTGTGGAGCATTTTTGTCTCATGCTTTGCGTGTTGCACATCCTTCTTCTGCTGCTACACTGGGATGGGGGAGGAGGGGGGCTAATCTATAGCTTTCTGCGGTGGGCTTCGGGTTTGTGGCTTTAACACAGCTGTTTAGGAATTTCCCTCGCGTGTTTAACTTCCTCTGTATCCACAATGTGATTGGCTGGCAGCTGCAGAGACAGGAAGCACCAAAGAGCAATTCTATAATAACTTACAGATGAAATCACTATGACACCAATACAAACAAGCTAATAAGGTGGCCTGGATTGGCTCTGCAAAAACATTGTCAGATTTATGCAACAGCAAGGATTTCCATTCATTGTTTTTGTTTCTGAATTTTATTTCAGTTGAAAATGCAAATATATGTATAGGTCTGATATTTCAGAAAAAGATAGGTGCATTAGAGAAATTATTCAAAGTAAGTATTTGATGTTTTGAGAAATAAGGTTTCCTACTTTTTGCCAAGAGTTAGCTGAGACAATCCATATAAATATATAAATTCATTGTTTGTACAGAAAATCCAGCAACCCAAAGCTACCAGCTCTGGCCCTAGAGATGCTATTAGGTTGCATTTGCTAACACTGGACAAAACCCTGCACCTTTTTTCACCTTCTTAACATTATACTAAGCTATACTACACAAAGGTTTTCTTTAGTGTTCTTTTCTTTTCTCTATGCATTAACACTGACACTAAAATGAGAATGGTATACGTCTTCTTATCTAACTCTAAGCAAAGACCAACAACAACAAGAAGCCAGTATAATTCTCAAAATGAGGAAATGATCCTTTAAAAGATATTGTCACATAACATTGTGCTGCTGATTATAGAGATGGAAATCTTTATGTATAAGCATCAGCTGATAAAGTTACACTGAAGGGTAATTCCACTTCAGCTTCCTTATTGATTTTTCTTGATTTTGTGACTTTTTTGATTCCAAGCAATATTCACTCATTCACAAAAAGAGACTGACAAAGTTTAATTTATTAATTTCTTTTTGTTGAAAGAGTGAGAGGTAAATGCTGCTTTCTTGATTCACTGTTCGGCAAATGATAAAAAGAAAAATGTCTCCTAATGTATGCTTCTTTTGTGTGTTTTTCATCATCATTCAGGGTGACACCTCAGGAGACTATCGTAAAACCCTGCTCATACTCTGTGGAGGGGAAGACTAAACTTTCTCACATCTGCAGCTGTTTGCTGACTTCAGTTCAAAAAAAACCTGAGACAAGCCTGATTGCAGGAAACTGTTGGTGATTGTCAATATCTAACATCAAGTCCTGCCACTCCTCAGCCAAACCATGTGACCTTTGACCTTCCAAAGTTAACAGCTACGTTTCTGCTTTTATGTTTAATCGTCCTGCATGTCAGGATGATGTTTTTTCTTTTTTTACAGAGTCAAGTATGTAACAAAAACATGTTCACGTTAGTGTGGAATGGTGCTCCACATGTACCGCATACTGTAAAATTAGAAAGTCGGCTAGTGCCTTCAGATTTCAGGCCGTCCATCAATGATTGTGATTGTAAGGTATCATATACTGTATACCTGAATAAAAAATCATGAAAAATACAAACATTCTGCTTTTTCTCACGTTTGAATACATTTTGACACATACATTCAGTAAATGTAGTAGCCATTTTCTTTACAGTACAAGTACTTTGTGGTGCTCTGGGCTGTATTTGGCAAGTCAGTTAACAGTTCAGGGATTTACTGTGTTGATACCAGGAGCAGCAGAATGGGAACTAAAACATAAAACAGCAGGAAATTCCCTCTGCTAATCAATGCCTGTTCTGTTTAACAAACTTCAAAATGCCCATTAGTTATTGCCAGTAAAGGCCAACTACTTATATTTTAATGAAGGCAGATATTGGCATAATAATAATTATAATATAATAGTTTCCAATTGAACAAACTTAGAGTATAATATTGGATAGTGGTAGGATGCTGACATTGTTGGCTTGCATCTGCACAAGTCAGACTCTTATTTTCCCTTTTGAACGCTTAAAGAAAGCTATTTTCATTTACACCTAACTGTTTAAACCCTTTATACCTAATGTCTTGTGTCTCACTCAGAACTACAGGAGTAGAAAAATATATGACAGCTGCCTCTGCTTTCATCAGTGTCTCAGTTCATTGCATATGTGTGAGCGCAGCTGTTGTCAGGCCATCTTTGAGTTAAAAGAGGAAAGAAGAAAAAAAAAGAAAAGATGTATGTGGCGAGGAAATCCCCTGCAGTATGCCAAAATCCAAGGCAACAAATAGAGGCTGCTGCAGCAGCATTCAGTCTGTCAGTCACACTCTGGTTTGAATGGCACACCCAACCTGAAATGGCTCCATTTGATGATAACTATGAGAGATTAAGAGAAGATTTGTTATTGTGCAGCTGACGTGAAAACACACACTGTTCTTGAATTTCCCTTTATGACAACAGGGGGAAGTTTTTACTGTGGTGTTTTGACCAGGACATCTTGTTCTGAATAAATTAAATAGATGGAAACTGCAATTCTCATATTTAACAGCTGTGAACTCTTTGGATAGAGGAATGGATGTTGGTCAAGCTTTTGATTTTTTTTAATCTACAGTCCCAATGACATCATTGCTGTAAATAGCATGCAGTTCTGTTCTACATGTACTTTCCTGTTGTTTTGATAAGTCAGTGTGTAGTTATTGCTGCTGGACTGATCATGCAGTGTTATATTTCCAGCCTCTTTTTGTATTACTCCTTTCATGTGCATTAATGTGTGCAGTGTGGTATGAGTGCTGCAATCTATTGTGCAAATAAATGCACTTGTTGTTGCACATGTTGGGTTCCTCTGCAAAAAGCAGGCCACACAGTTGGACACACGTGCTGGGTTCTGTTAAGGCTGAGCGTGTACAGTATCAGACCAGGCCTTTTTGCTGGGTTGTGGGAATTCCCCAAGTCTTGGTGAAATTGCTTCCCCCCTTTTCACCAGTTTCCTTAAAAAGTGCCTCTCCGACACAAGCACAATGAGTGGGTGAGTCTGTGTTTATTTGTTTTAACATTTAAGGTGTAGAAACAGATGTTTGTGATTTCTTACGACTTTTTATTTCATATTTCGGGGGCAGGTTAAATAATTTTTCTGCTGTCACTGGAGTGAGTTTCACGATCTGTTTGGTGTGTTACATGGCAGGTAAAGAAATTGAATTATTTCTAGTTTAAAGGTTAAAAAAACATACAGTATTTAATTGTAGGACATTGTCTGTTGTTTTTGCAACTACTACAACGTTCTAATCCAAAGTTTGCCCTAAAAATAGTAATTTGCTATTAATTCAAATGTTTTTTTGTTGGGTCTAAACCTGAACATGATTTTTCTGCTATTGTTTTCTCTTTTTTTATGATTATGTGCCAACAGATCATGTTCTCTGGACTTGTTGCTTAATACTTATCAGAATATTTTACAATTTGATGTCTTTTTGAGGCTAAATTGAAGATAAAATTGCAAAAACTAAGCTTAAGAATAAACATAAATTACAGCTACTATTTTTTAACAAAAGGCTTAAAGAAATGACTCTGATGATTCATTATGCTGGTTATTTTGAATACAGAAAGCTGTATGATTTTCAAGTAAAAGCATAGCCTATCTATCTTGTTAAAATGTAACACTGGAGCGTATCTGTTTACAGTCCAACTTTTTCTATATATAGAAAATCTGCTGTGAGCTTTCCCCTGGTTTAAAGCCTTGAGCGGACAGTCATAGTTAATAGATGACTGACAAAAGGATGTTTTGTATTAAGCGGCACAGATTTAATGACTATCAGCTGCTGATTTCTGCTGTGACAGGGGATGAAGACTGCACTTTCCTAATGCCACAGCAGGGTACATACTTTGTACTTGTACAAGTCAATCTGGTGATTATTACCCTTTCCCACATGTCATCTGCTCACTCTTTTGTTTTGGTGTAATGAGAAAAAATATTTTAAATACTTTGAAAGAGTAAACGTGGGAGGAGGAAACAAAGTGTTCAATTTGGTACCAGGAAAACTGAATGATAGGGACATTGTCTGGATCCCCAGGCTTTTGTTTTCAAGCTGTCGGATCAGAGTCACCAGCCTGTTTCTTATTTCCGCACATCACAGTAGCCTGAGATGGAGACATTGTGCACCTCTAACCAAGGACAAAGTGTTTGGTGGTAGGGCTGAGGAAAAAACAACTTCTGTGTTTAAACTATATTTACTTTTTCCTGTAGCCAGAGTATAACTCTCTGGGGAAAACACTCACACATTTCTACCAAGGTTTTCCAAACAGTGGTGCACAACTGGTCCCTTTTAGGTAAAAATGTTACTGTGTTTTTTATATGGTTTTAATTGAAGCACTTGACTATTCAATTAACTCAAAGAAACTTTATTTTTTCTTTCATGAAAATGATTTTGCTCACACATTACATGTGTCAAACCTCACGTACATGTATTCACACAATTTAATTTATTCTTATCCTCAAAATCTTTAATTTATTAGTTCATCCAATATATTTTATTATGACATGTCTTTAAAAGCTGGTACCTCTGTCAAAGCATTCTGAACATGAGCTGTATGCCATCACTGCACACTGTTGATGTGTTTCAGGAAGTAATAATGGATGTTATATAAAAAGAAAAATTAAGGTGTGACTCTGATTAGTTATGACTGATCGTAAATCACATCATATTGTAAACTGATGTGTGAATAGGGTGTCTCCTTTTTAGAACATAGCATGGAACTTCCTGATAAGGCCTCTAAGGCTGCTGCTCTGAAAACTAAGGTCAATAAGGATGATTTTTTTTCAGGAACATGATCAGTCAGGTCATTGAACATTTTATACTGAATTTGGATAACCAAGTACTGTGGAGTTGTTCAGTATCTTTGTATGTAATCAAAAACTGAATAGTATCAGAGATACACTGTGTCTTAGTTAACACAGAAATATCCTGTCCCTTACTCTCCAAAGAAGGAAAAAAAACCCTTCACATTACCTGTTTGTTGATTCCCACAAGATGTCACTATTGCTCTTCATTATCCAGTCAGGGGGGCTGCAGGAAAGTTTTGAAAGTTTTTTAAAACATAATGAACATGGATCTTATAAAGTATCACTGGTTCCAGCTTCCTGTGTATAAATATTTTGTGTGTGGCGGTATATGTGTTTAATGCAATTCGAATATGTAAATGTGAGCCTCATTCTACTGGGAATTTTCTTAAAGTTTTAAAAGAATGAACAGTTGTTTGATCAATATTTGATATTTTCATCTTTAGCAGGCTCACAATATTAACATATCTCTTAGCTCCAAAATGTATGAACTGATTGTTAGTAGTGTCAAGATCAAAAGAGGACCTTGTGTCACCTCAACTAGAGCTCACAGCCCTTTTGGTTCAGAGGAAATAAGTGATGCAATCACAGAAACCCCCAGCAGCCCCTCTCTAAAGTCATCAATGAAGGGAAATGTCATTCAGGAAAAAATGTCTGGGTTTGTTTTTGATCTGTGAGTGGTGAGTTACAAAAGAAGAAAGATAGAATATAGGTGTCTTAACCCTCCTGTTATGTTGTGGGTCAAACTGACCCTTTTTAAAGTCTATTTTAGGTAATATATGCCTTCCAAACCAACTAAATGCAGCATAAAAATCTGGGCACCATGTGACAGAAGATGAACCTTGATCATTTATTAAGATCACTTCATGAAAAAAATGAAAATTTAAAATAAAATAAACAAAAATCTTTGTCATGTAAAACTATTGTATTTATATTTAGGGCTTTTCCATGTACTTTAAAAAAACTTTTAACATGAATTTTACTGAAAAACGAGTGAATTATCCACATATAACCATGATCTGTGAGAATTAACACCAATGGACCAAATCTTGATTTAAATGGTTAGCAATGGATTTAAAAATTAGATTAGAAAAACGTGTATTGGGATTTTTTGGGGTTCTGACACTTTTGGATAATTGAGTATGCCCCGGGTCAAATTGACCCAGGAACATTATTGCTGTTCCAGAGAAAGGAACGTAAGAGGAGGGTTAAATCAAATTTATGAAGAAAAAAAACAGGCTGATCATTTTTACTACCCTCGTGCCATGGCGTTTAAAACGCCCTTTTGAATTCTACATTGGTATTAACATTTAAAATTCCATCATTTCATCAGGCTTGACATTTTCTGTAATGTTTCTACTATGAAATAGGAGTATTCAAAGCATTTTGCTCCA